>NC_135636.1:52627777-52931388 GCF_053574225.1 Canis aureus | reverse complement strand
AAAATAAAAAAGGGCTTCCAATCTCTGCACTATGTCTGCCTCTGTGAAGGGAGCATGACAGGCCTCGGTGGCACCCGGCCCCATCACACGCCTGCAGATCACACCCAGAAGTCAACCATGTGAAAAACGAGGAGATGGATTTAATTCCTAAACTCAATACTGATTTAATAATCTATTATGTGACGATAGCCTACTACTTTAATAAGCTAATGTGTTCATAATTGCCAAAACTTAGGCGCAATGAAGATGTCCCTCAGAGCGAGTGCATAAACAAACTGCGACCATGCGGACACTGGATATTCTTCGATGCTGGAAAGAAATGAGCTACTGAGCCGTGAAAAGGCTCCACACTGGGTGACTCCATCTCTATGACATCCTGGAAAAGGTGAAACTCCAGGGACAGTACAGAGATCGGTGGTTGCCAGGGGCTGGAGGAGGGAGGGATGAGAGGCAGAGCACGGAGGATTTTGGGGGGATGAAACCGTGTGACACTACGGTGGCGGATACATGTGATCACAGGTTTGTCAAAATCCCACAGGAGGTGCAACACCAGAGTGCCGCTAAGGGAAACTATGGACTTGGGTTAGTAACGCATCAACCCTGGTGGGTCAGCGGGCCAACGACGCGCCACACCAACACGAGCTGTGCGGGGACAGGAGAGCCGTGGGGTGGCGCAGCAGAAGGGAACATATGAGAATTCTCTCTACGCTCTGTCCAATCTTTCTGTAACCCCGAAGCTGAGCAGCCATCAACCAGGAAACAAAGTACAAAAGAGAGAGTTGAGGAGCCGAGGAAGAATGGCAAGCTTTTCAGTTCTGCGATCCCCAGAGGTTGAAGGCTACTATGCCTATAAATGAAAAGAAACTGTGGAAAAGAGTAAACTAGGACGACAAGGGAGTGCCAAGGAGTAGGACCGCTCTGGGACCTCGCGCCTGAGCAGGCAGGCGTCCCTCTGCCAGCACAAGCCGAGGGCGTGAGGGACAGAGTGCAGAGGAAGTCACAGTCGGGGTATCTTCCAGGGAGAATTGGCACAAAGCAAACAAAATAGGAAGAGAAATTGTGTAGCAGGAAGTTGAAAGATAATACAGGCAAACATGGGGGGGGGAAAGCCAATTAAAAACAAAAGGAATGGGGGGGGGAGATCCCTGAGCCTGAGTGGCTCAACGGTTTAGCGCCACCTTCAGCCCAGGGCGTAATCCTGGAGACCCGGGGTCAAGTCCCGCATCTGGCTCCTTGCATGGAGCCTGCTTCTCCCTCTGCCTGTGTCTCTGCCCACCCCCCACCCCCATGAATAAATAAATAAAATCTTAAAAAAAAAAAAAAAAAAAAGGAACCAAAACTAGAGCGGTAAGAAAACACAGGTGTGCCAACTGAAAAGCGCTATCAAGTACCAGGGCAGGACTGAGAACTGCCCAATACCAGAAAAGCTGCATATTCCAGAAGAAAAAGATTTTCAGCCTAAAATTCTATCATCCACCAAGCACAAAGTATGCAAATAGAAGTTTGGGAAGAGCACGGCTCCTGCCTTCTAAAATGAAGGCAGAAAGAGAGAAGAGGGAAGACGAAAACCCGGGATGAGACAGTGAGACGCAGGACCCAGGCCACAGGCTTCCACTCCCTCCTGGCCCGATGACAACACAAAGGCTCACCCGGGCAGGAAGGGTGCTGGGTTGACGGCCACTGGGGGCAGGCCCACCTGGATCGCCAGACTGGGCTCCTGGAGGGTGGCAGCCCATGGGGCCTCCCGCCCTCCCCAGCAGGCTCCCCAGCAGGTACATCACAGATGTAGAGACGGAAATACAGAGAGGTGAGGTCAGGATCTGAACCCAAACCCAAGGGCATCACCCCTTGACCCTAAGCCTAAGGGATGATGGCGGACACACAATAAAACACGTCTCCCCGCCATCCGAGGGAGACCTCGGGGAATCAGGGAGGGAGAAGTCTAAGGCCAGCTCTGCAAGCTTCCAGCTGCGTGAGCCTGGGCAAGTCCCTGCCACGCGGAGTCTCCTCCTCCGCTGTGGACCTCGCGGCAGCAGGCCAGCACGGGGCCAGCAGGGCCCCTGGTGACGCTGGGTGAGGCAGCACGTCGCAGCCGGCCGCCCAGGACCAAGTATCTCCTCCAGCTGGTCCGTGACAGGGAGCCACGGCCTGTCCAATCGCTGCCCACTAAGTAATTGCTTTGGTTTTTATTCTCAGTTACCCAATATCTACTAAATAGCTGACCTCCAGACCCCATCTATAGAAAAACATTAATAATTAATACTTTTTCATCTGCTCTGTAAAAATAATCAACTACAAGCATTCTTCTTCTTATTACATGTTCCAGATAATGGTGTTTTGCTTTGTTTACCAAATCTAAGGTTTTTGGCAACCATATGTCAAGCTAGGCTCTTTTCCTTTTCCTTTTTTTTTTTTTTTTTGCTAGTCTCTTTTCCAACGGCATTTGCTTATTACTCTCTCTGTCACATTCTGGTAAGTCTTGTAACATTTCAAACTTTTTCATTGTTATTATATTTATCATGGTGATCTGTGATCAGTGATTCTGACTCAAAAGCTGAGATGATGGTTAGCATTTTTTAGCAATAAAGTATTTTTAAATTAAGGTATGTACCTTTTTTAAAAAACACATAATGCCACTGCACACTTACCAGACAACAGTACAGCATAAACATAACTTTTATATGCACTGGGAAACAAAAAAATTCATTTGACTCACTATACTGCTTTGCTTTACTGCAGTTTTCCTGGAACCACACCCACCACACACACTGGAGACATGTTGATGATATCTAAAGGCAGTCAGCTACTTAAATTTAACCCTGTGAAACTTTCACATTTTATTTTTTTTAAAGATTTTATTTATTTGACGGAGAGAAAGAGAGACTGAGCCCACAGGAGCGGAGGGGAGAGAGGCAGAGGGAGAGGAAGCAGCAGACTCCCTGCTGAGGAGGGAGCCCGACTAGAGGCTCCATCCCAGGACCCGGAGATCACGACCTGAGCCTAAGGCCGACTTTACCAACTGAGCCACCCAGATGCCCCCAAACTTTCACATTTTAAATTATGATTCACCAGTACTACTTACAAGTCAGTGGTAAGCCAGATATCACAGATGTGACTATAATGAATGTCAAAAATTTCCTAGCCTCAGAACTATCCTAAGAAAAACCAATACCATTAAATTTAGATTTAATTTTCTTAGTTTCAATGGATTGCCAGTAACTATATCCAAACTTTTTTAAATATTTTTTTTCAATTTTTATTTATTTATGATAGTCACAGAGAGAGAGAGAGAGAGAGAGAGGCAGAGACACAGGCTGAGGGAGAAGCAGGCTCCATGCACCGGGAGCCCGATGTGGGACTCGATCCCAGGTCCCCAGGATCGCGCCCTGGGCCAAAGGCAGGCACCAAACCGCTGCGCCACCCAGGGATCCCTCCAAACTTTTTTAAAGGCTAATATTTGCTTAATAAAAAACTATACCTAGGGCACTTGGGTTAGTGAACACCTGCCTTCAGCTCAGGTCATGATCTCGGGGTCCGGGAGAGTGCCCTGCATCGGTGGGCTCCCTGCTCGGTGGGGGGTCTGCCGCTCCCTCTCCCCCTGCCCCTGCCTGTGTGCTCTCTTGCTTACTCATTAATAAACAAACAGATAAATAAATAAATATTGTTATCTCTTCAAACACAGAGATTAAAAACAAAATTATTTAGCATCCTGAGTCATTTGTGACTGGCAGCTTTCTCCCTTGTAACTCGAGTAGCACAAATCTGTAACACGGAGCATCAGAATGTTACTGAAGCAACATCTGAACATTTCTGACCCGATAATATTATAATCAGGCAAGCTCTCCACAGACGGAGGCATAGACTAATATTCATGCGGACACAAGAACTTACAGAACAAGAAGCTTCTAGAAAAAATGATCTGTCAAAACACCAGCCAGTGAAGACACAAACCAAAAGGTAGCAGTCAAGAATGGAAACCAGGGGTAGGGGAACGCCCGGGGGGGCTCAGTGGTTTAGCACCTGCCTTCGGCTCAGAGCATGATCCTGGGGTCCTGGGATCGAGTCCCGCACTGGGCTCCCTGTAGGGAGCCTGCTTCTCCCTCTGCCTGTGTCTCTGCGCCTCCCCCCCGTGTCGCTCATGAATAAATTAATAAAATCTTTAAAAAAAAAAAAGAGAGAGAGAGAAACAAATAGACTTCCCACTGAACATGGAGCCCAACTTGAGGCTTGATGCCACTACCCTGTGATCATGACCTGAGCTGAAATCAAGAGTCACATGGTTAACTAAGCCATCTTTGTGCTCCGAGGTGAAGGCATTTCCAACAGAAACCATTCAAGAGAAGTCAACGTTATCCCATCAGTCCACTCTTCTTACTTCAGTTAATGATTTATTCACTATTTCCTCTGGCAACCAAACTGGAAAGGTAGCCCACAACAAATGGGAAAATTTAAACCAGAAGACAACCAAAAGTTAAACAAGTGCTACCCACTGTAAGGAAATGCAGTGGTTGTTACAGCTGCGGAGGACTCCCAGGGAGCACTGCACCCCCAGCAAGGAGAACTGTGCCCTGCTGCTTCACTGATCCCGGCTCCCTAACACACACTGCTTGGCATCCAAAGCGCCTGACACTTGGATGGGCGGAGGACGGCCACTGGAGACTGTCACAGCTCATGCATGACCCTCCAATCACACGCTATCAACATATTCTGTGTTTTTTTTCCAACTGGAATTTTAATTAAATTATCATGCAATATGGAACTATCTTTATAATATTTCCCATCAAAGAAAACAGAAACAAGATCCCTATTTTGATCATTTCTGCAATGCTAAGAGGAAAGTCCACTTGCTGCATCAAATGCATACGTGTTCTTTTTTTTTAATATTTTATTTATTTATTTATGATAGACAGAGAAAGAGAGCGGCAGAGACACAGGCAGAGGGAGAAGCAGGCTCCATGCCGGGAGCCCGACACGGGACTCGATCCCAGGACTCCAGGACTGCGCCCTGGGCCAAAGGCAGGCGCCAAACCGCTGAGCCACCCAGGGATCCCCTGCATACGTGTTCTTAAAGAAGATGCCCTACTCACCCATTTCCCATTACTACGAATAATTACATACGATGGCACAAGCACAGGGCAACACCCCACCTAAAGGACAAAGACCATATATCCACGTGGCTCACGTGGCATTTATCATCCTCCATAATAACTTATTTGAAAATTATTTAGTGAGTCTCTCACATGCCAGGCATTGGGAGCACCGCACCACGATGAACAGGAGATAACAATCTGAGAGCAGGGACTGAGTCCAGGGAAGGAGGGCACCCAAAATCAGAATGAACGCGGTTCCCCAAGAAAGCCATTTTATGGCAACAGGCAACAGAAACACCTTGTTTATGTTTTAAGATTATTCTGGCTGCAGGGTATACAATTAATATGAAGAAAACCATGCCTAGGTACAAGCAAACCGCTGAAAACCAAAGATCAGGAGGAAATCTTGTAAACAGAAAACTGACATTATCACATAGGAACAATCATCTGAATTCCATGCTTCTCATCAGAAATCCTGGAAACCAGAAGGCACCGGAGCATATCTTTAAAGTGTTGAAATAAAAAACCCGTCAAACCAGAATTCTATTTGCAGCAAAAACATCCCTCAGAAACAAAGGTGAAATAAAGACCTTTTTAGAAAAACAGAGACTAAAAGAACCCATGACAAAAACCTAAATTACAGTAAATGAGGCTGGAGAGTTATTGAAGCTGAAGGGAACCAGTATCAGAGAGAAACCAGCATCTTCAGGAAGGAATCAAAGTCAAGGATAATTTTTTCCTTCTTGTTTTAAAAAAATACATAGAACTGAAAGCAAAAGTTATCAACATTGGCTTGTAGAGTTTAAAATGTAACACGAAACACACAGGACTCGCGTGCGCTGGAGGAACGGGGCAGGGAGGAGGTGCCTCCACTTCGGGGCCCCTCCTTGTGCACAAGTGAGAGACATCAGCTCCAAGAGTGAACACCACAAATGGCAGCAACAAGGACTGATCATTTCCGGTCTATTCCATATGGGCTACCACTCACCAAAACAAAAAGGGTGACCTACTGACACAAGCAATAAAATAGACACCCCTCTAACACATTACGGAGGACAAACAGGCTGGGCACAGAATGAGCCCATTTATTAGAAGATTAAGAACAGGACAAACAATCTATTGTGATATAAACCAGAAAGCTGCTCGTTTGAGGGTGGTGAGGGTAACTCTAACCTAATTGGGGTAGTGATTTCACAAATGCGTACATACACCAAAACTCACTGAAGTTTACTAAGATCTGTGTATTTAACTGTATGTCAATTTTACCTGCATTTAAAAGCAATCTCTTGTAATTAACGTTATTTGTTCTCAAAGCAAATTAGACACTATGAGAAGTTCAAACAGAATATAAAATTCTCCAATCACCTAGAACCAGCTGCTTATTTTTACGAACTCTCATCTGGACACAGCCACATCCATTTCTTTCTGTTACATCTATGGCTGCTGTCGACAGAGGCTGTTTAACCACAAAGCCTAAAAATACTGTCTGGCCCTTTAAGGAAAAAAGTAGTTGCCGTGAATATTACTCAAATTGGTATTTTATATTTTGAATCAGGAGATGAAACAGATGCTTTCTAAGCATAAAAACTATTGAATTTCCACACCACTTCACACACATTTCAAAAATTCACGCTCAATCGCCGAGCCACCCAGGCGTCCCAAAAATTCACGTTCTAATTAGAAACCATTGCTAGGCAGCATGCACCCCTGAAAGTTCCATGTTCAGTGGGAACACAGTCTTGTAACTAAAAGACAAACTATAAATGGAAGGACCTTATTCCAATCTTAGGATATGTGATATTGGGAAATCCATCAGGAAGCTATGGGCAAACAGAAAGGTTATGAAAGGCCATATGAAAGAAAACAGTTAAGGCGAGAAAGAAAGAAGTTTCATGGTTTTTTTTTAAACCCTAAATTCAACTTCTGAAAAAACTTGTTGTCGGGACTCCTGGGTAGCTCAGTGGTTGAGCACCTGCCTCTGGCCCAGGGCGTGACCCCGGGGTCCCGGGATCGAGTCCCACGTTGGGCTCCCTGCATGGAGCCTGCCTCTCCCTCTGCCTGTGTCTCTGCCTCTCTGTGTGTCTCTCATGAATAAATAAAATCTTAAAAAAAAAAAAAAGAAAAAAGTTATTGTCTTAATACTTTATTGTCCGTATTTCCTATAATGAGCAGATATACTATAGTGATTAGAAGAAATAAACACTTCTCCGATACAGGAAAAGCAGATCACCTTACACACCTGACCCTACAACATACAAAGTGAAGAGAGCACTGCATTGTCCCTGGTGACGCTTCTCCGCCACTGTGAATTGCTGGTTTGCACGTGTCTTCTGCTCCCCTCGTATTTCCTTCCGTCTCCCCAGCATCTGGTGCCACAGGCAGGCAGCTCCAGGCTCGGCGGCAGGGGCAGATCCCACGAAAGTGCCACCAGCCATGAGATCCCGTGATATCCCAGCTGGGCTGATTCGGTGAGCAGTCTTCACGGGGTCTAGACCTTTAGATGTCTCTGCATGTCCTTGGGGTGATGATGTGGGAATTTACCACCTATCTCTGAAGCAGCCCTGCACCAGGCTGTTGTTCCTAAATCTATTCTTGGTAATTTCAAGGCAGTCCTGAGACCCGCGTTCAAGGTCTGGAGAGCAGCCACGCCTACCTGAACTACACTTGCCCTAATTGATGAACTGCCCTCAGAGGTCTGCTCCCGGGCTTCACTCCAGGAGGGATAAACCACAATCTCTGGGCTGGATCTTCTTTAGTAACACCGTGTCTTTAAAAACAAACAAAGGGCCACATTTTGCATCCTTGTAGTGCATCCTGGTTTGTGCTGCTGGAGCAACGCAAGGGCCGGGCAGACAAGAAGGCTCATACACACACAAGAACAGTGCGCTCTAAAATGGTCAGAGATTGCCAGGCACAAGAGGCAGAAATCTGCTAGGACGGAGAGTTTCCTGGAAGACACATGGTTTGCCCTCCTCTGTCCCTCTCACGACTGCGAGGGAGCTTCTGTGGTGCACACCTCTGTTCCCATCACCATTCCTCTCCAGTCCTTCTCTGATACCCCATGGGCTGCAGCAGCAAATTCTAGCTCCCTGGTCTGCCCCACTTCAAGGCCGTTTTGGACACAGGACCTGCCCACCACCAGCATCTTCCCACCACTGTGTCCACTGGGTCTTGGGGCCTGACTGCCCACCACTGGCTCTTAGGCAGACACAGTGCTGTCACACAGGAATACCTGGGCCCTCCTAAAACAATGCCCCAAGCCCTTCCATGCAGAGAGCTCCTACATGGATCCCTGAGCCCTGCAGAGACATCCCTGGCCACTGCTCCCAGCACACATGGCAGAGGCCCATCACGTCCCGTGGAGCTCTCCTGGGCCTTGAGCACATGTCTGAGTTGCTCATTTGTTCACTAATGTTTGAGAGCACCTGCTACATGCCATGCTCTATTCTCAAAGCTGGAGATTTATCAGTGAACCAAATAAACAAAAGAGCCAAAAATCTCCATACTCACAGGTCCCGTCTATGCTCCTCTGAATGCTTAGAGACCTTTAGGGAAAAGAGCCAACTACTTGGACTCCCGAATTCCCAGTTGTGGTCTCAGCACACAGCACACATTTTTTAAAAAGCTGCTGTTAGAGGAAAAACTGAAGTATGTGTCAACTTTGGAAGAACAGATTTGAAAACACCTTAAAAGGAAAGCTATTTTAGTTCTAATTATTTTTTTATGTAATATGTAATACACAGAATGAAATACATGGCGTGTGCTCACGCGTGCACACACACACACACACACACACACAATTTTAGGTAGGTTGCACACCCAGCGTGGAGCCAAGTGTGGGCCTGAACTCACGACCCTGAAATCAAGACCTGAGCTGATATCAAGAGTCAGAAGCTTAGCCAACTGAGCCACCCAGGCACCCGGGGAACATGTAAGTTATAACACATAGTGATAAACACCACCATCCCATCCTTCAAATTAAAAACTTGAAAATTACCAATAACCTTGAAGTTTTCCATGTTCTTCCCATCATATGTTACCCTGAATTAATGTTTACGACTCTCTTGCTTTAAAATATTACCTCATGTTTCTCCGTAAACATTATTTAAAATTTTGAATCTAAAAAATTGGTCTAACAGTATATGCAACCTTCTAGGACTTGCTTTCGAATCTCAGTATGTCTCTAAGACCCACCCACATCGCTAGATGTACCCATACTTCATTTCCAGCACTGGATAAATCCCAGTTTATAAACAGACCACAACTTATCAGTCCATTCTTCTATGGAAGGATGCTGAGGACATTCCCAGGATCTGCTATTACAATGCTGCTCTGGACATGGCTGAGCAATTCCTGGAGTGCAAATCTTTTTTATGCCAGTGACTGTCGGCTCAGACTCAGTGATACTTGCAGAACTTGCCAGCAAGTGCTCACAAACTGTTACAGCAACAGCAAATAACCAGAGGAAAAGATACTCAACATCTTTATTCATTTGGGAAAAGCAAATTAAAATTAGTGAGGTATCAGGACACACTTATGAAAATGGCTAAAAAAATAAATAACCAGGCAACAGCAAGGGCTGATGAGGATAAACAATGACCAGAGCCCTCACACTCTGGTGGGATGCAAAATGCGGCAGCCACTCTGGAATAAGAGTTTGAAAGTTTCTTATAAAAAGGAACAAAGCACTCTGTACACAACGTGGATGACTCTCAACGACAGTATGCCAAGTGATAGAAGCCAGTCTCAAAGGTTACATGCTCTGATTCCTCAAAACAGGCTGGGAAGAATTTATTTTTTATTTTTATTTTTTAAAAATTTTTTAAAATTTTTATTTATTTATGATAGTCACAGAGAGAGAGAGAGAGAGAGAGAGAGGCAGAGACATAGGCAGAGGGAGAAGCAGGCTCCATGCACTGGGAGCCCGATGTGGGATTCGATCCCAGGTCTCCAGGATCGCGCCCTGGGGCCAAAGGCAGGCACCAAACCGCTGCGCCACCCAGGGATCCCGAGTTTTTTTTTTTTAAATAGAGTTTTACTTATTTATTTGAGAGAGAGAGTGAGAGAGCGAGCACGGGAGCGAGCAAGCATGAATGGGGGTGGGAAGGCAGAGGGAGAGGGACAGGCAGACTCTGCAATGAGCAAGGAGCCCCACTCTGGGCTCGACCCTGAGATCATGACCTGAGCCAAAACGAAGAATCAGATGCTTAACAGACGGAGCCCCCCAGGCGCCCCAAGAGGATGCTGATGGAAGTACCCCATCTCCTGAGTATGGTGATGGTTATGCAAATCTCTAAGTATTAAACTCAGAGAAGCGTACATCTAAAAAAAACCCAACCAACCAACCAACCAAACAAACCAGAGTCAAGTTTAATGTATGTTCATTAAAAAAAAAAAAGGAGAAAATAAAATCTGGGCTTGTATTTTATGTTTTGTTTGTCATATATTTTTCTAGTTAGTCATTTTCATTGTCGTTTACAAAAGTAGGGCAGACTGGAAATTAGAGAAAATGTGGTCCTTCATCACAACCATTTAGGAAGAACTGCTGCTGGGAGTACGTAAGAGTGGAACTCCAGGGTCCCAGAGAGCTGGCAGTGTCTACTGGGTGAGGGTGCCACCTGCCCCCCCGAGCATCGCGTGGCCCCACACCCTCCGGAAAGCAACGGGCCCCGCCAGGCTTCCGAGTCCGCATCATCTGCGGGCAGAAGGGCGCCTTGCTCCACCCGAGTCCTCATCCTGTGTGGACTGCTGCACACCTGCAGCCAGGGCACCGACCCTTTACTGCTTATGAACACAGCAAAAATCTTCTCCCAGTTCATAGTTTATTTGTTATGATGATATCTTTTGATGAACACAAGTTCTTACATTTTTCTATTGTGATATAAAACATAAAACGTACCATCTTAACCATTTTTCAGCACACACTTCAGTACTGTTAACTCCATGCAGGCTATGGTGCAACAGATCTCACAAGTTCCTAATTTCATGTAACTGAATGTATCAAACTTTTGCAAACTGATGATCTGTTGGCTTCCCTTTTTTTTTTTTTTTTGCTTTTGTTCAAAAGTCCTTCTCCATCCCATCCCAAAGCCAAAAGTAAATTCTTCTGTATTTTCTTCTGAAGTTTTGTCATCAACAAAACTGCTGTAATCTGCTTCATCTAGAGTTAATATGGGCACAGCATGAGGCAAAGACCAGCTTCAATGGTCCTAGTGACACCAAGTGCCCCAAGCCCTAGAAGCCCTTGACCCTCGTAAATGGCCTGTCTTTCCCCAACACCTGCAGCGTGCCTGTAGCTTACTATAGAATTCTACACGTGGGGCAGCTCCGGTGGCTCAGCGGTTCAGCGTCGCCTTCTGCCCAGGGTGTGATCCTGGAGACCTGGGATCAAGTCCCACATCGGGCTCCCTGCATGGAGCCTGTTTCTCCCTCTGCCTGTCTCTGCCTCTCTCTCTCTCTCTCTCATGAATAAATAAATAAAATCTTTAAAAAATAAAAAAATTCCACATGTGAGGTCTATTGGGGGGGTTCCCTATTTTGTTCCATTCTCAGCATACTTTATTTAAAAAATCTCTGAAATTATCTGAGGCAGTCTCACCTACAAGCTGTAATTCTTTGGTATTCCACACACATCATTAGATAAATGCTACTGAAAAACAATTGTGTTTTAATACAAGCATGTGGTACAAAGACAAGGAGGTCTTTTTTTTTTTTCTTTCAAGGAGGTCTTTAAAAGCAATTGCAAGGTAAGTCCTGTGAGCTCATCTCCTCAGTGTGCAGAGGTTTGTTCCATGGTCCCCCAAGCCCAGGCTTTACGGCCTGAAAACTAGGTACTGTCATTCAGCAATGAAGACAGGAAGCAGTGTGAAGGCCACGCCAAGGGCTTTTTCTCACTGTCTCTGGAGATCTTCCTCCAAGATGCAGTGGCCTCTACAGCTGTCATCCAGCACTCTCCAGCCTCTCTATCCACTGTGGGTCAAACCAGGATCGTGGCTGGACATGTAGCCCCAGGAGCCACTGTCTGGCCAGGGCCAGGAGGACAAAGTGCCCAAATGGAAGTTCAGGACACAAAGATAATACACCATATGATGGGAATTTGAAAAAATAGAAGCCAAGAATAAGCTTAAGGGAGAGGGAGGATGGGGATCCCTGGGTGGCTCAGCGGTTCAGCGCCTGCCTTTGGCCCAGGGCGTGATCCTGGAGTCCTGGGATCGAGTCCTGAGTTGGGCTCCCGGCATGGAGTCTGCTTCTCCCTCTGCCTGTGTCTCTGCCTCTCTCTCTCTTGCTCTATGTCTATCATGAATAAATAAATAAATAAAAACATTAAATAGAGAAAGAAAGAAGAAAGAAAGAAAGAAAGAAAGAAAGAAAGAAAGAAAGAAAGAAAGAAAGAAAGAAAGAAAGAAGAAAACATTAAAAGGAAGGAGGAAGAGGGAGGAAGAGGGAGGAGGAGGGAGGAGGAGGAGGAGGAGGAGGAGGCAGCAGTGGTGGCAGCAGAGGGCTGCTTAGAGCCCAGAGGCAGGAGGGCATTAGTTTGGAAAGAAAATATAATCAGTCAACAGGACCCAGGCTTTACAATAAACATTGCTTTCACAAGTGGAAATAATGTAACTATTTTATGGATGTTCAAAGATAAACTTACAGACAAGCAACTTTATGGTCACAAAACACAAAGTATATTTCTCTGCTGTGACAGCATAAAGCTCAAAGGACAGACGATAGAAGTTGGAGAAAAACAAGAAAGGGAGGAAGAGCAGCGCTGACACCATGACATCAGGGAGATGAGACAACACGGGCCGTGCTGGAGCAGGACAAGGTCCCCACAGTAAGCACACGAGCACTACCCAGAAGGCGGTCACGCGGGGGCAGGAGGACAGAGGTGCTGCCGCCGAAGGTACAGGGAATACGTCAAGCGACGAGTGGGGAAACCGCGGCGTGGCAGGGCACAGGGACAGTGATGGGCGACCACCAGCAAACACTTCTGGGGAGGAAGGGTGAAGTCTGGAAAGGGTACTGCTCCTTTGCCTTGGGCGCTCTAGACCTAACCCTATAGAAGACAATTTGCTGGGATCCCTGGGTGGCTCAGCGGTTTGGCGTCTGCCTTCGGCCCAGGGCGTGATCCTGGAGACCTGGGATCCAGTCCCACGTCGGGCTCCCCGCGTGGAGCCTACTTCTCCCTCTGCCTATGTCTCTGCCTCTCTGTGTCTGTCATGAATAAATAAATAAAATCTTAAAAAAAAAAAAAAAAGACAATTTGCTAACGGGGTGCCTGGGGGGGCTCTGTCGGTGAAGCATCTGCCTTTGGATCAGGTCACGATCCCGGGGTCCTGGGATCCAGTGCCTCGGGCTCCCTGCTCAGTAGGGAGCCTGCTTCTCCCTCTCCTTGCTCATGCTCTCTGTCGCTATCTCTGTCATTACCTCTGTCTCTCTCAAATAAATAAATAAAATCTTTAAAAAAAAGAAAGAAAACTGCTAAAAATGAAAATACTAAAAAATGAAATACAATAGGGGCACTTGGGTGGGTGGCTCAGTTGGTTGAGCATCCAACTCTTGGTTTCGGCTCAGGTCAGGACCTCAGGGTCGTGGGATAGAGCCCATGGAGTCTGCTTGTCCCTCTCCTGCCCCACACCTTCCGTAAGCTCTCTCTCAAATAGATACAATCTAAAAAAAAAAAAAAAAAAAAAATGAACCGTGTTAATACCTACTGCCAAAGAACATTGAAAAAGTATGTGTACGTGGAGCACCTGCCTCAGGCAGGGGAGGACCAGCACTAGAAGTGTTGAACACACTCAGAACCCAGTGAAGAAGCTCAGGAAGCCAATGGTCTGAATGTCTGACTCTGAATTTGTTATTTATTCTGAAAGGAAAAGATCAATATGCTGCAGAATAGAATTGGCACCAAATAACTCTATTTACATATTTAAGAAATTCTAAGCCAGAGTCAACACACGTGTAAGACATAAAACTGATGGCTGCCAAAACACAAGAACACACCTAGCTCCCTCAAGCCCTCTAAGTTACAGACTGAGCAGCTGCCCCAAGTCCTGGCAGGGTATTCAGTAAATGTTTGTTGAATTAATTTTATTTTATTTTTATTTTTTATTTCTTTAAAGATTTATTTATTTATTCATGAGACACACAGAGAAAGGCAGAGACACAGGCAGAAGGAGAAGCAGGCTTCCTGCAGGGAGCCCGATATGGGCCTGGATCCTGGATCCTGGGATCATGCCCTGAGCCGAAGACAGATGCTCAACTGCTGAGATACCCAGGTGCCCCTGTTGAATTAATTTTATCAATAATGATTATGTCCAAAAGCCAAATAAGGATTTTCTTTAGTTAACTGATGTTTAGGATACAATAATAAAAGGAAAAGGAAGTCAGAAGTTGAATAAAAACACAATAAATACATGTTTAGCTGTGAGATTAAAAAATAAATGAATGAATAAAAATTGAACATTCTCAAAAGTTTATTCCTCAGAAAGGAGGTTACCTATGGACCAATTTGGGAGAGAATCTGTCCTCTAACAAATGCCTACTAAAATAAATATATCCCCAAATCTAAACATGAAACTAGACAGTGGAAGACAAATTATTTGTCATAAAAGTAGTGGGCATTAGGGATTTTTGGTTGTTGGTGTTTTAACCTCACAACACCTAAAATCTCAGGATATTAAAGTCACAGGTACTTTTCAACCTAGGTAAATACCAGGCTCTTTGCAGACTGGGTGTAAGGAATCCAGAGATAACTTTGTATCATGGCAGAAAGGGCAGAAAGTGATAGGCAAACAAGGGAATGTCTACCAGGAAGAATTTTCTAAAACCCAGTGGGTAAGAGTCCATAAAATGTGATAGATGAGGCCCAATGTCTTCTGGGTCTCCAAGAGGAACACACCCCCAAACACACTGCTGGAAATGGCGTGACTTTCCTGCACTGTGATCCCTACAGATCCCTACAACTCAGTGTTAAAGTCCCCTGGGAGATAGCCAGCCTTTGATGAAGATGGACAAGGCTTCAGAGTGACCCTTTCCTGTAGCCATGGCCAGCATCAAACTATCCCAACAAATCTAGAACAAAACCAAGTATGACGCAGATAATTCAACTGTAAGAGGTGCCTGATGTCAAAGCAGTGTCAAAATACATACACACACCTCAAAACAGAAAGCTGGCGCAACTGAGGCTGTAATTTTACCAACATGGCAGCTACAATTTAGGGAGTGCTTACCATGTACAGGTATTTAGAGGCACACGTGCCCTGCACACCACAGAATGCCCCCTAAGAAGTCTGGTGGACAGGCACCTGGTCTAATGGGTGGTGGGAGGGCAGCTCTGAGGTCACCTGCCTGATCTGGAACTCGGCTCAGCTACTCATGGGTTCAGTAACCTGGGCAAGTTACTAACATCTCTACCTCCCCTCTGTCCAACGGGAATGGAAATATCTAGCTGGTATGTCTGTGACCTAGCTCCTGCTCAGTGCTTAGAACAGTGCCTTGTACACAATAAACCTTAGTTACGACTACTATGATCTCCAATCTACAGACGAGACGGAGGCTCAGAAACATGGAGTAATCTACATGAAGTCATTCTGCTGGGGACTGGTGGGGTTGCCATTCAAATCCAAGTCTGACCTACAGGCGCTGTAACACTTGATTCTCAGTGAACTGTTTTACAAATGGGACCAATCTACCTCTACCCAGAACACAAATAACTTACTTTCTTATGCATTAAGCCTCATCCGAATAAGGTACATTAAAACCCTTTACCGTATTTTAAAAATAAAAACAAACACATACATAGACTAAGTTTACAATGTTGTTGGGGTGCCTGGGTGGCTGTCAGTTGAGCATCTGGCTCCTGATTTCGGCTCAAGTCATGATCTCAGGGTCCTGAGATGGAGCCCTGCATCAGGCTCTGTGCTTGGCAGGGAGTCTGCTTGGGATTCTCTTCCTCTGCCCCCCATCCCATGCTCACTCTGGCTCTCTCTCTCTCCCTCTAAAATAAATAAAGAAATTTTTAAAAAAGAAAAGTTTACAATGCTAAATAAAAACAATGTTGAAAAAAAAAAAAAAACAATGTTGGTTTTAGCTTCCATAACTCTCAGCTTGAACACTAATATTAGTATTTAAATTAAAATTAATTAAATTAAAATAAATCAAACATTAATATTAAAATTGCATACTTTTTAGATGTAAAAGTTTTTTTCTTTTTACATCTTAAACTTAAAAAAATCCACGTTATTAATTTGTCTTGTCATTTGCCTCTTAAAAAATATAGAAAACCTGTCTTCAAGGCTTTGGTGGGGTAGGGGCACCTAATTAGGTAAAGTTGTACTGAACTATTTGTTGATCTGCACCTGTGACCACCACCAAGGTGAGCTGTCCATCAGCTCGATGGTTATTCTAGGGTGAGGCCAGGACGAAGCCCACAGGCCCACTGCAGGGTGGAGCATATGGGCTGATACCCACTAATGCCTCACAACATGCTGTGACTCTGTGACCAGTTTAAAATATGCCATAAGTAAAAGGTACAAATTGCAGACACTTATGAAGGTCTGCGTATTTCTCCCAAACTACAGCAGGTTCAAGAGTATGCCCACACCATTAATACCTGTTTGCAATGCCATCCAATGGCCTGAGGACAGGATGATGTGAACAGCTGGCTGGACAGACTGACCTATACTGGCTGTCAAGACAGGGTCCCTCAGAGGATGTCACAGTTATCTTTTCCACGAGTAAATTTTTATGAAAGAAAAAGCAGAAGCAGATGAAACAAATGTGGGAGGACACACACCAGGAAGAAGGACATGTTGCTAACAATCAGTTAGGCTTACACAACCAGGCAGATGATGCAACAGAACAGCACCAACAGAAACAGCATTTTAAAAGGTGTAAATTCTGTAGGTTGTCATTCTAACATGTGATGGCATTATTTGTGCTTATTCTTCAATACCACACCTTTATACTAGAGAAAATATGTAACCGTCCGTTTCCTTATCTCTGAAATTGGATAATAGCTACCTTGCAAGGCTGTCCTGGGAATTATGGTTGATGTGCATTAAATAAACCAGCCTGTTCAGAAATAGTAGTTGGGGTCAATTCACAGGGTTTGCTATTAGAGGGTGGAGGAGAGGGATCCTCTAAGTGAATTCCATGAGAAAACATACCATTTCAAACAGTGTCAACATTGCTTGGACAGGTTAAGAAATACTTCATAGATAAATGTCATCCTTTAAGTGTAGACTTTCTAGTTTCATCTCAAAATAAAACTAGATCATTAGATTATACTAAAAATTCTGAACTTTAGATTTAGATGTGTGGAGCCTCATGATTCAAAGTACAAGATAAGTGCATCCAGCAAAAATCTTTACCCGGAACACAACTTCTTTTTAAGTTAAAAACAGATACTGGTTACATGTACTTTTAAAAGTTCTTTTATAACTAAATTCATTTTATTATTTTTTTTAAGATTTACTTATTACTTATGATAGACACACACACAGAGAGAGAGAGAGAGAGAGAGAGAGGCAGAGACACAGGAGGAGGGAGGTGAGAAGCGGGACTTGATCCCAGGACCCCAGGACCACGCCCTGGGCCAAAGGCAGGTGCCAAACCGCCGAGCCACCCAGGGATCCCCTAAACTCATTTTATTTATAACTAAATTCTTAACAACATAATTTTTTTTTTTTGCAACTGGCGAAAAAAAAAAAAAAAAAAAAAAAAAAAAAACCAAAAACAAAAACCCTGAGATTTTATTATCAAACCCTACAGCAGAAGGTAAATGAGCACCATAATATAAAGTGTTAAAATCCCATGTGAAGAGGAAATGACACACACTGCCACGGAGAAGATAAACTTCATAATGCATGGCAAAAATTATAAAGTCTGTGCTCTTGACCTAAAAATTTTTCACTATTTATCTTAGAGAAACCCTCTCACAAAAGACACTCCAATTTAATAAGAAAAATTCAATGGGACTGCCTAGCTAAAAAATCAAACATTTGCTATGCTGCTTGCTAATCCCTTCCAATAATAGACAGGGAAACAAAATAGCCAGGCAGTGGCACAGGCTTGCTCTGCAGAGCCCAGGCACTCCCTCCCAGGGCCTGCAACTGAGCTGGGAAGTGCACCTCTGGTCTGCTCACCACCACTGCGCTGGGAGATCACGGTCTTGGGCTCCTAGCACCTGGATCCAGCCCCCAGCCCTTGAACCAACGCAAAGGGACAAGACTGGCAGAAAATCTGGGTTCTGTTGGTTTCACTACACCACATTTCTACTCCACTCAGTGACAAAAGCAGAGGTGCAAGCCGAGAGCGCTATCTAAGAAAGGGGCTGCCCCTCCCAGAGGGAGCCAGGGTGGGGCACAGCTGATAGGGGTGGCAAGTCAGCATTCCAATCCTCTGACTCCCAGGACTGCAACTTCACAACCAATTGGCACAGAATTCCTCAGAACATAGCAATGGAGACACCATAGGACCGAACATTTCATCTTGTAAACCACCATATTTGCTGGGGATACACATTCAATGTAGAAAAATTTTTTAAAATAATAAAATCAGCCCATGATGACAAATAAGGCTCATTCACACTTATCTATTCAAAGAATATTCACTGATTACTCATAATGTATCACAAAATTTAAAAATATTAGTTGGGTTTCTGCCACAAAACTAAGTTTTGAAAATCATTTATGTAGCTCCATGAACAAGATAGACTGATTTTGGAATGAAGTGAACTTTTAATATACACAGGTCAGTCCTTAAAGAGGAAACTGATTAAGGGGTGCTTGGTGGCTCATTCGGTTAAGTGTCCAACTCTTGGTTTCTGCTCAGGTCATGATCTTGGGATTGTGGGATGGGGCCCCCCATCGGGCTCCACAGCCAGCAGGGAGTCAGCAAGGACTCTCTCTCTCCCTCTGCCCCTCCCCTTCACACACTCTAAAAAATAAGTGGGAGGGTCTTTTTTTTTTAAGATTTATTTATTTATTTGAGGGGGGGGGAGAGAGAGAGAGAATGTGCAAAGTGGAGAGGCAGACGGAGACAGAAAATCTCCAACAGAGTCCCTGCTGGAAGAGGAGTCTGATGTGGAACTCCATCCCAGGACCCCAAGATCATGACCTGCGCCAAAATCAAGAGCTGGATGCCCAACCAACTGAGCTACCCAGGCGCCCCTAAATAGATGGGTCATAAAAAAAAAAAAAAAAAAGGAAACCAATTAGGATGGCATTTTCAGTGACATCCCACACCTGGTCTCACTACATACTACTTTCTTCAGAGAATGAGATGCTATACTCCATTTCTGCATTTTCAGTGTTAACTACCCATATGTACTCAAAACTAACACAAAGAATAATGAAAGACAAAATCTAAACTGAAGGTTGTTTGGTAATCTAATCCCTTAAATCTTCCTGAGCTACCGATAACAGACCAGCTGCTAATCCTCTTCGGAGGAGGTCACTATTTGAGAGCTGGCCCTGGCGTCAGGACAGTCAAAGTGTAATAGTTCCCTCTCTTAAATTAGGGGTAGCATTTTCATAAAATAGAACTGTTAACCATTTCCCAGCATCTCTGTCCCTTATATTTAGGGAGGAGCTGATGAGACACCTTTCCTCTGGGACACCTGCAGCAGAGATGCTCTTGATCTACCGACCCAATTGGTATCATAATAAGCCTCATGTGAGGAATACTGTAGTTTGCGCTGCCATTCAGAGCACCCAGGGACTGAGGAGGGCACCACTGAGGGCTAGCAGCCTCCTCTCCACTTGACACCAGGCCCCAGAGGGCACAGGGGTCTGTCCCTTTACTGGAAAACTGGCTGCCCTCATTGGGTGAGGCACCGTCTGCCTATAGCATTATATACTCCAAAGCCTGTACAGGGGGCTTTAAAGGAGAGTTCAGGAATTTTTCAACGGTGATTATATCTGTGTATATCATGCTCATTTTGCTCCCTGACTTTATTTTTTTAAAAGATTATATTTATTTATTCATGAGAGATACAGAAAGAGAGAGAGGCAGAGACACAGGCAGAGAGAGAAGCAGGCTCCATGCAGGGAGCCCGATGCGGGACTCGATCCTGGGTCTCCAGGATCATGCCCTGGGCCGAAGGCAGGTGCTAAACCGCTGAGCCACCCGGGGATCCCCTTACTCTGACTTTAGAAGCAAACTCTCACCTTAGACAAAATTCTATCTTATCACAAGCCCCCAGTTCCACCGCAATTTAGTCATTCTCTCCTACCCCCCAGGATCAACGTGAGCATCTCATATTTAGCTTCTAAAGATGCACTGCCCAGTAGCCTGTTAGGGGACTCTGCATGGTGGTGTCGGGTAGGTGCTCAGCACAGGAACGGGTACAGAAGGCCTAAATTTTCAAGTTCCAGGTCAGAGACTGAGCAAGACACTGGTCTCCAGGGTAGCTCACAGCGGAGCACACTGCCACCTATCCCGTGCACGCCGGAAGGACTCAAGAACAGAAAAGGCTGAGACACAAGCAGCATCCTTTCGATTTCTATATCTCAATAGAACCATCCTTAGAAACAGAAGAAAATTCCCTCATTCTGAGGTATCAGGGGCATGAGGTAAGGGGTTCCAGAGTCCTTCAGCACAAAGCAGGACTCAGCCTGCTTCTGTCACAGCACCGCAGCAAGGAGTCTCCGGCTGAGGAATCAGGAACAGCTCACTTCATGTGGTTCTTCTAACAGATTACTCCATCTCAATCCACTTAATCAACAAATGTCACCAAGTATTAAGACTAGCAAGTGGGGTTTTTTTTGAGGGGAGGGGAGCGGAGGGGAGGGAGAAACGTAATGAAAGACAAAATTTCCAGACGCATTTTTACCAGTTGCAGATCTGACTTTAGTAACTTTTCATTTCGAGATGATTTAAATTAGACGTTGCAAAGAAGATTTACAGGGAGGGCTCAAGCATCTCTCTGATCGCTTAACTGGCTGTCCTTTCCCAGAGGGCTGGTTGCTCGTCACAGACCTCCCTCAGAGCCCAGAGCCCCTCAGTGCTCAGTACTCACAACGTCTTCCGAGTGACAAAGTCACTGTACTGCACAGGAGTCACTGAGCTATCGCTATTAGTCACTCAACAAGTATGTCCTGGGTTTGTGCCAGCAACAGTTCTTTACACAAAACCACCTCCCTATGGACCTCATCTGATGGTAAAATAATAAATATAGTTAAGTATATTAAATAGGACATTAAAATAACCAAGTGCTGTAAGAAAATTAAGGGAGAAGGCAGACAGGAAATGGGAGGTGTCCAGCTGAGACTCTCTGCAGGGCAGTCAGGAAAGGCCCAGCCTCGTGGAGCGTGAGGATGAGGAAGTGAGTGTTCCGGGTGGACTGGAGGATGCAGCACACGCGTCTGCCAAGAGACTGGCGGGAATGCTGCTATGGCAGGGGGGAGGGGGGGGGCAAAGGTAGGAAGGAGCCTGGTCACAGGGGGTGGGAGGGGCCGGACAGCAGAGCCGGTCCCTGGGCAAGCCTCAGAGGATCCTGCCCGCGCCTGCCTGTCTGCTCGCCCCTGACCCTTGGGCGCTCTGCTCGCACCAGGGCCCAGGGGCAGGCACAGAGGCTCCTGCATCCCACGTCCCTTCTAGCCCTTCTAGCCCGCGCTGCTCACGGTGACCATCCACGATGACCATCCACGATGACCCTGGGGGTATGAGGCCATCTGCATCACAGCCAGCAGCCAGAACCAGCTCCTACAGCTCTCGGTTTGGCCACACGCCCTCGGGGGAGCCACCGAGTCCCCAGCACCCATCACCCCGGGCCCAGGTGAAAGGAGGGCCGCACACACTAAAATCATCAACTTTCCCCAAACCCTCAGATCCTGGCTTCCAATTTCACCTCCTGCTTCACAGATTACTCAGTCTCGAAATTCAGCGGCACATCCAACGGGAAAGAAACCAATAAAGGAACAAAACATCCTAGAAGCACCGGCCGGAGTCCTGCCTTTAGGCGACCACGTTAATTAATAGCTGGGGCAACATAACTGTTTTCATCTTTAAGGTGCTTTTTTTTTTTTTTTTTTCTCCTTTTTCCGCCCAACGGACAACCAATTAAGGACGAAGCCGTCTGACAGTTCAAACAGCGCGGATCAGGCCCTGACCTGGCTGGTAAGATGTCCCCCAGCGGGCCTACACCTGAAAAATAAAATAAGATAAAATCCAACTTTCGCTTCCCTTTCCCGCAGGACGCGACGGAGGGGGCCGCCTCGCGGGCGCAGGAGCCGGGAGCTCCTCACGCGGACGGGCTGGAGCCTGAGCCGGGAGCCCCGACGCGGCCCCGACCCGCCGCACCAAGCGCCGCCCGAGCGCCCGGCTCCGCACAGCGTGTCGGTAAGCGCCCGACTACCCCGACCTACAAGGTGCGCCCGCGGCGCGTTCCGAGCCTGTTTCACCCCGAGCCGCTCGCGCGCATCCCGCTCGGCGGTGCGGCGCCCCCGGGCCGCGGCTCTCAGCCCGGGCAGGAGCAGAGCCCGGCCGGAGGGAGGGAGCGGCGCCCGGCCCCCGCCCCGCAGGCCCCCGCCCCGCAGGCCCCCGCCCAGCCCCGCGCCCCCGCGCCCCCGCGGCCCGCGCCGCCCGCGCCGCCCGCCCCGGCCTGACCCGAGGCCCGCGGGGCCCGCCGCGAGCTCACCAGTCCGCCCGCCCGCCCGCCCGCCGGCTCTGCGGCTCGGCTCCTCGGCTCCGCGGCGCTGCTGGGCCGACGCGCTCCTCCGCCGGGGCTGCTCTCGGGGTCCCCGGGCGGCGGCGGCGGCGGAGGCAGCGGCGGCGGCGGCGGCGGCGGCAGAGGGCGCGGGAGCAGCACCGGCACAGGCGGCGGGGGCGCGCACGCTCACGCACGCTCACGCAGCTCACGCACGCACCCGCACCGGCGCGCGCGCCCCCGGACGGACGTGGGCGCCGCGGGGCGGGGCTCCGCCCACCTGGGGGCGGGGCGTCCAGGGACAGCGCCGGAGCGGAAGCCGCGGCGGCCGTGGGCGGAGCCCGCGCCGCGGAGCCGGAAGCGCCTGCGCCCGGCAGGGGCGGGACCGCAGCGCAGGGGCGGAGCCTCGCGCAGGTGCCGGGGGCGCTCGGGCGGCGGCAGGTGCGGCGGCAGGTGCGGCGGCCGGCCCGGGGGAGCGGGCGGGGCCTCGCGGTGCGGCTGGGCGTGCTCAGCGCCGGACGGAGGACCGGGGGGACGTGATCGTCCCCGCCGAGCGGGGCGGGGGCGGGTGGCGAAGGCGGCGGCGGCGGCACGGGCCAGGGCCGGTGCACTCGGGCCACCGCGCCTGTCCGGCCGCCCGCCCGGGGAGCGGCGGGAGGAGCGAGGTGCTCCCACCTCCCCGCCCGCCCCGCCGGCCCGTGACCGTCCGCGGTAGCAGGGACCCGGGGCTCCACGTGCCATCTCCATCCGGGAGCCGCCCAGACGGACCTCCCACTCTCCCCACTCTCGAGCTGTCTTCTTAGAAACCTGGTGGCAGGGGCGCCTGGGGGGTCAGGGGCGGAGCATCTGGCCTCGGCCCAGGCCGTGACCCCGGGGTCGCCGATCGACTCCTGCGTCGGGCTCCATGCGTGGAGCCTGCTTCTCCCTCTGCCTGTGTCTCTGCCTCTCTCTCTCTCTCTCTCTGTGTCTCATAAATAAATAGAGAGAAAAGAAAGGAAGAAAGAAAGAAAGGAAGGAAAGAAAAGAGGAGACGGAGAGGAGAGGGAAAAGAAAAGAAAAGAGAAAGAAGAAAAAAGAAAAGAAAAGAGAAAAGAGAAGAAAAGAAAAACCTGGTGACATCCAAGGCTTCCCAGAACACCGGGCTGCGAGCGCCAGGAGGCCGAGGTCGGGGTCGGCCGAGGTCAGCAGGCATGGAGCACGCAGCAAGGAAAGGACGGATTCAAGAGCATGAAGGATTCCAGGATCACAGGACATAGGAGACCTGGTACCAATTTCAGAGAAAGCTGTTGAAGCAAGAATGACGGGCCCGGCCTTAATGAACCCCCTCCCCTAATCTAGGGTTATCCTTCCTAAGAAAATGTTCCTGAATATAGAAAAAGCTGTCTGCTCTTGATGGTGTTGCTTATAAAACCTGCCCAAGCGTGCGGGCAAGCGCACCCAGACGGAACAGTGCAGTTCTGTGGGTTGGCTTTTTTTTTTTTTTTAAGATTTTATTATTCATTCATGAGAGACAGAGGGAGAGACACAGGCGGGGGGGGGGGGGGGAGACACATGCAGGGAGCCCCATGCGGGACTCGATCCCAGGTCCCCAGGATCACACCCTGGGCCGAAGGTAGGCGCTAAACGGCTGAGCCACCCAGGCGTCCCTGGTTTTGTTTCTTGAAGAGAGGGGGACCAGGCAGGGAGGGGCAGGGGGAAAGGGAGGCTCTTGAGCAGGCTCAGTGTGGAGCCTGACCTGGGGCTCAACCTCACGACCCTGACATCAGGACCTGCGCCCAAACCACTCAACGCAGAGTCCCCCAGGCGGCCCAGGACCACTGTAGTTATTTAAAATGTATACAAAGGCTGGGCAGCCCGGGTGGCTCAGTGGTTTAGCACTGCCTTCAGCCCAGGGCCTGATCCTGGAGACCCAGGATTGAGTCCCATGTCGGGCTCCCTGCATGGAGCCTGCTTCTCCCTCTGCCCGTGTCTCTGCCTCTCTCTCTCTCTGTGTCACTCATAAATAAATATATAAATAACATAACAAAGGCTACATAACAGCATAGAAAATTCTTGTGATGGTTCCTGAAAGTAAATGAGCAAGATGCAGGATATAAAAAGTACATCCTTACAAGTGTGTTTATAAATAAGCAACCCAACTTGTGCAGAGAAAACAAGACAGAGAAGGTACCTGTGAAACGTGGGCAGTGGGCAGGAGCTGTCCTCAGGGCCTGTGCTCCCCATGCCCCTGGATGAGGCACAGAGGACCTAGTGACCCTCAGCTCAGGGTGGGGCTCCAGAGGAGGCGGGCTGCACCCTCCGACAGCGTCTCCTCTGTGTCCCTGCTTCCTCTTCACTCTCCGAGCTCACCTCACACGTCTGTTATGTCAGACAATTCCTTGTCTTTCCCAAGAAACAGAATTGCAAAGCCGTGGAGGGCTGCGTCTGCATCAGAATCCTCTATCCCGCGAAGCCTCACAGACTCTCACCCATGAAGACTGCATGGGGCACCCGGGGTGGATCAGTTGGCTAAGGGTCTGACTCAGCTCAGCTCAAGTCTTATCCCAGGGTCTTGAGTTCAGGCCCCATGTTGGGGTGCCCAGCATGGGGCCTACTTAAAGAAAGAGGAGGACACCTGGGTCCTCCTTTCTCAGGCTGTGATCCTGGGGTCCTGGGATCGAGTCCTGCACCAGGCTCCCCATAGGGAGCCTGCTTCTCCCTCTGCCGGTGTTTCTGCCTCTGTCTCTCATGAATAAACAAAATCTTAAAAAAAAAGAAAAAGAAAAAAAAAACACCACAAAAAATAAAAACAAACAAAAATACCTACATGGAACCCATGCCCAAAGTAAATGAGGGTAAATGTTGGCTGCAGGCCACGATACTGACTTTCACCCTTTATACCAGGTGACTGTTGTACTGGACCGTCATGTGGGGTGCACAGCTCATACAATGTGAAGTCACTAGCTTTCCCTGCTATTCCATCTGGAACAAGCCTGCTCTCTGATCCCACAGGGAAGTCTGATGTTCCCAGTGAAGGCACTGGCCACCTGGAACACCCGACAGCAGGAATCGACACGTTTGTGGCACCAGGCATCAGAAAGGGTCTCCCTCAAAGGGCCTTAGGGAGTAGGTATGGCTGGCACCCCAGGGCAGAGCATTAAGGAGGAAAAGCAGAGCACAGAACATCGTGTCTTAAGAAAGGGAGAGCAGGGTTAGCCTGCAGCCCAGGGCGTCATCCTGGAGACCCTGGATCGAGTCCCACGTCGGGCCCCTGCATGGAGCCTGCTTCTCCGTCTGCCTGTGTCTCTACCTCTCTGTCTCTATAAATGAATAAATAAAATTCTTTAAAAAAAAATTTGCCTGCTTTCTCATGAAATGCAGGAAGGCGAACAAGTAATGTGGGTCATCACAGGGGGCACGTGGGTGGCTTAGTTGGTGACAGCTGCCTTCAGCTCAGGTCATGATCCCAGGGTCCTGGGATGGAGCCCCCGGGTCAGGCTCCCTGCTCAGTGGAGTCTGCTGCTCCCTCGGTCCCTCCCCCTGCTCATGCTCTCACTCAGATAATCTTTTTTGGAAGGGACGCTCAGCGGTTGGGCACCTGCCTTCCGCCCAGGGCGTGACCCCGGGATCTGGGATCGAGTCCCGCATTGGGCTCCCTGCAGAGAGCCTGCTTCTCCCTCTGCCTGTCTCTCAGAAATATTTAAAAAAAACCTTTTTTAAAAATCTTTTTTTAATATATATTTTTATTTATTTGAGAGACAGCAAGCAAGCACAAGTGAGGTTAGGGGCAGAGAGAGAAAGAGAGAGAAGCAGACACCCACCGAGCAGAGAGCCAGATGCGGGACTCGATCACAGGACCCTAACATCATGACCTGAGCAGAAGGCAGATGCTTCACTGATTGAACCACCCAGGCACCTCTCAAATAAATAAGATCTTTATTTATTATTTAAAATAAGATCTTGGGATCCCTGGGTGGCGCAGTGGTTTAGCGCCTGCCTCTGGCCCAGGGCGTGATCCTGGAGACCCGGGATCGAATCCCATGTCGGGCTCCCGGTGCATGGAGCCTGCTTCTCCCTCTGCGTCTCTGCCTCTCTCTCTGTGTGTGTGTGTGACTATCATAAATAAATAAAAAATTAAAAAAAAAAAAAAAGATCTTAAAAAAAAAAAAGTCATGGCATGGGGGGGGGGGGGAGGACCAGAGCTTGTTTCTTTTTCTTTTTTTAAAAGATTTTATTTATTTATTCATGAGACACACACACACACAGAGGGGCAGAGACACAGGCAGAGGGAGAAGCAGGCTCCATGCAGGGAGCCTGATGTGGGACTCGATCCCGGGACTCCAGGATCATGCCCTGGGCTGCAGGTGGCCCTAAACCGCTGTGCCACCAGGGCTGCCCCAGAGCCTGTTTCTGAGCCCACTTGGTATCCACTTTTGAATCTTGCAGACAGTGCCTTAAAACAATCAACAAAGGAGTCCTCCAAGTGTCTCGGGGCCGCTCCACCAGTGTCCCTGCACACACCGAGGCCTCCAGTGGCAGCGGACACATTCACCAGCTCTGCCATGGGAGCCACCTTAATTCAAGAGCTTCACTTGGCAGTCGCTGTGTTCAAGGCCATCACTTACCTCTGCTCACAGGGCCCACCAGTCGTAAGGACGGGCAGCTGTGCCTGAGCAGGACTCTCAGGACGCCCACCGCACGCTCAGTGGCCTCCCTGTCCTCACAGCCCAGGTGTGACTGCAGGACTTCCACGCGGCTCCAAACTAGGCCCAAACCCTTCAACGGGGCAATCTGGTTGGCCGACCAGCCTCTCTGGAGCCTGGCTTGCAGGACCCCCGCTGCTGCGCCCTGACCTGGGCCAGTTTGGGTCTCCAGTGCCAAGTTCCCCTTCCTCAGACACCCAAGATGCATCACCATGCTATGGAAGACTTGGGATTTGCACGAGCTTTATCCGCTTCCTGCCCGCCTCCCCCTCTGCCTTGGGGGTGGGCTCCGCGGGGGGGACAGGCCACTCTCCCCTCACCTTCACGAACAGAGGGAGACGTACCACACAAGCTCACGTGGGCTCTTCCACAAAGGAATGCTTTATTGACAAATTACCCATTATTCACTTTAAGGAAAAGTTATACCACCTACTACACTTGCATCCCGCCTTCTCACCACACCCCATCTGTGATTCTAACCCTGAAGAAAACACACCGAGTGCAGTTCTTCCCACGGCACTAGCCTGGCCTGCAGTCCCCCAGGTGCCTGAATTGACCAGCAGACACTCGGGTTACCCAGAGCACGCCACTGTCCGCCGAAGTGGACTCTGCGGTGGCTCCTCCCCCAGGGGGTGCACAGCTGCGCACGCAGGTCTCTGCCTGCTGGGAGCCAGTAAGGCACGGAGCTGCCCCTCCAGACACACCCGAGTGGGGCCCTGAATGCAAGGCTGCTGGGGTGTGGCAGCTTCAGAACAAGAATGAGATCTTTGTAGCTCCTGAGAACAGGCGACAGCAGAGTTCCAGCCGACCCCAACGCAGGGCCGTCCCCAGCGTGTGGCAAACGGGCAGGCTGGAGCGGAGGACGGAAGGCACCAGCCTCTCCCTGTGGGGGGTGCCGGCTCTTCCTCCTGCCCCACCCCCGCCCCCAGAGGCCCAGGAGCCCTCTGGCCAGCAGGAGTTGCCCCAGTCCTTTAGAGGAGAGAGAAGCAGGCTTCATACACTGGGGTGAAGTGCATCGGCAAACAAAACACACCAATGTCCAAGCATGCTGCCCTCCGGGCTAGATGCAGAAGTCTACATAGTGCTCAAAACCCACTAAAGAACCCTTATTTTTATATATAAAAACATTATAAACAAATAAAGCATAAGGCGATGTAAGGCGTTGTATTTCAGCTTGAGTCCAAAGAAATAATGTTTTCTAACTGAGGCTAAAGCTGCTTTGCTTAGCTTTAATTTCTGAAAAATTCACTGCATTTAAAAAATAAAGAATTTGCTTTGTTAAAGCTAGATCATTAGTGTAACAATTAGGCGGCTGCTGATAACCAGTTTCTTTTCTGGAGGGTTTCAGAAAATGGGACAGTTTCTCATTTAGCGTTTGAAATAAAAACTGAAGATCGGGTAGGGCTTTCTGGATGGATCTTCCTTCTGTAACTTAGTAAAGGAGAGGCTGAGGAAATCCCACTTATCTCATGCTTATCGCTCTCCTGCTCTTTCCACGTTCTCACCAACGAGCAAGATTCCCAAGGGCCCACGGTCCCGTCCACTCCCTGCGCCCCAGGAAGGACGGCACAGTGGTCTGCATCTACCAACTTCAATGTAAAGCATCTGCGTACAAGACTGTGTTCTCTAACTCATGCGAACACAGCGGCCACGTCTACATGTGAACGGCACGACTCTCCTCAAAACCAGCTGTGTGCGTCCGCCTGCGGCCTGGCGGGCTGCTGCTCCGGGGCAGGGCTGCAGTGGCGATGAGGGTGTGCTTGCACTTGTTCCGTGGCCAGGCAAAGCTGCGATGGGCTTAGAAAGGCGTGTGGTCGGGCAGGGGCTTGTCGCCACTCCCGGTCGGGGAGGGAAGGTTGTCACTGCCATTCTCTCTGCCACCTACAACCTTAGACTACAGATGGGAAAAAAACCAAGAAACAAAACAAAACAAAACCAAACCCTGAGACAGAGTACACCATGCCCGGCAGGCGCTAGGCGGCGCTGGGAATCCCAGCTGCTCAGCTCCCTAGAGTCTACACCACATGGATGGACACCGATCAGCAATATCAAGGAGCAAATCCCCGACACGGGCAACAGGCTGGCAGTATTTCCAGGGACTTATGCAGTGTAAAGAGAGCAAATCTTCAAAGGCTCCACGCTATATGGTTCCAATCCCATGACACTCGTGAAATGGTAAGTCATCGAAATGGAGAACAGATTAGTGGCTGTGGGGCAGCCGGAGGAAGGCGAGCACCAGGAAGGACGGCTGTGGGGATGAGACTGTCCACCTTGGCTGTACCACTGTCCTATCCTGCTTGTGGCGCAAAACGGGATCACTGGGGAAACTGTGTAAAAGGTACAAGGACCCCCCTGCGTTAGTTCCTGTCGCTGCACGGGAACTACGGTGACTAAGCAAGTTTACGTAAAGGACAGGTCACACCCTGACAAGACAAGTGAATGGTCCAGATACAGTTACCTTTATGGTCCCAACTCGGTCTTCAAAGGACTTGAAGGTCGCAGAATTCCTTTAAAGAGAGAAGGAGGAGAGATCAGTGCAGCGAGCAAGTGCTTGTGCTGCCCTCCTAAATCTCGGCTTTAGGGTCAAGCTCCAGAAAGATCCCTGACAGCATCCTGAGACCTCACTGTAAACGCTGACAGGCCCCACAGGAGGGGGGCACAGCAAGGTCTGAAGACGGCCCAGGCCAGGTCATCCTGGTGGCTTCCAGGTCAGAGCAGGTCGGCCACACCTGCCAACTGCAAGCACAGCGCCTGCACGTCGCCAGCGGGTGGGTGAGTGTGGGGCACACGTCACCGCACCCGAGGTACACACATGCTGAGGTCACGGAACGTCCCGGGTGCTCCTGACACCAATCTCTGACACAAGTCAAGCAAAGGAAAACCAAGGACAGTTCTGGGACAAGGGAGCGAGCAGGAGGAAGCAGGCCAGGCCCGGCCCCAGCCGGCACCCTTCCCCACCGGCCCCCCTGGCTGGCCCAGCCCCCAGCCCTCAGGCCTCTGGTAGCAGCCTGTCAAGGACCCGCACACAGGCTGTGGGGGGCGGCAGCCACAGCAGATTCTCCTGTAACGAGGACGGGGGCTCTGCTGCTGCACCACAGGGAAGGTTTCCAGAACAGGCCACACCTCTGGGTGATCTGAGACCAGGACTCCCCTCCAGGTGCGGATCAAAGTTTCCATAGTAGGCTCGGAGGCATCTCAGGCCTCCTGGGTGCCAGGTGTGTGCATGGCTCTCTCTGCCCCTCCCTGGCCAGCTCCACGGGCAGCTCTGGAAACTTCCAGATGGAGCCTGTTTGGCACAATGCATTCCTCGGAGCCTCTTCCCCACTAGCTCGTTAGCCTCGATGGGGTCTTTCTAACCCTTGGCCCACAGGAGGCTGCCAGGGGAAGATGGTCTTTGGCTCAGGGACGCGGGATGTGTGAGGCTGACCGGCAGGAGCCACCCGCTCCCACCCGGCTCCCACCCCGGCTCTGAGAGCTCCGGAGCACGAGTGCACGTTACCTCATGGCCGGCATACTTATCGAGTGGCGGATTGAAGAGCTGCTGCTCGCAAGCATGGTAGAGGCAGAGAAGGAAGCAGGAGTTAGCACAGGGACAGACTGGCATTCACCGCGCCATCGGCTCGTCCACCAGAACCCGACCTCTGCAGGGCAGGCGAGCTCTGGCCACCGCACGACAGAAGGCCCCCGACCCCAGGGTCCTCTCCCCGGCCCCCAAAGCTGACCCAGAAACGGCACCCTGCGGGGGAGAGCTTTAACACGTAGGTCTGGGGCTTCAAAAGACTTCTGGTACAAGGGACTGTCAGGTGTCCTCCCATGACTTCACAGCAAGGGAAGTGACTTTTTGGCAAAAGAGAAAGAACCAGGTCAAGTAAGTAAAAATATTTACAATCACACATTGTTCTGGATTTGGGCTCCAGGCCTCCAGGCCGGAAGGGTGTGTGACGGGGCGGCAGCACTAGCGTCAGGCTAGGAAAGCGCCACTGAATCAGCACAGAGTGGGGACCTCGGGAGGCCCGACTGCGGCCCAGTGCTGCTCGCTGCCTCACGGGACCAACGGGACAATGTCGGCTTGCGGGGACAGGCCTGCCTCTCGGGGGAGGAGAAAACAGCAGCCAGCGTTTTGGAGGAAGATGCACGGGACACAACAGTGAGAGTCAGCATGACCCGCCCACACGACCAGCTCTCTTCCCAGGGATACGTGGGGCATGAGCTCCAGGGCAAGCTCCCTGAGGCCGGGCTGCAGGCCAGCGAGGAGCCACGCGGTCACAGCGGCCAGCAAGGGGCCATGGTGCCCCTCAGCATGTCTTCCAGCCCGGCCTCCCGCAGGCCAGCCACAGACCACCCTGCCCTGCCTCGGAAGAGCCTCGCAGGCACGTCCAGCCGCAGTCTTACCTAAACGAGTGTGAGAACGGACGAGCCCTGAGAGGTGGCAGCAGGAGGAGAAGAAACACAGCGTTAGGAGAGGGAGGCCAGGGCCCACCCAGACCCTCACTCAAGCTCCAGAAGGCCACGCAGGGACCCCCACGACCACCCCCGGTCCTCACACCACCAGGGAGAGCAGGCCATGCACCCTGCCTCCACTCTCCCCAAGCCCCAACTCTGTGAGAGGCCGCTGCTCCCGCACACACACAACCCCACCTGGGTCACAGACGAGGTGCCCGCATGTCCATGACCCTGTTTGGAGTTAGAGGGAAGAAGCCACAGAGAGAGGAGCGGTGCAGAGGTGTGCGGTGTGCTGAGGCAGGCTCCAGCCCCGGGTCTGTGTGCCTTCCCCACACCTGCGAGCCCAGACCAGCCAGGCTCAGCTGACACGCCAGGCGGCAACAGGTTGGCTTGCATCTCCACAGGGCCCGGGCTGGACCAGAGCACACACACATATCCTGCCACAGGACCGGGGACACCCCTGGAGCCGAGGGCCTTACACTCTGGCTGCATCACTATGGACGACAGATTCCAAGCTAGAAATCAAGTGTCCAAGGGCAGCACAGCCACGTCCTCCACGTCGCAGCCAGGCCCGCCACCTCTTACCCCCCAAGGTGGAGGTCATCTCAGGAGTGACCCGCGTGGATGGGCAGCAGGCCCTGCCATCTCCAGGTGGAGGAGGAGTCTGAGGATTAGGGAAGGCAGGTGCCTTGTCACAGGTCACCAAGCTAACCAGAGACCCTTCCCTGCTGGAACCCAAATCCAGTCTTCTCTCCCAGACTGCCACCTCGGGCCCAGAGCATGCAAAAAGGCTCTCAGGCCAGGGCTGCTCCAGGACAAGCCCACTGAGGACACGGATTTGGGGCAAACATCTCAATATATAGAAACTTCCCTAGGCCTCATTTTCATTCTCAAGAAGTGGGGAGTCCTGAACCTCGGCTGCAAACTGACAAGGTTAAGAGGCCTCAGCCTCAGAAACCACCTGAGACCATGTGTGAGGCAATGGTGGGCACATCAAGTACTCGGAAAGGTCCGAGTTCCCCGTACTCCTGCAAACACAGCAGGATAAAACCAAAGAGCCCCAGGGCAAGGCCCACCGGTAAACGGGACAGTGCCCCTGGGCACCAAGGTTCCTCCTAGGACCCGGTTCCTCCCGCTGGCCGGTCCACGCACATGCAGCACAGGTGCTAACACGACCCGTGGCAGGCACAGGGAGGCCAGGCACGGGACCGGAGGCTACATGCCATGGCTCAGCAGCAAATGCCTGTTCCCAGAGCCAAGGGCGGGAACGCAGGCACAGACGGAGAAATGTGCCGTCGTCCAAGGGCAGCCCCATCAAGATGGCCTGCGACAGCTCGACCGCAGCCATGCGCCTCAGCGCCAACACTGCACACACTTGACCGTAAGGACACTTAAGATGAGCGAGTACTGCCCAGAGTGACAGAGGACACTCCTAGTGAGCACGGAACGTAGGCACTGCAGACGTTCCCTGCCTCCTTCAAATGCTCTCTTTTGAGAGCACAAGCACAACCTGACACACGGCTCGCTCCGGTGGCACTGGGACGGCCCGCCTTGCCCTCCGTGGCACTCCCTGGGACCAAGGCCAGGCCACCAGTGGCGTGTGATCAGTCTGTCACCGGGCTTACCACAGCACGGCTCACGTGGCCAAGCAGGTGTCCCAGAGCGCAGCAGCGATGGCGTCCCATCTAATTTCAAATGAGATTTGTTACAGGAACACACCCACAAAGTCAGCATTACACATTACCGTGACGCCTATGGGAGGAACCACCGCACACCCGCTTTGCTGTCAACTCCGCGCCACAGCTTGTAGGGCCAAATACCTCACAGCCACTGTGCTCCAGGCCTACGTTCACAGGCTGACCCCAAAGGACCCCCCCAGGCACAGGTGCTGGGAGCACGACCGGATCCTCAGCTGCAGAAGCGCGCACTCCTGAGGCACACAGACTGCATACTGACCGTTCAGCCTCTCCGAAAATTTGAAATTTTTCAAAATAAAAATCGGAGGGGGGCTAATTACAAGAAACTAATAAAAAAGGCTGTGGGCATCGACCATGGGGTCCAAGTGTCTGTGGCTTCACCTGTGGCTCTGGGACCAGGGCAGAGCTCCCACCTTGCGGCCCCACAAGGCAAGTGCCAGGCCTGTGAGGTGCGGAAGTGCCCAACCTAAGCAGGCGGGGAGGCAGCCCCCGAGGGGAGGAGGGGCTCCAGGGCGGGATGACCCCAACGCTGCACACCACGCCCACAGGCATCACCAGTGTGACTCTCAACTGAGAAGACAGAAGCCTCAGCACGGGGTGGGGGAGCGGAGACGTTCCCCCGGAATCCCTAAGTGAGGGGGCTGGTCCCATGTGCGTCGGGGGCCAGGACGCTGGCAACGGTCACAAAGTACATGCACACTGCTGCTCCACGGTGCACGCTGGGCCCCCACAGTCCTGGAGGACGGCCTGCCAAGGGCACAGCAGGGAGGCAGCCATGCCCCTGGCTCCCTGCTGGGTAGCAGAGGAGGGCCAGCAGGTACAGCCGGAGCCCAGAGCAGAAACGGCTGGGCAAGCCGGAGCCGTGAGGCTGCAGCCCAGCCAAGTGGCCATCTGCTCCACTCTCCTGGACCCAGGCCCTGCTCGAGGTACCTGTGGGGGCCAGGAAGGTCTCAGCAGCTCTGGGAGAGACCATTCAGGAGGGGCCCCTGGCCTGCAGCCAAACGCTGAGACCTCGGAGACCGGGGCAGGGCAAACACTCGAGGAAACAACATGCCCCACCCCCACCGCCGCCCAGAGTGACACCCCACCCCGACACCGACCCCCAGACGGGGCCGTCTTCCCTCTGTGGAACTTCAAAGGGAAGCAGCCGCCTTTACGGGTCCCAAGCATTAGAAGTTACTCAAAAGAAACAGTGACCCCCTCCCCCAAGAAACACAGAATGGCAAAGAGGCAGCCCACAGACCAGGGACCGGGAACCGACTGGTCCAGGCTTGTGTGTCCGCATCTGTGGGTGCCAAGGGGCCCCCGAGGGGTATGCATCTGAGCCTGGGCCCCTGCAGAGCCTCCAGCAGCTCTAGGTCCCCCGAACCCTCACCCGACGAAGCATCTCACCTCATATCCCCGAGCTTCCTGCTAATGGCGGAGCCCACGGTGGACAGGGCAGCTGAAGTCTTCTGTCCCGCCTGAGAGAGGGTTTCCTGAGTCTTCTTGTAGCTGAGAAGAAACACCAGTTGAACCAACCCAATAGGAGGGGCAGCTGCCACCCAAAGCCAAGGAGGCGAGGCGCCAGAGACCCCAAGAGAAGGAAGAGAGAGCCGTTAGTGAGCGTGCGCCGGGCCACAACCTCCCAGCTCTGCAACAACCGCCCCCTGACCTCACGCCACCGCATCTAACACTCAAGTGCTCACGACGCTGACTACCTGGGACATGCAGCCTCTGCCTGCTGCGGTGAAGAAAGACCCACAGGGGCTCTGGGTTGGGGACAGAACCCAGAAAAACCCCTCATTCTGTTACTTTATTTGGAGAGCCTCTCCTATCAAAACTCCACCAAGCCCGTGGGGAGATGCGCTGGACAGTGTGGGTGTGCAGCCCTGGCAGGCTCGGGAGCCCCTCCAGCCCCCATCCTCCTCTGCGGTCTTATGACCGCCTTTCTAAGCTGGGGGACCTTCATCTCAGTGCAAATGGTGGCTTTGGATCAGTAAACACCCCCCTTTCCATGCCCTCCTGCCCCATCCACCTGGGCGCGCGTGCATCCCAGACATGGACCCATGACTGCAATGTCTGTGAGATGGCCACAGGGACCACAAAGACACCGTCGGGCCCACCTTGGCCACACCTGGCAGGGCCAGTCCCTGTTCAGCTGCCACCATAAACAAAAGACCAGCAGCCTGGTCGAGGGCTCGTTTCTGGCCAACCTAAGGAAACAGCCTGTGATGCAAGGCTCTCGAGGCGCCTGCCTACTCTCTGATGCCTTGTGGGTGTCACCAGGTCAGAGCAGGGAAGGTCAGATGGCACCAGCAGCACCAGCAGCACCAGGGCTTCTGGACCCCTCCCTCCCATCCGCTCCCCCAGTGTCATCTGCAGGAGGTCCCACTGGGTGCTTGCTGCTCCCCCTCCCCGGCCCTCCTGACCACTCCAGACAGCCTCCAAGCCCCGCCCCCGCCAGGCGCCACCCCGTCTGTCCCCACCGTCCTGTCCTGGGGAAGCCCGGCCTTGCGCACTCCTGGAGGGGCCTCCCTCTACTTGGCAGGCTCTCTCACAGCACGTGGGGCCTTGGGCTTCTCTGGTGCCCAGAAGGGCTTAGGACTCAAAACATGTGCTTTCTAGCAGGTGAGTTTGAAAACATGGTGAAGTCACCAGAACAGGAAGTTTACCTTACTTTCTAGGAAGATCTATGAATCCAGGAACGTATGAATTATGGAGAGAAAATAATCTAAAATCTTTACTGGAAGATTTGCTCTGGATCTCCTAAGGCAATAACTAAAGTCTAATTCTGAATCCAACCGTTAGCCAAATCTGGCTCCCAGAAATCCTTTCCCCCGTGACAGAAAGGACCACAGAACTGAATGGGAGTGGAAACTAAATGGAAGCACGTGTGCGGCAGCAGCCCCGAGAACTCCGGGGCTGGGACCTAGACGGGCCGCCCGGCGGAGGGGCCGACCGCAGCTGGTCCTCACTAGACACTGAAGTGCACACACTCCTCGTGGGACGCTTTCCACACACCCAGCTGAAATCCTCCGAGGCACCGCCTTCCAACCTGATGGAGCCCTGGCCAGGAGCTGCTACCTGCACCACACCCGCCCGGGGTCAGCAGAACCGTGGCAATAAAGGGAAGGGGAAATGTGCTGCACACCCTCTACAACACAGCCGGCTAAGGAAAGGCTCTGGAACCTTCTCTGGGGCCCCTGACTTGTGGTAGTGCTTTGGGCTGCTCCACCCCTCACCCTTGCCTGGCAAACTGCGCTCTTCAAAGTGAGCTAAAATAGGTTATCTGCAAGAAACAGACTGGAAGCCTTGGCCATTGCTGATAAAACACCAACTACAAGGTAACTTATGAAATGAAATGCGCATTTCGTTTTGAAAACACTCAGAAAACGTCTTCAAGCCATTTCTCGTGAAATAACGGGTACGTAAGACCAGGTGAAACTGTTTGTCGAAGGCAAATGGTCTGAAGCAGAGAACTGAAGGCAAAGTCTTCAGAGACTGTGTCCACAGGCGAACTGCAGTGGGAGAGCCGGCAAGCGTGTGCCGAGCACCGCGGGCCACGAGGAGGCGCATCCCGAGGCTGACTCAGACTGGAGCCGGCCACGAGACAACGGACAGGAGACCCTGGCCATGGGCCACGCCGAAGGGCACCACCCCCGCTGGAGAGCCACGCAGAGATTTCCCACACCCCACCACCCTCAGGAGCTCTGGGGTGTGGAAATGAGGAGTGACGAGTGACTCCATCAGGGACGGGAACCTCCAAACCAAGGTGGATGCGCTGGAGGGTCCCTGACGCGGAGGCCAAGCTCAGGCAGCGACAGGGCTGGGGGGCAGAGCCAGAGTCTACACGCAGGGAACTCAGGCCCAGACACGCTCAAGGTTGCGCTGTGCCACCCTGGCCAGCACCCCTCTGAAATTACTTCTACCTTTTAGGAAAACAAAAGTGTAGGACCCTGACTGATACCAGCCTCCCTCCATCACAGTCAGCATGGGGCATCGGCTGGATGCACCTGCTCCTGGCCCCTCCCCTGGGGGCCGATGCCACCTCTAACTCTGGGTGGGCACAATCCCAGTCTGGACAGCCAGAGCTGCCTCCGGCTCCCTGACCACACTGAGAGTCCAGCGAGACCCACAGCGGCCACCTTGCTGCTGGGCGGCAATACAATGACTCGAATCTGAACTGCAGGGCACCCTCCTGCACCAGGGAGGAGTCGGACAAGGCCGACACCATCTACATCTGCACTGTCACGTACAAACGAAGGACTCGACACACCAACCACAACTACGGAGTTTACCTGGTGCCACCTGCACATCTTCAGCTCTGTCTACCAACAGACAGAAGCCGGTTAGGCGACCCAACGAAGAGAACACACCTCTTGTGCATGGCAGTCTGAATAAAGAACTAGTTCCCTGAGACGAGAAAGCACGCGTAGCATCGACACTGCTTATGCCCAGCACGGCTTCACGAAAAGCAGCGCTACAGGCACAGATATTTTTGCTGACGCTCAGGGCAGTCGCACCCCACCAGTGGCCTCCTGCAGCAATGACCAGGCAGGCACCTTCACCCCAGGGAGCGCAAGGCAGCCAATGTTTCCAGTCATCCCACCAGGAGCTGGGTCATCGTCCTCCTGGGCCGTCCCTGCAGAGACACTCCAGCCCCCGGAGTGTCACTTTGGCAATTGCTCCACAAACGGAATTTGGGGTGAGGCCTCAGGGGAATGGCCGCCGTCTGGCAAGATGCTTGGGAAGGCCACCCCACCAGCCACTTCCATGCCCAGAGCCACAGGCTTCTCAGAGGAGTCACAGTTGTAGTTATTTGAGACACTATCCTAGCAACCTGTTGTCAACCGGTTTTACAAACAGCACCAAAGTCTCCCGAGATTCTTTTCGGGTTAAGTGCACACCGTGAGCCTGCTTGGTGCCCAAACTACACAGATGACAGCCACTGTCTCAACCTCAAGAACGTCTGCAGGTGGTGGAGGCATCCTCCGATACAGCCCCGCAGAAACAACACGCCAGGGTGTGGCCATGGCTGCGGTCACATCAAACCACACCAACCGCAGGACCCGCCAGAGCGCCCTGGTGCCCAGCTCCCCTGGTGCCACCAGGCTATGACGACTGCGAGCACAGAGCCAGCTGACCTGGGTCCCAGGCACACAAAGACCAGCTCGTTAACAACCATTTCCTTCCAAACACAAAGGACTGTCCGCCATGCTCTCTGGGAGCCCCCACTGCACTTCCTCCTCAACAAAAGGGAAAAGAATCCCCGAAAGTGAATAGCTTAACACGTGACCCCACCCAGTTCAAAGGAATTATAATCAGATTGAAGCAAAGATCAATGAAGTGCTATTACCATGAGTAAGAATCTCAAATAAAACATCAGGACTCACTCTGAACTACAGCTCTGACGGACACGAAAACCGATCTGTGTGTTTCCTACTCTGCTAATATCCTGTGTGGCTGACACCTGGTGCCCCCGAGACCAAAGCGGCTCCTCCAAGATCCCACCAGCATGGCCTGTGCGGCAGCCCTCGCCCAAGAACCAGCGCTAAGTCTGAGTGAAGCTGTGAGAACCCCTCCTCTGGAGCTAGGTCTGCAGGAGAAAGACCCCCCCACCCCACAAGTGAACACCAGCATCAGTCCCAATGGCGGTCAGTCTGCCCACTCGGAAGGCTGAGGGCTGCCTAACAGCCAGAGATGCTCCCAGACCCAGCTAGGCCTCCCATCTAAGGGATGCATCCGTGGCAACCAGAGGGAGGCACCCATTTCACAAGAATTATACTTCCATTTGTGTTTAAGAACAGAAAAATACTAAAAATAAAATAGCCAAAAGACACCCAAACCAGGTTTGTGCCAAGTGCCACAGCCTCCCAGTCCCTAGGAGTGTAGAGAGGAAGAGGAGGGGGAGGGAGGTGTGACGGCAAAGGCACTCACAGGTCTGACTGGGTCACTTTCTCATTCCACTCTCCAAGTTTCTCAGAAGTTCTCATATAGCTAAAAACAGAAAGTCTGTGGTAAATCACGTAGAACAGTTATTTTAACTAAGGTTTCAAACTACAGGTGCAAGGCCAGGGAGCACAGAGGAGGGCTGGAGAGCAGCAATGCTGGGTGTGCAGCCCGCCTGAGGACAGGATCTGTCCCTCCTCTCAGCACCTGCTGGGCAGGCCCAGGGGAGGCCGTGGCAGAGCCAATCAGTCCTCTTCCTGTCATGCCAAGCGAGGGCCTGGACAGTCCACGGAAGACAGCGCTTGGGGAACAGGACTGCTGTGAGGAGCAAGGAAGGCAGTCACCCTTCGGATTCAAAATCTAGGGCTTCCTAAGACAGAGAAATAAGATTTTGTAGGTGATTTTCATGAAATGTGATTCAACCTCTCGGCAGGGACGTGGCTTCTTAATGGGAAACATTTCCCCAAACCGACCCTCCAAATGTCGGAGGATGTGTTTCAGAGCCACGTAGCTGCACTCCCCAAGTTCAGAGAACTGAGTCACATCTGGGTCAGAGGTCCTGGGGCTGTGATCACAACGTGCTCATGAGAAGGACTCGTGTCCGCTTCGGCACACACTGAGCTATGGGATCACAGAAAATCAGCCTCGTTAAGGACCTCATCAGTGTCCTCTCAACTTTGGACACTGGAACACACTCTTGTCAGTTTCTGCTTCGACAACTAGCTAGCACGTCCAACTGCCTTTTAAAAGCATGTGTAGACTCTAAGCTCTTTGCACACCAGGGGTTAGGTCAAGGACTCAGAACCTCTGGCTGGCTGCTTGCACACAGGCATACTTGAGTCCCCAGGGCAGGTACCTACGCGTTCGAGACCTGCACGTCATGCCAGCTCCTGGACAGGTTCTGCTTCAGGCCTTCCAAGGCAGAGAGGCCCAGCTTCCTTTTCAGCTCCGCACAGTGCCTCTCCTTAGCTGCCAGGACCTGGCGCAGAGTGACAATTTCCTCTTCCACCTGTAAAAGCACACAGTTGACTTGATTAGTACCAGTGTTGTGGGAAGTGACTAACATCCTCACACACACTGCAATGAGAAGTTTCTCGGAATGCTCTAAGGACTTTCCGCTTACAGAAACATAACCTGCGTTAAGAACGGAGTCTGTGTCCAACCACCACCCTGTTTTTCTCTGGTACTGGCACTCCAACTTCTTCGGGAAGACTGTCTCATCCCCCCAAGTCAAGTGGCTCTGGTGGGGCTTGCAATCACTGTGCCCACCCACGCATCACCACGCCAGGCCTATCACAGCTCCATCCCCCCCACCGCCGAATGGGGCACAGGTGTCTGAAGAGTCAAGCCCCTCTCCTTCTGGGCTCAGAAGCTGGAACTACTGGCAGTCAGGACCCATCTGCACTGGGAAGGGGAGCTGCAAACAGATGGCCGGCCAGCCAGATACCCAGATAACAGAGCAACAGCCCTTACGGGAACGCGTATGTTCCTGAAGTCATCTCAGGTCTTGGGAAAGGCAGTTACCCAGGCCAAAAGTAAATTCCCTTCTGTGTTAAAGTAGTTTGAACTGGTAAGAGAAACTCTCCTGACAATAAAGACCTGAATCTTCTGAGGCCGTAAAATTAACAACAACAAAAAAAAGGATGCAACTTGAGAAAGAAGCATTCTCTGGAGTTTCACAACACCAGATGTCTGTTTTCAGCTCCTGTGTCAACAGCTGCCATTTAAAAAAAAAAAAGGGGGGGGGGGGTCCTTCTCTTAAAAAAGTGGTTGTTTGGAATAAAGTGATAAAAAGTAGCTCAGAATCCTTATATCATTAGTTTTCCATCAGAAAACAGTTGAAACAAGATGTAATTTAGAAACACAGGATCATCTAAGGCCCAACTATTACACGTTACTCCAGCAGTAACAACCAGTGATTAGAACATTCCACTCTGGTGTGATGATCGACAGGGCTTGAGGGTGTGCAATCCAGCTGTGTTAGGGGAAGTTCACGCTGAAAATTTTAAGTGACCTAGAACTTCTCCACTCTGCAGCTCAACTCTGAAATGACCTAGTGCAAAGCATGAGCCTCACTGCATTGCCTGTTGCTACTCCCATCATCTTCACTCAACTCAGAAACCGCTGAATCCTTTTCCCCCTTGGTCTGAAACCTGGTTGTGGCTGAGGTTCATCTGCCCACCTAGCTCTTTTATCAACACAGGGCTCATCTCTGAAGACAGCGCAGAGGCCTGTGACAGGCAGCACACCAGCTCTGACTGACGGATGCTACACTCAGATACTGACAAGTTCATGTCCCCAGGTTTTGTTTTTTAAAAAGATTGCTTGCTTGCTTTGTTTATTTATTTTTATTCATGAATGATAAAGGCAGAAACACAGGCAGAGGGAGAAGCAGGCTCCATGCAGGGAGACTGACGTGGGACTTGATCCCAGGTCTCCAGGATCACACGCTGGGCAGCAGGCGGCACTAATCCGCTGCATCACCCGGGCTGCCCCATGTCCCCAGATTTTGAATCCCAAGTGAGTACCACTAGATTCTGCATCACACAGTAAAAAGAAACATCTCCAGCAGAAGCTACAAGTAAAAATTGTACTTGGAAATTTTGGGTCTTAATTACCATTTCCTCTTAAAAGACTCACTTTAAAATCATCACATGAGGGGCACCTGGGTGGCTCAGTGGTTTAGCATCTGCCTTTGGCCCAGGCATGATCCCGGGGTTCTGGGATCGAGTCCTGCATCAGGCTCCCTATAGGGAGCCTGCTTCTCCCTCTGCTTGTGTCTCTTCCTCTCTCTCATGAATAAATAAAATGTTAAAAAAAAAAAAGAGGAGATCCTCTCTGCATCTTTAAAAATAAATAAACAAAATGCTCACATGAAGCACTTTTTACAAATTAAATGTTTTAAAAGAAAAATGAAGATCCAGGGCAGATGGCTTGTGGAGTCTCCAAACTATCAAGTGTTAATTCTAATGAAGAAACTCCCAGTAGACGGTGTGCTCAGAGCAGCTGTCCCCATGCAGACGTCCTCCTCATGGAGTATTTACGAGGCGCTGAGCACAGACAACGTGGCCACAAAGAGCAGTTTCTGAAGGACTCTAGGAATGCCCCCCCAGGGCAATTTCTGCAGAGCACAGCCAGCTCTCTGCCCCCTCATTAGTTCATGGTTACCCCAGGAAAAATGGCCAAGACACAGCACCTTTGCAAGCTCAGCCCTAAGCTCCTCCTCCTCAGCCTCGGTCAGACCCTCTGCAGCAGGAGTCTGGGCAGCCACCGCCGTGTCGACAGGGACATCTGTCATGGAGTCGGACAGCAGACCTTTGTTAGGAGAATTCAGGTTGATATCTGCCAGAGACATAAGGCCAGATGGTGTCAATACGAAGTTAAAGAGAAGTGGACGAGGTCGAGGTCTCCACCAAGGAAGAAGGAGAGGTCGAGAGGACAGGCTGGGCGGCGGGGACCGTGGAGAGAACCAACACCTCTGCCCGAACAAGCTCTGCAGGGATGGTTTGGCATCAGGCCAAGGGCGCCTCAGACCACCTAAGGTGCTACTTCAGGGCACAAGAAAGGCAGCCAGACCCTAACTGCTTCCCCCATGCGAGTGCACTTTCCTGAGATGGGAAACCTTTGCCACAAACAAAGCTGTCAGACCTAACAGATGTAAGTTTTAGAGCGGAGAAACCTAATGCAGCTGTAAACACAAGCACCACTTGCAATCAACCAATCCGCAGAACACACACTAAAATTGCACACCAGGAGCGTATGCCCGTCATCCAGCCCCAGCCGGGAGTCAGCAAAACAAAATACGCCTTGTAGTCTGTCCTCGACCCTCGCTCCACAGCAACACGCAGCGAGGCGCAGAGGCAACACTGCTTCCGCACCTCTGCTGCACCGGATCGGGTTCCAATTCCTACACTATCTTCTCTTTGATTTAAAAGCATCTTCCCGCCTGCACTAAAAGTTGGTGAGATGCCACACGAGGAAACATGCGTCAGCTTCAATTCTTCCCAGCTCCGAACCCACGGCCGTCCTTCAGTACCACGCAATCGGCACCATGTCTAGCACATTTAACAGTAAAGGCACAGGAGCACTTGGCTGGCTCTTAAACCCAGGGCTGGGAGCTCGAGCCCTACGGGAGCTGTAGACGTTAAATAAGTGAACTTTTTAAGAAGGAAACAAATAAAATAAATGTGAAGTCACAAAGGTTGGAAAGAAGTTCTTTAGTCGCAGATTATGTTTCTCTAGTGGAAATCCCAGAGTGTGCTAAAAATAGACTGCACTTAAAACCAAAGATGCTGGGATCCCTGGGTGGTGCAGCGGTTTAGTGCCGCCTTCGGCCCAGGGCGTCATCCTGGGGTCCCGGGATCGAGTCCCACGTCGGGCTCCCTGCGTGGCTCCTGCTTCTCCCTCTGCCTCCGTCTCTCTCTGTGTGTCTCACATGAATGAATAAAATATTAAACAAACAAACTAACCAAAGATGCTCTATTTGGCTTATTCCCTTCACACGCCCCGGGACAGCTGAGGTCAGCACCTCCTGGCCAACCTGTTCACGACATAAAGCGTGTCCAGTTTACCAACAGATCCTGAGCTCAACCTACCTGACTTGACTTCTGCGTTTGTATCTGCTACGTTGAACCTGCTCAAATTTGCTACATGCCTTAAAATCCCCACTATCCTTCTCTTCTGTTTAAAAAATAATAATGGTAATAAACGAATGCCCGCGGACACGTTGAGCCCACAGGCATCACCCCAGGGAGAGGCTGGGCACTAAGCAAGCAGGCCAAGGCGCGGCGCGGCGGTCCGGGGAGTCCCCGCTGCCCAGGGCTGTGCCATCCATCACCTGCATGGGGACAACACAGCAAGTCTCAAGGGGTCACCCCGAAAACGGAGCGAGGCCGCGTGCGAGGCGGGTCTGCAGCGCACCCGGCACGCAGCAGGCGCCAAGCAGCTCCCCTCGTCCCGCCCAGCTCCGCAGCAGGCCCAACGCCGAGCCTCCCGCACCCGAGCTAGGGCAGGAAGAGCCGCGGACCGTCTCAGAGCCCGGGAGCCCCGCAGTTGCCCGGGGCGGCCGCGCAGGAACGCGCCGTCAGCTCCGCTCGGCCGCCCGCCCCCAGGGAGCCCGGGCTCCGAGCCGCGTTGCCACCCGAGGGGGACGGAGGCCGGCCGGGCACGCCGCCAGCGGCCCGGGCGGAGGCAGGGGCGCCGGGGACCCGCCCGAGCGGCCCGGACGCCGAGCCTCGGCCGTCGGAAGCTTTGAGGCTCGCAGCTGCAGGCGAGCCGCGCGGCGGACGGAGGCGGCGGGCCCGAGGGTCCGAGACGCGCCGCCGGGGACGCGCCGAGGCGCCGGCCGCGGGTACCTTGGCCTGCGGAGTCCATGTTCGCGCGGCGGCCGGGCCGCAGGGGGGTCGGGGCCGGGGTCTCGGGCGCCGGGCCGCACCGGGGCTCGCCAGCCGCGTCCACGCCAGCCAGCGGAACCGCCTCAGCCACGGCGGCGTGACGTAATCAGCGACGCGACGGCCCACTTCCGCTTGCCGCCTGCCCCGCCCCCGCCGGCTGTGGCCAATGAGGGCGTGGCTCGGCCCCGTCCCTATTACCTGCCCCAACCTGATTGGCCGAGGCTGCGGCCGAAGCCGGAAGGGGCGGCCGGTCCTAAGGGATGCCTCCGTCGGCCCCCCGGCGGGGCGCAGGTGGAACAGGCCGCGGGGCCTCGGGGAGGGGGCAGTGGGAGTGGGAGTGGGAGGACTGTCCGACATGGCGCCGGGCAGCCTGGGGCTGGCCTCTTCCAGGCAGCGCCGAGGCTAACGCCGCGCACAGCCCGCTTGAGGCCCCGTGAGGCCCGCCCGCCTGACTCTGGGGGTGGTTCCTCCCCTCAGTTGTTGCGGGGATCGCACCGCGTTACGTGGGAAAAGGCGGGTCCGCGCCGCTGCCCCCCCGCCCCCCCCCCGGTCTGCGCATGCGCTGCCGGCCGGGCCCCCTCCGCCCCGACCTACCGACAGGCCCCGAGCGCCGGTACCGCGATCCCCCAGGGCCCCTGCGCTTCCTTCTCCGGCAGCCCCGGAGCCGGGCCGGGGGTGGGGGGCGCGAGGCCGGAGGGATGGGCCCGGGGTCACCAGCAAACGCCGGACTTCTCGGCCGGGAGCCAGCCCTGGACCACCCGGTGGTGCTGAAACAAGGCCCCAGGCCTCCCCGCTTTGGCTCGGAGTCGCCACTGCGAGCAAACCCTTACGTGGTGGGACGCTCCGGACCTGAGCCTGCGGACCGCGCTGCCCAGAGCCCCTTCGTGTATCGCTCAAGGCTCACCTGGCCACAGGCGTCCCCCCGGGGCACCTGCTTCACCTGGAAACAGGCGTCGCCCCCTCAGTGCCCGCCTCACCTGGGTGCAGGTGCCCCCACCTGCCTCACCTGGCCACAGGTGTCGCCCCCCCCAGTGCCCGCCTCAGCCCTCACCTGGGTACAGGTGACCCGCCCACCTGCCTCACCTGGACACAGGTGTCCCCCCCAGCACCTGCTTCACCTGGCCACAGGCATCCCTACACCTGCCTCACCTGGCTGCAGGTGTCCTTCCCAACCCCCCAGCACCTGCCTCACCTGGACACAGGTGTCACCCCCCAGTGCCCACCTCACCTGGGTGCAGGTGCCCCCCACCTGCCTCACCTGTGCACAGGTGTCGCCCCCCAGTGCCCGCCTCAGCCCTCACCTGGGTACAGGTGACCCGCCCACCTGCCTCACCTGGACACAGGTGTCCCCCCCCCCCCCAGCACCTGCTTCATCTGGCCACAGGCATCCCTACACCTGCCTCACCTGGCTGCAGGTGTCCTTCCCAACCCCCCAGCACCTGCCTCACCTGGACACAGGCGTCTGCCCCCAGTGCCTGCCTCACCTGGGTGCAGTGTCCCCTGCCTCACCTAGACACAGGTGTCACCCCCCAGAGTCCACCTCACCTGAGTGCAGGTGACCCCCCTCCACCTACCTCACTTGGACACAGGTGTCTCCCCCCAGTGCCTGCCTCACCTGGGTGCAGGTGCCCCCCCACCTGCCTCACCCGGCCTCAGGTGTCCCCCCCAGCACCTGGCCACAGGTATCCCCCAGCTGCCTCACCTGGCTGCAGATGTCCTCCCCCCCCCAGCACCTGCCTCACCTGGCCACAGGCATATCCCCCCCCCCCCCCCCCCCCCCCCGCCTCTGGAGTATCACAGCCACGTGTTGCCGTGGCCTGTGCAGTAAACATCTGCCCCACTCGCCACCTTGGTTTGTCCGGCTGCCGCTCAGCCCACCTGGCTGGCCGCAGTCCTGGGGCGGGGACAGCCAGGGGCCCCCACCTCCTGCCGTGCTCAGCCCGTCAGCTCGGCTGCGCCCAGGGGCGTCTGGTTCAGCGCTGCACCCTTGGGCCGGGAGCCCCGCCCCGCCCGGCCCGGCCCGGCCCTGCCCTGGGGTGGCCAGCGCAGGTGTGCCTGCGCCCCACGCGGCCTGCCTGAGCACCAGGAACGCGGAGGCGGGGAGGGGGCCCGGGCGCCCACGTCGCTCTCCTGCTGCACCTGCCGCGGGGGCTACGGACCACCGTCCTCTCACAGCGAGGGGTGACGGGCACGGACCCCTCCCAGGACCGTCCTGTCTCCTAGGCCAGGTCGGGGCACCTCGGGGAGCCCCCCGCCCGCCTTCCCGCCTTCCCGCCTTCCCGCCTTCCCGCCATCCCGCGGGGGCATCGAGGCACCACCGCTGGGTCGGGCTGGGCTCTGGCTCCTCCCGGGAGCTGGGAGCGCACGGAGGTCCGCGGCGTTCGGCGGGGGGGACCAGGGGCGAGGGGGTGCGCGGCGCCCTCCCCATTCAGCAGGTCGGGATCCCCAGGCAGGGCCGGCTTTACTGGCGTGGGCGTGGGGAGGGGGGAGGGGGCGCGGGGCGCCGGCGGCCGCCGCAGGCCGGGGACTACAGCCTCCAGGGCAGCTGGAAGTCCTCCGGCTCCAGCGGACTGCAGTGCGTGGCGTCCACGGTCCTGAGGTGTCTGCGCGCCAGGAAGAGCGCGAGCTGGCGGCGGCGGCGCGCGCTCAGGCCCCGGCCCAGCCGCCACGGGAAGGGCGGCCCGTGCGGCCCGCAGGCCCCGGCGTCCGGCGGCTCGGCCTCGCGGCGCGCGCGGTAGGAGCGCAGCAGCGCCAGGCACCACTCGTCGTCCACGCGCGCGCGCGCGTACAGGGCGGCCTCCCGCGCGGGGCTCCCGGCCCGCAGCCAGCGCGTCACGGCGGCCAGGCCCTCGCGCGCCATCAGCGCCGGGTAGCGGTGGCGCAGCAGCCGCAGGAGCAGCTCGTCGCCGCGGTTGCCCTCCCCGCCGCCGGCCGGCAGGGGGCGCGGGGGCCCCGGGGTGCCCGCCGCGGCGGACCGCGAGCGCCGCAGCAGCAGCACCGGGCCCGGGTAGCGGCAGAGCGGCGCGGCCACGTCGAGGTGGAAGTGCTCGCGCACGGTGCGCACCACGAGCCCCTTCCAGCTGTGCGGCATGACCTTGAGCGCCAGCGGCACCAGGTCGTCGAAGCTGGCGTCGAGCACGAGCGCGCCCAGCTCCGGGTAGGTCACGGCGGCCCGGGCGGCGGCGAAGGTGCCGATGGACCAGCCGTAGAGCACCACGTGCGCGGGCGGGAAGCGCAGGCGCTGCAGCGCGAACCTGACCGCCACGTCCACCGCGTTGGCGTCGTGCTCGGGGGACGGCGCGCCCGAGCCGCCGCCGACGCGCGCGTGGTGCCAGCCCAGCACCGAGTAGCCGGCCTCCAGCGGCGCCGACAGGCAGCCCATCTCATAGAAGCCGGCGTTGCCCTCGCAGCAGACGACGAGGCGCAGGCCGCGGCCGCCGCGGCCCGGGCGCGCGCGCCGGTCCATGAACACCGCGTCGATCTCGCCGCCGTCGCGGGCCGCCAGCTTGGCGCGCCGGCCGCCGTAGCGCTCCACCAGGCGCTCCTGGCCCCGCTGCAGCAGCGGCAGCAGCGCGCGCGCCATCAGGGACACGGAGCCCGGGTACACGAGCCAGCGGCCCAGCGAGTGCGCCAGCGCGTAGCAGGCCAGCTGCCCCGGGAGCTCGCGCAGCTGCAGCAGGAGGCACAGCGCCGGGCCCCGCGCCCCGCCCCGCGGCCGCCCCGCCGCGCCCCCGCCCCGCGCCCCGCCGAGCACCAGCCACAGGCCCGCCGCGGCCGCCGCGCACGTCAGCGCCCGCCGCCCCCCGCCCGCGCCCCCGCCCGCGCCCCCGCCCGCGCGCACCGCGTCCCAGCGGAAGTCCACGGGCCGGCCGCAGAGGCCGGAGCTGCAGCTGGCGGCCAGGTACAGCCTGAACACGTGCACCAGCGCCTTCACGAAGCACACCACGCACATGGGCGTCGAGGCGCCGGCGCTCCGCGGGAGCCGTGTGCGCGCGGCGGGGCTGCGGGGGCTGCGGGGGCGGGGAGGTCCACGGGGGTCGGGGGGCTGCGGGGGGCCGCGGGGGCCGCGGGGGCTGCGGGGCCGGGACCGGGGGGAGCGCCGCGCTCGGCCGTCTGGGGACGCGCCTCTTCAGGCCCCGGCCCTGCGGCCTTTGTGACCCGGGCCTGGGGGTCCGCGGCGGCGCACGTGCCCCCACGTGAGTCACTGTTGCTGGGAGCGAGGCGGCCCCTGTGACGGCGACAAAGGCCTCGGCCCCGCCCCGCGCGCAGCCGCCCGCCCTCGCCCACCCTCCCGTGCCTGCGGCTCCCGTGGGCGCCCGTCACACCTGAGCAGCCCCACCCCCACCCCCACGGAGGGCGGGCAGCGGCCCGGAAACCTACAGCCTTGGCCTCTTCCTGGCCAGGAGCCCGGCCTCGGCAGCAACACGCAGGGCCTCCCTGGCCCGGGCCGAGGCCCGCTGTGGGCCACCATGGCTCCCCGCCTGCCCAGGTGCTCCCAAGGGGGAAACAGGGGTGCTCAGGCTGCGAGCTCAGGCACTGGAGGCCCCGAGGAAGGCCGCTGGTACCAGTTCTCGGCCCAGGAATCCCATGCACCTCCTCACCCTAGGGGAGAAACTGAGTCTGGCCACGGGGGTGCCACAGAGCAGTGAGGCAGTGTGTGTCCAAGGTCCTGTCCCCCCACCCCCACCCCACACCTTCCTTTCCAGGAAAGGGGGTGAGCTTGGGCTGGAAACCCCCCACCTGTTCTGCATCCTCTTTCCACGGGTGCCAGCAGAGGCAGTGACCTCCAGGTAGGTCCTGCCTGGCGGGTGTTCCTCATTTTCAGCCCCTGGCCAAGCCCTCCTCCCCACTCCTCACTCAAATCAGCCCGCAAGCTGTACCTTCCTCTTTTCTGGAGGGCTTCAGTGGGTTCCTCTTTTTCTCCTGTGCTCGAGAGGGCCGGCCCACCCGAGGGCAGAGGGGACAGGGGTCGAGCCAGGCTCTTAGGGCTCGTTCTATAGTCGCCTGGACCGGAAACAGCAAATTGGGCAAACCGAGGCAGAGCCTTGGAGCCGGGCAGCCGGACCCGCCTCACAGACCCAGAGTGTTCTGGGCAGGGGGTTCCAGGCCCCCGCAAGCCCGCTCTGCGCCCCTGCTCCGTGTGGGTGCGTCCCCTGCAGCCCAGTCCCCACCAGGCTTGTGCAGCAGAGCTGCAGGCTGCTGGGGTCCTTAGGGGCTGGCAAGCAGGAGGGGTTGACAGAGTGAATTGGGAGGCTGGATATCCCTCCACTGGGCTCTCCAGCTAAAACACAGAATGCCCACGTAAGTTTGAATTTCAGATAGACAATAAATACTTTTGAGTAGAAGGGTGTCCTACTTGCATGCGTCATACTTTTATAAACCTTATTTGTCAGAAATTCAGCTCTAACTGGATATCCTGTTTTTAGGTTTGTTTATTATTTGTTGCTCAGCCTGGCACCTTCCCCCCCCCGCCCCGCATCCCTCCCCCAGCCAACTGAGATCCAGATTTTCCTGATTATCCAGCTCATATCCCAGGTTGGGCTGCTGTGCTCCGTGGTCAGGTCCTGAGGACCAGTGGGGTGACTCGGGGTCCACTGGTGCACCTGGACAAGGGTCCCCTCTTGCTCCCTCTTCCCTGCAACCACCTCACCTTTTCCTTGGGTCTGAGTGGCAGCAGGGGCCGTGGGGAGACTACCCCAGGAGAGCCCACAGGGTGCCTTGCCTGAGGTCAAGGGGTGGGCATAACTGCTGCCCACGGGGATTGGTGGTCCTGGTCCTCCCGAAATGTGCCCCCTGGTCCTGGGTTAGTAGTGGGAGTGAAAAAACGTGGGCGAGAGTGGGGACACTTACTCTTCTGGGAACCCTTTTCATAAACTCAGAAGCTGGGGGTGGGGGTGCCAGATCCAGAAGCTCCCGGCTCACTTTGTGAGATCGGAGGCATGACCTCCAACAGCAGAGTAGAAGGCCTCGTTGGGTCCTCAGCCTGAATCCAAACCAACACAGGGGTCTCCTGGAAGACTGTCCTCAAAGTATGTTAGAACGCCACATCTCGTGGGGCTTGGAGGAGCCCGTCCTCCTGGGGACAGTCTCTCGGCTTGCTGAGCTCTGAGACTTGTCTTTGGAAATAGACTTTCCGTCACTCAGGTCCATTTGCCCTTGGCTCGCCCTAGAAGAGCAGGAGGCCTGGAGGAAGAGGTGGCTTTGGTGGAGGGGGAGCAGAGGCCAGCTTCCGAGGAGCAGAGATCAGCAGGCTGGAAGTGCCCGTAGCCTGTGTCTGGCCTGGCCCCTGACCCCACCAGCCCTGCCCCCCAGCCCATGGGAGCCCAAGTGCCCCCAACCACCAGCCCTGTTGAGACAGGAAAGCATGTGACAGGAAGGGAGACCTCCTCCTGCTGTCCCCTCTCCAGAAGAGCAGAGCCCCCCAGACAGGACCAGCTGCAGCAGCAATGACCTCTTGTGCTCCCCCTCCCATCTGCTCAGGGAAGGTGGGGCCGTAATCTCAATTATCAGGTCTCAGTTGGAGGAGGCAACCCCCCCTCGAGCCCCAGGTCTGCCGGGCAGACATCTGAGCATATACCCCACCCCCGCAGAGCCTGCTGGGCTCTGTGACCTCTGGCCCTCACGCTCGGGGCTTCCACCCTCCCCCACTGAGGCAGTGCTCCCTCCTGGCCGGTTCTGCTCTGCCTCCCTGGAGGCCCTGATTTATGCCGCAGGAGCAGACCCAGCCAACCTTGGAGCAAGAGTGGAGGGAGAGAGAAAACGCCAGTCCCAGAGGCTGGAGGGGTGGGGGCTGGGATCAGAGCCCCTGGCAGAGGGTGTCCAGCCAGGCGGCAGCCGTGAGCTGACCACAGCAGCCCGGGGCTCTGGGAGCAGAGCCCGGGCCTTGGGAAAACTGAAGCCACCCTGGCGGGAGAGGGAGCTGAGTCTGCACAAACGCCTCTGCTCAGGAAATGGGGTGCAGGGAAGGTGGGGGGTGGCTCAGAGCCTGAGGACAGGAGGGGACGCTTCCTGGCGGATGCAGGGTCAAAGAAGGGGCGGAAATGGCCAAGACAGCTGCTGAACATCTGGAATCACAGAGAATTACCCAGAGCCCTCAAGGATGGTGGGGTTGGTGGGGAGCAGTACACACCCACGCCCTCTCCTTCCTGCCTCCCAGCAGGGCCAGTCTCCTCCCACTGCACCCCCACCATCAGGGTAAAGTTTGGGTTGGGGTCAGGAGCCCAGCAGGCTGGTCCCAGGGGGCCAAGTTCCCTGGAGCACAGTCCCCCCCCGCCCCCTGCCCGGGTATTGCCCGTTTCTGCAGACCAGGCGTCGTGCAGGCAGGCGCGGCCCCGTGCCCGGGAACGGCCCCGATGACCAAGTTCAACACCAACTCACAGGGGCGGCCGCGCGCCCAGTCAGGGTCCCCTCTGCCACCACAGTGACAGCGTGCACAGGGGCCGGTGTGAGGAGAGTGCTCACGTCCCGGAGTTCACAACGACTAGGCAGGGCTCGGCCACCCCTGAGACAGGCCGGAAGGGTTACCCGGCCCCCTCCGAGCTCCCTGGCGGCGACGGTCCGAACTGGCCGCGACCTTGTGCACCTTCCCTCTTTGCCTACGAACGTGCACGACGTGTAGTGGGACGAGGGCTTTTAGGAAAGCCGATGTGCCGAACGCGGGACCCCGCCGCTTGTTTGCTCAGGGGCGCCGCCAGCACTGGTGAGGGCGATCGCTCCAGGGAGCAGGCCCCGGGCCCCGTACACCTCCCCTCTCGGCGGCTCTGCCTTTCCAGGCCTTTCCCCTGGGCCGCGGTGGCCGCCCTGAGCACTGGGTGCTCCCTGCCCGGAGGTCCCTACGAGGCCCGCCTGGGTGAAGGGGCGCCAGCCACTGTGGGCCTGTGTCTTGCTGGGGTTTCCCGCGGGGACGGGCGGCGAGCTGAGCCGGCCCCGCGCCCAGGGCGCCCCGGAAGCCATCCCAGCAGCGCCGCGGTCCCCTTGGTGTTCTGTGTCTCGCTGCCCCCAGTGACCCCTCACCTGGGGGACCCGGTGCCATGGCCACCGCGCCCCAGACAGAAACTACGGCCTGGAGCTATGCAGCCAGGCCTGGCTCTGGGGGAGAGAGTGGAGCGGCCGGGCTTGATGGGGGGACGGGAAGATGGGGACCCTGTGCGACGGGCAAGGCCCAGGCCTTCGGCGGCTGCCGCACGTTGCCTGGCGGTTGTGGGACCCCGAAAACCGGCAGTGGGCGGGAAGGGGCCTCGCCGGAGGGTCTGGGATGCCACCGACCAGCTCCCAGCCAGCCGCCCGGGGCGCCCCTCCTGGGCCGAGCGTGGGGGCGGCTCTGACTCCTGAGGGCGCCGCGGGTGCCCTTCCTGGCCCTTCCTGGTCGTGGCAATGTGGATTCTTCAGCAGCGCCCCCGAGGGCCTGGGCGGCCGGGTCCCTGCCCAAGCTCTGGCGCCCCCCACCCCCCGCCCCCCGCTCCAGGCTCCGCGGCGCCGAGGGGCTGTCCCTGGCATCAGGCCGCCCGCAGTGCCCCCCATGGGAGGCTGAGGGCACGGTGGGTGTGGGCGGGGGGCACGGCCTGGGGAGGTCGCCAGAGGTCGGGGCGGGGCGGGGAGCCCAGGGCTGGCGGCGCCAGAGGCCCCTTGGTCGGTCAGGCTTCCTGGGGCGCAGGCAGGGGGCTGCAGCTGGCTCCTGGGGGGCCCCAGGTCAGGGGCGGCACATTCTCAGGACCCCAGATGGAGGAGAACCCCGCCCGCCCCCGCCCCAGACCCCCCCGGGGACTTGGGCACCCCCTGGAGGAGGAATGAAGCCGGGAGGATGGTGAGGGGAAGCCCGCCCAGGGGGGAGCAGGACCCCGCAAGGCCGCCACGCACTTGGCGGGGGGAAGCCCGCAGGACAGGACCCGGATGGCCAGTGTCCCCGCGGCCTGCGGTGCGGGGCTGGGGGAGGGCTGTTCTCGGCCACACTGCACACCTCCGAGCTCCGAGCCGATCTAGGTTACAGCCCTCTGGGCTCCTGCTAGGTCTCTAGCGCAGATTAAAAACGGCAACTGTCCCGGAGCTGACCCCAGGGGACCCTGAAAGTTTCCTCCCTCCCACCCCCCTTGCTCAAGGCACTCTCTGTTCTCCGCATCTGCTGAACTCCGGGCGGCTGCTCCGAGGCCCTCACTCGCCCACCCCTCTTACCCCGCTGCTCCCTGGGGAGCTGGCGAGGAGTCAAGCCCACCTCTGCGGTGGGCCGGCCCGGACAGGCAGTCCTGTCTTCCCTCTGTCCCCTCCCTCCAGGCTGTCCCCCGGGCTTCAGCAGAGAAATGGGGAGACAAGGGAGGACGTGAAGGGGCTGCTGGCCCCTGCTCGCCCGGCCAGGTGCCTCCCACCTTGGCCGCTGTGGTTTCTCTAATGGGGGCCGCACTCCAGAGTGACCCCCGGACCCCACCCACGGTGCACAGACACGAAGGCATCAGCGCCCCCAGGCAGCCCCTGCTCCAGGACAGGCCCACCCAGGAAGGCAGGGGGGTGGGGAGGACCAAGAAGCAGAGAAAGCCCCGTTATCCCCTTTCCTGGCCCCCACCCTCCCCTGGGGATCAGCACTAACCGCAGGGCTGCCCACCCCAGCTGCTTTGAAGCTGCCGGGGGCAGGACCCAGCTGCCAGGGTTCGTGTGCCGGCCCGCCCCTCCGGCTGCGTGGGAGCCAGGGAGTGACCACAGGGCCGCCAGCGGCCTTTGAAGTGCTGAGGCACGGCCCCAGGAAGTGGGCAGTAGCCCACCCAGGCCCTGGGCCAGCCCTGCCCAAGGGCTCGAGCCCCTCCGCGCCGGGCTGGGAGCCGGCCCCAGCTGTCTCCACGGGCTAGGCACCTTGGTTGCTCAGGTGCAAACCAGGCGAGGGGCTTGGTGGGCGGCAAGGAAGGAAGAGGCTGCCTCCCTGGCCTCCGGGGCCCAACCTCAGCCCCAGCGTCACCCAGGCTCCCATGGCGGGAGCCAGTGAGGCCAGGAATCGGTCCCTCTCCCTCAGCTAAAAATAGCAGGCCTCGGGCTTTGTGGAAAGCCCCTGGGGCGGGGGAGGAAGGAGCAGGGCTGCAGGGCTGGGCCCTGGGGAGCCAGGCTAGGCAGGAAATGCCCTGGTGCACTGCCCCCCACCCCCCACGCAAAGGCTCTCGTCAGCAGGCACAGACCCCTGGAAAGTCCCAAGTGGTGTCTTCACACCTACGTGGGGCAGGGATCTTCTGGGTCCCTCAGGCTAGGCCTCAGACGTCAGGGTGGGCTCCTCTAACCCCGCTGAAGACGTCCTCCTGGGCCTGGGCTGATGTCCTGCTCTGGGCACCAGAAGGCAGATGAAGGCAGTTCTTCCTCCCGGTCGGCCTCTGCACCTGGTGGCGGCCTGAACCATCCCACCCTCCCGCCTCCCGGTCACGCTCCCACCAGAGCCGGTCATTGCACAGATAATCCTCGAGGGCCTGCTTGCTGGTGGTGGGGACAGGGCTGAGCACGGCCCCTGATGCATCCCTGCCCCAGGGTGCCTCCTGGGCCCAGGGCTTAACCCAAAGGAGGACCTTCCAAGGAGCAAACACCACTGTCCATCTGGAAGGGGGAGAGCGGGAGAGGGGTCAGCAGCTGAGACCAGAAAGATGGGCAGGAACTGGCTCTTGAAGTGGATTGTTCAGTGGGGCCTGGCCCTGGGAGAGCCCTGGGAACCTGGCCGCTCGGGGGAACAAGGCAAGGCCCCCGTGGCTTGCATCTGGGGGTGGTAGGGGCCGGGGAGGAATGGGGCTAGGGCTGAGGGCAGATCAGGGATAGTTTGTAGGCGACAGCAAGGAATTTGTTTTTTATTTTTATTTTTATTTTTTTTTTTAATTTTATTTATTTATTTATTTACAATAGTCACAGAGAGAGAGAGAGGCAGAGACACAGGCAGAGGGAGAAGCAGGCTCCATGCACCGGGAGCCCGACGTGGGATTCGATCCTGGGTCTCCAGGATCGCGCCCTGGGCCAAAGGCAGGCGCCAAACCGCTGCGCCACCCAGGGATCCCCTTGTTTTGTTTTTTAAAAGATTTTATTTATTCACGAGAGACACAGAGAGAAAAAGAGGCAGAGACCCAGGCAGGGGGAAAGGCAGGCGCCTGCGGGGAGCCTGATGTGGTACTTGATCCCGGGACCCCGGGGTCCAGCCCTGAGCCAGCCAGATGCTCAATTGCTGGTCGCCCCCCCACCCCGCCCCGGTCATCCCAAGGGCAAGGAATTTGGAAGGAAACCACTTCTCAGAAGTCACTGAAAGATTCTCAGCAAGAAGGTTCCAGAAATGACCTCACTTTGTGTTTCAGAGAGGTCAGCGCTTTGTGGAGGAAGGTGGGTGGGAGCAGGTGCGGAGGGCAGCGGGGCAGCGGGGCAGCGAGGGCCGTGGTGCCCGCGGCCTCTGTGGGGTGGGAGCACGCAGTGCACGGCGGGCCCAGGAGGGACACGGTGGGCCAGGAGCACGCGTGCCCGCTGGGCCTGGCTCTGCCGTGGCGCTCGCCTTCCAGCTGGGTTGTCCGAGCCATGAGCAGCGCTGGGGTGGCAACAAGCAGAGGGTGCCTGGGGTGCTCGCGGACGGTGCCGGAGAGGATAGGGCTGCCGATGCTGCCGGTGCTCCTGAGAGAGAACAGAAGCCCCACGCCTGATGAGAAGGAGTGGGGGGGCGGAGTCCCCAGGGGACGGGAGGGCCCTCCTTGCGTGAGGGGCATAGTGGGGTGTCCCAGCCGTGTGGCCACGGAGAGACGACGGTAGACACGGTCACTTGCGAGTGGGCGTGGGTTTCGGTGGCCGCTGGCTGCAAGGTGTGCCCCTGGGGGTGGCTTAGGGCAGGTGTTGGGAGGTGAGGAGGCGGAGGAGGCGTCTGAGGAGGGCCCGGACGTCCCTGCGGCACCTGACATCTCTGAGGAGGGACAAAGGCGACATTTCCAGTCCTCACTGGTGCAGAGGCCACTTCTGTCCCTGCCACGCGACCCGCCATCACCCTGTTGCCCTGGCCCCGCCCTGGCTTCCGCCGCCACCTGCCCGCCCGCGACCGGCGTCCGTGGAGAACAGACCCTGCGAGGGCATGGCCACCAGTCCCAGGCACCGCGCCCACCCCTCGGGAGCCCCCGGTCTGGTGGGGCGGCCTGGAAACACGCCGTAGGACCTGCAGGAGATGAGCGGGGAAGGGCCACAGCCGGGCTCTCAGCTGCGTGCCCACAGGAATGCAACACGCTCCCACAGTCGTCCTCGACCGTAGCGCCCTGACTGTGACGTCCCCGGCGAGAAACGCCCAAAAGGCCATGGGCGGGCGGACGGACGCGCGGGCTGTGGTCCGTCTGTCGGACGGAGGAAGGAGTGAACCCCTCACTCCCACAGGATGAAGCTCAAGCGCGTTGCGCTGATGAGAGGAGGCCCCACGGCCGAGGCCCGGACCACGGAGTTGGGCGACCCCCGAAGAGAAGGAAGTCCAGGGCCAGGAGGCCGACTGACGGCTGGCAGGGCCTGAGGCTCGCGCGGGCGCTGAGAGGTGCGGGGGCCCCTTCGGACGGCGGGGTGTCCTCCGGCGTGCTATCGGGTGGTCCCGTGACTCCCCGTCTGTCAAAGCGCAGCAGGTCGTTCGCTCACGCTCGGCGAGTGTCTGTGTATAAATTAGACCTCGGAAGAGCTCAGCTTTGGAAAAGATGTAAAGACCGTGCGTGTGACACGAAAACATCAGGAGGGGGTGACGGGGACGAGGCTGAGGCGCTGGAAGGGGCTGGCTTCCGGAGGTTGGCTTCTTGGAGGAGGCATCGCTTCTCCTGGGCGGGCCCTGGGGCACAGGGGAGCAGGATCACCTGGTAACTCTCCGCTCCCCATCCCATTCGGTGGGGCGCCCGGGGCTCAGCTGGGTAAGCGTCCAACTCTTGGGTTTGGCTCAGGCTTCGATCCCAGGTCGTGATGCCCCACGTCAGGCTCCACACCCGGCGCTGTGTCCCCTGGAGGTTCTCTCCCTCTCCCTCTGCCCCTCCCCCCCGTGCGCAGTCTGAATTAATAAATCTTTTATTTTTATTTTTTTTAAAGATTTTATTTATTTATTCATGAAAGACAGAGAGAGAGAGAGAGGCAGAGACACAGGCAGAGGGAGAAGCAGGCCCCAGGCAGGGAGCCTGATGTGGGACTCGATCCCGGTATGATCCAGGATCATACCCTGGGCCAAAGGCAGACACTAAACTGCTGAGCCACCCAGGGATTCCCCTGAATTAATAAATTAAAAAAAAAATCCCATTTGGTGATTTTAACTCTTAAGTAAAAAGAGGCAAATCCAGACTCAAGTTGTGAGTTGAGATAATTCACCTTTTTTTAAAAGATTTATTTATTTATTTATTTGTGATAGAGAGAGAGAAGCAGGCTCCATGCCGGGAGCCCGATGCGGGACTCGATCCCGGGACTCCAGGATCACGCCCTGGGCCAAAGGCAGGTGCCAAACTACTGAGCCACCCAGGGATCCCTGAGATAATTCTCTTTTATAGGCTGTTTTTGTTTTTTATGATTTTTAAAAGATTATTATGTATTTATTCATGAGAGACACAGAGAGAGAGAGAGAGAGAGGCAGAGACCCAGGCCGAGGGAGAAGCAGGCTCCATGCAGGGAGCCCGATGCAGGACTCCATCCTGGGACCCGGGGTCACGTCCTGAGCCAAAGGCAGACGCTCAACCCCAGGTGCCCTATAGGCTGTTTTTAGATGAGAATCGTTTCCTGCTCGGGTCACTGGAATAGTCTGGCCAAAGCTGCCTGGAATGTCCAGCAGGCACTCGCGTTGGGCATGGGGGGCATGAGACTGAAGCCAGGAGACTGGTGTGGAAGGGCCGGTGAGGCCCCCGGGGCTCCCCGCCAAGTGGGGGTGTCCTGGTCTGGATTCACCACTGGCCAGTAGACCGGGCCCAGACTGTCCTGGCAGCTGGGACGTGTCCTCCAGCACCTCCTGGGACCCTCGTCTCCCAGACCAGTGAGCAAACCGTCAGCCGGTCTCAGCTCGGGGTGCCAGCTCAGAGAAGGCCGGGCTGGGCTGCTGCCCCCAGAGGAGCGGGTGTGTGAGAGCAAGGGGTCCCCATGGCCTTCACCATGGCCGAACCGTCCCTGGGGCTGCTGTCCTGGCAGGGGAGGGCCTCTCCGCTAGGGCACTGGGCCCCTGGGCAGGAGGTGAAGGCAAGCCTATAAAGGCGGAGTCCCCACATGGCAAGAGGCAGTGACCACCCGGGCCTGCTGGCGTCCCCCGTCATCTGTGGGGTTCCGTGAGGATGGATCCTGGGGCGGGCACCACCCTGGGTGGGTATGTGGGCTGTCCTGCATCCTGGCCGGCTGGTGGGGTCTGGGCAAGGGGACTGGGGTGTTCAACTGGCAAAGGCCCTGCTGTTCTCCTTGGAGTCACTGTTTGAAGTAGCTGGGACTGGCTGTCAGGACACTGGCCAATCTTGGAACTGGTGAGCCCAGGACCCAGTGACCTTTTCCCCCTGTGGCCTTGACTGGGGCTGGGAACCTCCGGCCTGGCGTCCTGTGTCCTGCCAAGAGGATGTCCTGTCCTCAGGCCAACTCCCCCGCCCTCCTCCATCCCTCTGGGGCCTCCTGGGGCAGAGGTGGGAGTGTGGGGGTGGAGGGGAGTTGGAAGTCAGCTGGCTGTCCCCCACTGCCCGTCCCTCCCCACCCCCGGCTGTGCTGCAGGGACAGGGGCCCCCAGTCCCGCACCTGGGGTGTTCCCAGCACTTGAGTCCTATTCCCACAGCAAGGGGGGGGTCGCTGCTCCAGGAACAAAGGCTAGGAGAGGAGAGGGGGAGCAGGGAGCAGGGAAGAGGAAGGGGAAGGGACTGAGCTGAGACGCTGAGGCCACCTCTCCAGGAGCTGCCTCCCCCAACCCTCTCCCGGGTTTCCTGCCCTGAGCCTGTGTGTGGGCGAGGATGTGAGCGAAGGAGGGTGTGAACCAGCTCAGCTCCAGCTCCTGCCACAAGCCTGCCCTCATCACGGGGAGAGGAGGCCCGGGGGGGAGGGGGGGGTGGTGGATATCAGGTGGAAAGATGCAGGAGGCTCCAGGAGCTCAGCCCCAGTGGGCCGCAGGGAGATGGGGGGGCTGCCCTGGGAGCAGGGCCGAGCGGGGTGGCCGCTGACCGCCGGGCCCTCCCGGCTGTGCACGTGTGGCTGTGCCCCGAGGGCCCTCCCTGCACCCCCGGCTGGTGGTCGCTGGGCACCTGTGCTCGGGTCCCCTGGCCTTTGTGTGCGTCTCCAGGTGGGTTGGGTTTCTGGGGAGAGTTCGGGGGAATCGTGCCCACATGCACCCTGGGTCCCTGGGCGTCTTGTCCCGTACATTTGTGAGCAGGTCCCTGAGCCCTGCGTGTGTGTACACGATGTGCTCCTGCGTGTGAAGCGGCATCCCGGCCTGTGTCTGAATGCGGCCCCGTGGACACCGTGTCTGTGGACCTGGGGAGGGCAGGGGGCAGGAAGGCAGCTGTTGGGCTCCCTCCTGCCCCCCCACTACCCGACAGGGGGCTCGGTCCACCCTCGCAGAGGCGGTTCAGCGAGTTAAAAATAGCCCCAGGGCCTCTGGAAGCGGAAGGGGTAGAGGCACCCCTGGCCCAGCAGGCAGCGGGCGGGCCCAGGTTGCAGCAGCATTCCAAGGCCAGCTGGTCAGGCGCCAGCAGGGTGGGCCGCACATCCGCAGGAGGACCCGCAACCCGCGGCCCCTTGGGAAGGGCAGAGCTGGCTCCCCGTCCCCGGGGGGGAAGTGCCCCCGAGGTGCCCCCGGGGGCTGCCCTCAGCCGTCTTCTCTGCTCCCTCTGTGGAGGGTCCCTGGAGGCCCAGAGGGAACCCAGGACAGGGTCCCCCGGGGAGAGGGGCAGCAGAGAGCTTGGGGGGGTTTGTATGACCTTTTATTGAAGTGTCACATCCACACAGAAAAGTGCACATACTTTGAAGTGTGCGGCTGAATAAATTATCGTAACCCGAGCGCATCTTGTTGCCAGCTCCCAAACCAGGAAAACAGGCCATTGCCAGCCCCGGGGGGCCCAAAGGCCACCCCCCGCGATCGTGTTGGCTCCGCGGTCCCACCGGTGCCGTGGACACCCCTCACTCCGCTCTCGAGGACGCTGGGGCGGTGCCGCGGCCGTGCCTGGGATCCAGGGTGGCTGCTTCTTGTGGCTGGTCCGGATCCCACGCTGGGACAGGCCGTATTTTAGTCACCTACTCGATGGCTCGGGGGCGTTTGGGTTTTTCCAGTTTGGAGTGTTACCAACAGGATGGCTTTGAACATCCTGGCTCATGGTTTTTGGTGAACCCAAGGTACGGATGTTCACTGGGCACCCCCGGGAGTGGACGTGTACCTTGAACTGGCCACGGGGCCCTCTGGGGACTATGGGGGCGCTACGGACACTCCCCTAGGAATGCTAGAAAGTGCTCAGGATTTCAGGGAGGACTGCTCCCGCCCCACCCTCGGTTCCGAGCCTCCAGCGCTGGCCTCTGCAGCCTTCAGGGTCTGTGTGTCCTCCGCCAGGCCAGGTCTTGGGCGAGGGCCCCCGGGGAGAAGCTGTCCTCCCCCCGGGAGGGATGGGCAGCGCCGGTGCGCCCTCCGCAGCCAGGCACGCCCAGAGGAGGCGCTCCATCCTGGAGGCCCACCCTTCCTTCCTCAGGAAAACCTGTGGTCTGATAAGGCCTCCAGTCTCTGGTTTTCAAAACCACCCCGGCACTAGGACCCCCCAGGGGAGGGGGACAGAGCCCCAGGCAGCCCGCGGCGGCTGGGGTGGGACTGGTTCCGGGCACTGTGCAAGCACCGGGCAGGTCCTGGCTGCCCGCTCTGGGGGCTGGGAGCCCGGGAGGGACAGGTGGCCGCCCCCAGGGGGCCTCCCCCGGCCTCGGCCAAGGCGCCAGGCCCTCTGTGGCCCGGCAGCCCGGGCTTCCTCTGATGCTCCCTGAGCCTGTGGGGGGCAGGCCGGGCCCCGAGGGGACACCCCGCGGCAGCCCAGGCAAGCCCCTTTCTTCTGACACGACCGTCCCCCAGGTCTACGACCCTCGTGGTGGCGTCCCAGGACGACTCGAGGCTGAGCCCAGCGGGGAGGGCGCCGCCGGCTCTCCCGGGACTGAGCCTGCAGCCGAGAGCCCAGAGCCCGGGAGCCCGGCCCTGCCCCCTGCCCGTGCCCACTGCTCGCTGGCAGACTCCCGTGTGATGGGGCTGCCAAGCTAGACGGCGCCTCCCAGGGCTGCTTCGGGGGCCCTGCCGTGGGGGGGCCGCTCGCTGCACAGTGAGCTCAGGGAAGTAAGCCGCCTGCCCCGAGCCGCACAGCTGCGCTGGTCCCCATTCCGGCCGCGCCGGCCCCCGAGCCCGAAGGGGCCAGCACAGCCCTGCCCTCGGGAGCCCGGGCAGGGTGAAGGCCAGACACACAGCGAGGGCAGACAGCGGCCAGGGGCAGGGCCCTGCGGGCTCCTCCAGCCGAGGGAGAGGGCAGGGAGCAGCGGCGCTGGGTGGGCGGGAGGACGTGGCCTGGCACCCGCGGGTGGGCGGTGGGCGGTGGGAGTGCGAGCAGGGGGCGCAGAGGCAGAGAGCGGGCGTGGGCGCTGGCTCCGTTAGTGCCTCAGCCGAGCAGGGTGTGTGGGCACGGGATCCACGTGTCATGAGACCAGCTGCAGGTACAGCTTGCAGGGTGCGTGGTGAGGGGGGCGGGCTGAGGCTGGCGAGCAGGCTGGCGGGCAGGGACAGAGGCCGCAGCCCGCGGGGGGCGGGGGGATTCTATTTCAGGGTTCCCTCCCCCCAGGCTGTGCGGCCCTGGAGGCTGACCTGTGTGGGGCCTCGCCAGCAGCCTGCATCCCCAGCGAGGGCTGTGCCGTGGGCCCGAGGCCTGGCGTCCCAACCGTCCGCGGGGAGGGGGGGCGGCGAGAGGCACCCAGGATGGGCTCGCAGGTCTGAGGGGGAGGCGGGCAGCAGAGGGGAGCCCTGGACCAAGTGCGGTCTGCACCAGGGGGCCTGGGAGTTGCCCAGGCACTGGAGGAAGGGGCTCTGCGCTGGGCCCATCCAGGTGGCACCCAAAGCCCCCCGGGAGCAAGAGGGAGGACCGCCCACGGCCCCTCCTGACCCCGGTGGCACTGGGGCGGGGGCGCTGTGCCCCGGTGACTCCCGGGAGGGGTTGCCCCTTTGTCACAGGGGCCAAGCTTGCTCCGCCGCCCTGGAGGCTGCCCTCCCCGTGTCGAACTGTGGCCGGGGGCCCATCTGCTCAAACCGAGCCAGGACCACCTGGATGGCGCCCACTCCCAAGCACCGCCTGGCTTCCTGTCCCCTAACCGGCAGCCACCCCCTGCTGCCAAGTGGAGAGGCATCTCCTCCATGGGCCGCGCCCAGGGTCCTCAGCTCTACGTCCTCAGAATCTCTCTGAATCGTTATTAGACCAAGGCTGTCCTGTTCAAAAGTCTTGAGTGGCACGCTGTAGCTTGTGGAAAGCCCTAGAAGCCGCAGCCCAGTGGAGCCCGGCAGGCCTCCATGGCTCCCTCCCCCAGGAGCACCTGCGGGCGCGGCACCGACGACCACGGGTCCCTGACTTCCACCCACGGCCTCTTGTCCTCATTCTGGAGGCTCAGGCCGGACCGTGTCCTGCTCAGCGTCCAGAACTGGGCCTGACTCACAAGCGCGTCCGCTGAGTTGGGAGCCACGGGAGCGGAAGCCGACCAAAGCACACAGAGCAGCCGCTCGGACGCTCTTGCACACTCTCCACTTCCCAAGGTCCACACGCCCACACGCGGGCGCACACGAGGCCGGGTCACAGGCGTACACCTGGACCCCAAGGACACACATGCATGAGCACAACCCCCGGAAGTGCACACAAATACGTGTACAAACACAGGGGTTCATGACACTGTCACCAGGAAATTAGCCCTGGATGCTCGCGAGAGGGGGACACTTGGAGAGGGGGATGCTCAGGACAGGGGGACGCTCAGCAGAGGTGGCAAGGTGAATCTCGTTCAGACTCCCACGGTGGGGGAGACACAGGTGCGAGCTGCCGCAACCTCAGCTGAGACAATGATGACCGAGGTTTTCATTTTTTAATTAATTAATTTATTTATGTATTAATTTATTTTAAATTTTTAAAATTTGAGAGAAAAGAGAGCGTGGGAGCAGGGGGAGGGGCAGAGGCAGAGAGTCCTAAGCGGAGGCCACCTTGTGCCCTGAGATGCTGGAGTCGTGACCAAGAGTCAGAGGCTCACTGCCCGGCTCCCTCCAGAACCCCGAGTTTCATCGGCTCTCTAGACTACAGCTGCCCTGGCCCGGGGGGGCATCCATACACCCCATGGACAGGAGGAGGAGGGAGGTCAAGGCAGCAGGTGCCACTGGGCGGGGTCGGGGCCTCTCCATGCCCACCGAGGGGCCTTGGGAGGATGCTCGTCCAGCAGAGGAGAGGTGCCTGTGCCTCGTCCAGGGGGGACACGGCCCTTCATCCGTGGGGCTCGGGGCCGCAGCACCTGTTTCCTCTGCCCGCTGCCTCCCAGGAGGCCCGGGCCGCCCTGGTACTGCTGCCCTCCGGGGAGACTCCCGGCACAGGGCGGGTGCTTGGGAGGGGGGCTCTGTCTCGTCCTTTTCTCCTAGGACAGGCCAGGGCGGGCCACGGTGACGTGGCCCCCGCGTCCCCCGCAGGGCGGCGGCCTGGCAGCTCCCGGAGGGGCCACCGGGGAGAGCCCGCGGTGTCCTGCACCCTCGGCGGCTATCTGCAGATCGCGGCCTCTGCAACGTGAGCCTCGGTGGCTGCAGCCCTAGAAAGCAGCTGGCTCCTCCGGCGGAGACCGAGGCCCCGGCCCCGCACCCCGCTCCGGCGCAGACTGGCCGGATCCCCGAGGATGGGTTTCCAGGGCCTGCCCGAGATGGAATTACAGCCCAGGCTGCACCTGCAGCACGGAGAGCTGCCTCCTGGCCCTGCCACGCAAGGACCCGTGCGGATGGCGTGGTTGCTGCGTGCCCCGCAGGGGGACGCGGGGGCTGTGGAAACCCCACGTGGGGTGCGAGGGTCAGGGGAGCATCTCCAGAGCACAGGATGCCACCGCAGGGACCGCAGCATCAGTACGGAAAAGGAAGAGGGGACAGAGGAGTGAAGGATTGGACCTGGGGGTGGGTGATAAAGGGGCTGGGGCTGGTGCAGGGTGCCCGGCGGGAGGAGGGGGGGCGGGATGGGACACAGTGGGGAGCCCAGACCAGGAACGGGGCCCACCTGGGTCTGCGGAGGCCAGAGACCCCCCCCGACAGAGGCCTGGAGAGCGAGGAGGCTACGTGCCCCTGGCCATTGCCCGGAGGGGCCAGGGCAAGGTCAGAGAGGACCGGGAGGCTCCTTGCAGCCCTTGCAGCTGCCCTGGCCGGGCCCTGCCGCAGTCCCACCCCCGAGCTGGCCTGGCCATGCAGCTGGCAGTGGGGACGGCGCCTCTGCTCGTCTTGCCTCCGACTTCTGCACCTTTTTCTTCCCACCCTTTCCTCTCCGCTGGGCCCGTGGCCCCCAGATGCCCCTCTAGCTTCCTGCCTCTGCCCCCTGGCACCAGCCCCTCCGGGAGCACAGCAGGTGTGGCCCAGCCCCGGTCCGGAGGGAAGGTCTGGAATGCACAGCCCTGGTGCGGGGCCTGAGGGTGGAGGTGGGAGGGGGCTCAGGAAGGAAGGGTGCTGGCAGTTGGTAGCGGCGTTTTGGAAGGACGGTTGGGGGTGAGCACTTGGAATGGAGATGGGGCGGCAGTTGGCGGTGGCAGCTGGAGTGGCAGTTGGGGCTTGGCAGGGGCGCGGGCCCGAGGACAGTCGGGGTGGGGCAGCCGTGGGGTTGGCAGGTAGCCCCCGGCCCTGAGCGGCTCTGGAGGGTGGTCTCGGGGCGGCCCCACAGGAGAGCGGGGCCAGCTGGCCACAGACGCGGGCTGAGCCAGGCCCGGGAGTAGGCCTGGGTGGTGCTGGCGGCAGCCTGGAGCGGCTCAGTCCACCCGCGGGACCGGCTGACGCGCGGGGGGCGGGTCCCGCCGAGCCGCCCCAGCACCGCCAGGCCCGCCCTGCCCTCTGCTTGGCTCCCGCGAGCTTCCAGCGGGGGCTTGCGGAGGGCAGGGGCAGCTTCTGGGCAGTTCCCTGGGAGGGGGCAGGACTCCCAGGGCTGTTGCCATGGGGACGCTGGAGCCACATCACTGGTTGGAGAATAAACAGACAAGTTCTCGGACTAGTGACCGCTACGAAGACAGCTCAGAAAGCTCAGCTGGGGGAGGACGGGCTGGGGGGCCGCTGGGGGGTCCCCGGGGCAGGGGCTGCGGCCGTGAGGGCCCTGGGGGGGCGGGGGGAGCCTGGGAAGGAAGACGCCGAAGAATATCTGCTGCGGGTCCTCTCTTCCCCAGCCCCTGCTGGGCTTCCCCTCGGGAGCAAACCTGCGGGAGGCAGGTCCCCGCGCCCCCGGGGCATCAGAACCCCTGGCGTGGGGCTGGGGCCCTTCCCGAAGCCACAGGGCGAGGTGGGGGGGCAGGCACCGGGCTGCCTGAGCACCGCGCAGGGGGCAGCGCCAGGGCCTCGGGGGAGCCACATGCCTCACCCAGCGGAGCCTGTCCCCGGGGGTGTCCTAGCCCGCACACCTGTGCGCCTGCCCACTTGCCGCACGTCGGCCCCCAGGCCCCGGCCGCCCCGGCTTGCTCCTTCCAGGCCCCAGACGCCTCACGCACACAGCTGGTGGTGGCAGGACGACCGGCACGCGCTGACCGGGGCAGAGCCCTGGTTGCCCCTTTCTCCCCCGTCACGTCCCCCGGCTCCGCCATGGTACGGAGGCACCTTGTGCCCTGCACCCCCTCAGACGCGCACCGGCTGGACGTAGGCCCCAGATGCAGGTGCCCTAGTCCAAGGATGCTGGCGAGGCCGCAGCCTCGGTCCCCTCCTGGCCCCAGAGCCGTCCCCAGGGCGGAGCTGCCCTCACAGAGGCCACCTGCTCCAGACGGTGAAGGACCAGCGGACGGCCAGGTAGCCCATACCTGCGAGGGTGTGCACAGCCTTGGGGCTCAGGTGCAGGGCACATCGCCTGCATGGACAGCAGGAACCCACGAGAGGGAGGACGCCCTGCGGCCCAGGCTGGCATCTGCCTCCTGTAGCCCTTGGATAATGCTGGTCACTGAGGAGTGTGGGGTTCCCGTGTCCCCGCCGAGCACGTGCACCGGGTGGCTCCAGGGAGTCCAGCCGCACGATCTCCCTTTTGCTCCCGGCTCTGTTGAGAGACCGCAGTTGCTGCTGTTGGTTCTCCTTTCTTTCTTTTTTAAAAAGTAAGGAAAGGGGATTCCCTGGGTGGCTCAGCACAGCACTACCTTTGGCCCAGGGTGTGATCCTGGAGTCCCGGGATCGAGTCCCACATCAGGCTCCCTGCATGGAGCCTGCTTCTCCCTCTGCCTGTGTCTCTGCTTCTCTCTCTCTCTCTTTGTGTGTCTCTCATAAATATATGAATAAATAAAATATTTTTTGAAAAAGTAAGGAGGCTTATTTGCTCATAGAACAATAACCATCTGGAAGTACGGTGGGCTTCGGGTATGGCTTGATCAGGGGTCTTGGAACTCTACTTGGTGCTGCTTTTTTGGTGTCCTCAGTCTCAGCCTCAGCCTCAGGCTGCTCGCCCTTCTGTCTGTTCTTGGGGCCGAGAGGCTGGGAGTACCAGTCCTCTAGCACCCGCATGGCTGCAGGGGTCACGTAGGGGAACAGGGGAGACAGTGCCAGCGCCCCGGGGACTTATTCCAGGGCTCAGCAAGTCCTTCTATCGAGGCCAAAGGCCCTCGACTGGGATGGGCTCTGGTACTGGTGAGACAGAGGCTTGGTTCTCGTGGGCAGGTCTGCTGAGCAATGACTGAGCACCACTGTGTGCAGAGGGAGGCAGCCTCTGGAGTCCTGCATTCCTGCGTGGATGGTGGGGGTGGCACCTCCGCGAGGCCGTTCCCTGGGGCGCCTGAGGGGACCGACATCTCGGGACAGACGGGCTCTCTCCTCCGCGGGAGGGGAGGGTGGGCGCTAGGGGTCTGGCCCCACGCGCTGGCCGTGTGCCCGGCTCCCTGGGCCCTTTCCCACTAGGCTCAGGGTGCTCCGGGCAGGGGCCTCCCGTGGCCTCGGAGGGGCAGGTGACCCAGTGGGCCCTCGGGGGGCCCGGAGGCAGCCAGGTGTGGGCTTCCCGGGCCTGCGGCTCCCGGGGCTGCATGTGGCCGAGGCCGGGGCCGGCTGGGGGGGCTGGGGAGCGGCGCGGGGGACGGTGTCTGCGCAGCCATCTCCAGGCGCCGGCTGGAGGCGAGGGAGTGTCCGAGCCTTTCATCGCGGCTGCCAGACCGCGGCTCGCCCTTGTTCGCTCGGGGAGACTTCCCCCGCCGCAGCCCCGTGAATGGCTCCTCACACGGCGGGCAGGCATCCGTGGGGCCGCCCCCGCCCCCGCCCCCGCCCCCGAGGAATTCCGCGGCGCTGGGCCGGGGAGGCAGGGCGCGAGGCTCGCCATTGGACGGGGCCGGCGCTCGGCTCCCCGCGCCCTCCGGCCCGGCTGGGGGGGCGGCCTTTGCCCCACGGGGCGCCGGGGATGTGCGGCCGCGGTCCCGACCCCAGCCCGGCCCGAGCGCGGCGAGGGGGGCGCAGGACCGGGCGGGAGGACCCCGCGCTCCCGCGTGCCCTGGTCAGGGCCCGGGGCGGGGCGGCCTGAGCCCGGGCGCCCCGGGGGCCCCGACGGCGCCGGCGCGCAGCCCCCGCGCCCCGCGCCCCGCCGAGCAGGTGGGGAGCCCGGAACTTTGGAGACGCGCGCGGCGGGACCGCGCACCGGGCCGTGGGGACGACCTGGGGCCCCGGGACCCGCGCGCCCCCGACGAGCGGGCGCGTGGGCATCGCCGGGGCGCGCGGCCCGGGAAGGAGCCGGTGCGCCCCCGCCCTCCCCCGCCCTCCCGCGGCCTCCCGCGGCCTCCGTCGCCCTCCGTCGCCCGGGCCGGGGGAAGGGGGCGGCCCCGTGCCCGCAGCGCCCCGCCCCGCCCGCCCGCCGCCCGCGCCCCGCGCCGAGCCCCGCGCCGAGCCCCGCGCCCCGCGCCCCGCGCCGCCCCGCCGCGCCCAGGGGAGGGGGCTTCCCACAATGCCCAGCGAGCCGCGCCCGCACTTGCGCCGTCCGGCCGCCCGCGGGGCAGCGACCCCCGCCCCCCCCGACGCCGCGCCGGGGCCCGCGGGGGGCGGCAGGGGCGGGGCGGGCGGGCGGCCGGCGGGGGCGGGGCCGGGGCGGCGGCCGCGGCCGGGGCGCCGCGCGGGCCAATCAGCGGCGGCCGGGCGCGCGCCGGGGGGCGGGGTCAGGGTCCGCGGGCGGGGCGCGCGCGGGCGGCGGGGGCCGCGGGGTTGGAGCGGGCGCGGGGGCGCGCGCCGGCCTGACGGACGGACGGCCGGACAGACGGCGCAGCAGCCGAGGCGAGCGCGCAGCTCGGACCCGCCCGGACGCGGCGCTCCCGGCGGCGGCGGCGGCGATCCCCCGCGCGGGTCCGGGGCCGCGGCGCCCGCCCTCGCCCGCCCTCGCCCGCCCTCGCCCGCGCCCCATGGGGTCACAGGTAAGCGGCGCCGGCTCATTGTCCGCGCGGCCGGGCCGGCGCATCGCCGCGGGGCCGCCCGGGCCGCCCGCTCGGGGCCGCTCGCTCCGGCCGGGCCGCGCCCCCGCCCCCGCCCCGCGCCCCCCGCGCCCGCCGCGCCCGCCGCGCCGCGCCGCGCCGCGCCCCGCCCCGCCCCGCGGGGGCGCCCTCCCGGCGGCGGTCGGCGCGGCCCGGCGGCGGCTCGGGGGCGGCGGGGGCCCGTGCGCGGCGCCAAGCGGCTCGGAGCCGGGGCGGCCCGGGGCGGGGCGGGGGCGGCGCGGGGTCCCCGCGGGGCTGCGCGCGGAGGCGGCGGGGTGCCCGGCGCCCCTCGGCCCTCGCCCCGCGCCCCGCGCCCCGCGCCCCTCTCCGCGCGCCCCTCTCCGCCGCGGCCCCCCGCCGTCACCCCCGGGGGGAATTCTCTCCGGCCGTAATTTCTGCTGCGTCAACGCCCGGCCCGGGAGGCGGCCCCGGGGCGAGCCCGCGCCCCCCGCCCGCGCGCCCCGCGCCCCCCGCCCGCGCGCCCCGCCGCGCCCGACCCGCCCGCGCCGAGTTTGCCAAGAGTCGGACCCGCGGGCGGGGGCGCGGCGGGGCGCGGCGGGGCGCGGGGTCATTGTCTCGGCGGACGCGGGCGCCGGCCTCGTCCCCGTCGTCCCCGCGGGAGCCTCCGGGGCGCCGCGGCCTCGGGGCGGGCGGGCGGACGGGGCGCGCGGGGCGGCCCGGGGCGCGGGGGGAGCGGGTCCGCCGCCAGCCGCGTCTTTGTTTCTCCGTAAATAGACATGTCAGTTCCGCAGGGGAGCACGAGCCGCTCCTGACAACTCAATCCGGCGGCGGATGGGGAGCCCTGCGCGCAGGAGGAGGGCTGCGGCCACCCGGGCCCGGCCCCGCCGACAGATGCGCCGTTCGCGGGGCTGAGCCGGCCGCGCACAATAGGGCCGCGCCAGGACCCGGGCCCAGACCCAGCGCGGCGACCCCAGGTACCCCCGACACCGAGGACAGACAGACAAAAGAAAGTTTCACTGAGATCCTCTGCGAATGCGCCCGCGCTCTCCGCGCTGCGGTGCCGGCGACAGGATCGCCATCAGCATTGTTTCAAGAAATGCTAATGAGCCAGCGCAGGGGGGGGAGGTCTTTTTGCAAACTGCGAGGCGCGCGGACACCTGTGCACGGAGCGCCCGCGCGCGTTTTTAAGGGTGCCGCCTGCAGAATCTTTCATTTTGGGTTTTATCGTCAAAGCGAACTTTCCGAGCGGGTGACAGACTTGTGGATCCGCTCCGTGGCCGCCCCGCGCGCCGCCTGTGCGAGGCTGTTTGCACCCTGCGGGAGCGGCTCATGCCTCGCTCCCCGAAGGGAAATGTAGAGAAGGGGCTTTCCGCAAGGAGAGTGAAGGAAACCGAAGCGTCTCGCCATCCTCGAGTTGTTCCCCTCGGCGTGTTTCGTGATAGTGTTCAGGTATTTTGAGCTGAAAACTTTGGGACGCCTCGGCATTCCAGCAGGGAGGAAGTGAGTGGTAGGCGTGGCGAGGCGAGGGCGTCACACCGCAGCCCTGGGTCCCCTCTGCCGCAGGCCTCATCTCCGTGTCCTTCGCTGGGGGGCGGGGGCTGTTGTGCGTTTTCTTTAGGGGGTGACGGTCGAAGGCACTCCCTTGAGGCTGTTCAGACGCCCCCAAACGCAGCCTTTCCTGGAGGCCAGCCTTGGAACAACACTTAAATAAGCCTCTCGTTGACATCATCCTGGGTGTAAGAGTGTCGTTCTGATGAGAGAATTCCTGCCGAGGGGCCGAGGGTGGGCTGTGTTCTGTTCAACAACGCGTCGTTCCTGTGCTCCGGGCACCCCACCCCCCACCCCTCCGCACACCCACCTTCGGGTGCTCAGGACCGGCCGACTGTCGCCCACGGGGCAGCCACCCTGGCTGATGCACTTGGTCACATCAGGCCCGGGGGTCCCCCGCCCCCGTGGCACCTGCGGCCCTCCCTCACACGCCGGCAGAAGGCGTGAGGCGGACTCCTGGAAAGGCAAGACCACCTCGGGATGGGCGGACCCCCGCAAGCCTGAAGTCCCGCCGCCATCAGACGGGGTGTTGTTTACCAACACGTTACACAAAATTAAGTTTTTAGCAGAATGAACTTTCCAACGTTGTCCTTATGTGGGGCTTTTCAAATTAAGCGAAATTGGGCCACTCTGTCCCTGTGGTCTGTGTTTCTGGGACAGCTGTACAGCACTCCTGCTTTGTTCTCTATCAGAGGTCTTAGACCAGCCTCTGAGCGCCAAGGAGACCCATTTAGTGCTCGGTGTTTAGGAGCGCCACAGCCCAGGAACCTGAGCTAATTCCTCACTTTCCCATATGTCATGTGCCCAGGTGCCTTCTTGGCTGCTGGGTTAAAGCGAGGAGAGAGTTCTAGAAGCCAGTGCTGCTGCCCGCCCGCCCTCACGCCTGTGTCCCAGCACCTGCCACGGCACTGCCCGGTTCTGGGGGCTTCACATTGCCCCCGACTCACGTTCTCGTAAACGTGCGGGCTCCTTCTTCTTCTGACCTAACGTATTTTACCTTCACGTCTGTTGAGTGATGGCAAATGGTCAAGAATTCCCGTGTCTGCCCCTCCCCTCAAAAAAGAGATCCTCCCAGTTTGTTTTAATGGCCTCCCTGCTAAGAAGTGGATGATTAAAAATCTCTATTGAGGCCACAGGCTGATCTAAGTGTTTGAGACCCTGCCTCGTCCCGATCATGGTTCGCACGTCCCCGGCCCGCAGCTGCGGCTGTGGCACGGCCGGCGTGGCTGTGGTCTCACGCCGTGAGCTCGGCACAGGTTTTCCACCTTTTCTGTCGTTCCAGCCTAAATACTTTGTGTAGCTTATCTGTGCACACGCAGGCTTTGTGTCCCGGCCTGCTGGTGATGGCACAACGCGACCCGTGATGTTATTTATCAATGAAAAAGTCATGGAAAAGAGAAAAAAACCTTTCTCGACAAATAAGTTGTGCGTTGAAGGATAAAAGGAGCTAGGCTGGCCAACTCTGACACAGAGTTTTCTGCTCAGTTTCTTTCTTTTTTTAAAGATTTTATTTTTATTTATTCACGAGAGGCACAGAGAGAGAGAGAGACAGAGAGACGGGCAGGGGGAGAAGCAGGCTCCCTGTGGGGAGCCCGATGCGGGACTCGATCCCGGGACCCCGGGGTCACAACCTGGGCCAGAGGCAGATGCCCGACCACTGAGCCACCCAGGTGCCCCTTTTCCTCATTTTTTTCTCAGTAATGCTATCGAGTCATATTCAGGTTGAAAAGTTATTAAATATTTTTAACATAATTTGGATTCAAAAACCGCTAACGTAGGTATTTTAGAATAAAAATTGAGAAATAACATTCACGTATCTTTCAACAGCATTTATAGAGATTTTGTGTCTCAACCGGAGTTTCTGAGCCACGTTAGAGGGACGTTCCCGGGGTTCTCATTCCTAGGGACCCTGGGCATTGCCGAGGACCTGGGCCAGGCTGGGGGCGGCATTTCTGCAGGGCTTGGTGATCTGTTGGGACAAGTCGAGCATCCCTCAGACACAGGACCAGTAATGGGACCCAGTGTAGGTGACAGATGCTAGTGAAACAGCCCCAGAGCCTGGAGGGGGGACAGCGTGCAGACCACCTGGTGGGGAAGGGGGCGTCTGAATCCCAAAGGCTGCGGAGGGAGAGGGGATCCGCACAGACTCCTTCCCACCCCGTGGGGCGCTGACCCCGGGTCCAGTATTGTGGGGCACACTCTGTCGGGAGCTCTGCTGTGCCGGGAGGACGGCTGGCGAGAGGGTGGGACTGCAGGGCCAGGCGCTGCTGGGGGTGACGGGCAGGGAGAGCAGTCGCGGATCCCGCCTCCCACGGGGCACGCTGGCCACTCGGTCTTTTGGAAAAGGTGCGGCGAGGTGGCCCCTTGCCCCTCGCAGCGTGCGTGCCCCTTCCTCGGTGAAGTCAGCAGTTGGGGTTCCCATTTGCCAAGGAGAGTACGAAGACCCACGTGTGTGGGAATAATCACCTTTCTAAACCGCCTTGTTTATAGAGAATTTGGACGGCACGTGCGTGGGTGAGAGCTCCTTCCTCTCCGAGCCGCGCCCCCGTCTCACCTGCCGCGGAGCCTGCCCTTCACCGGTGCAGGTGCATCCGACGTCCCGCCTCGTCCTCTTTGTAGGAAGGAAGGAGGCCTTTAGGACCCTCCGCGCCGAGAGCTGCCTCCGTGGAAGGTGGGCGCCACGGCTGCGGGGCTTTGGGCACGTCGTCGCCTTGTCCGCCCGTGTGCGGTGGCCGCGCGGCCGGGCGGTCTGCCTGAGGCCCTCTGTCCATGCTCTGAGCGTCCGCAGTGGCGGAGGTCGTGCTTTCTGGGGCGACGAGGGGCCGGTGCGGACGTGGGCTTCCAGAACCACGCTCACGTGATGCGCTGAGCGGCCCGCCTGGCAGAGGCACAGCCTGTCACGGAGCAGCTGGCGCGCCAGCCCCCGGAGCCGTCCTTGCGGAGCGGGAAGGCCCCGCGGGGGCTGGGCGGTGGGGGGTGGCGAGTGGGGGCCAGAGCCGCGCCAGGACCCCACGCGGGTGGCCCTGCAGAAGCAGGAGGAAGAGGAAGATGAGAGCCTTGGGGCGCGTGTGGTTTTAGGTGGTGCCGTGGCCGCTGGACCGTGGTCTGTGGTCTTCTCTTGGCGTGGCCCTATTTGAATCTTAAAATGGTTTATTTTCTTTTCTTATCCGGTTGCATTTAAGGTAGCTGAGCTTCTGAGCAGCAGCACCGTCTCAGGAGGCTCGGAGTGGGCTCGGGACCCTTTCGGAGCAGAAGTGGCCGGCTCGCGTTAGCGGGGGACGTGCTCCCCGCGGAGGGCAGCCAACTGCCCAGGTGCTCTGCGGACCCGCTGCAGGCCTGGCAGTGCCCGTGGGCCGGTCAGATGCTCACGTGCCAAGTGGGTCCGGTGCTGGGCCCGCCGCTGTGCCGTCACGGCCTGTGGGGCGCCCTCGCTCGTGGTTCCCCGTGTGTGCGGGGTCCGTGTCCCCAACAGCAGCGGGGACTGCACGTCAGGTGCGCCTGTGGGTCGCGCAGCGGAGCCCTGCCGGTGGGTCACAGGGCCGGCCCGGGCCTTATGGCCTGAAGGCCTCGTGCTCCTCCTGCTGGGCCCGCGGGCTCCATGGCTGCGTGGGCGGCTGTCGGCGGGAGCTTCCCAGCCTGGGTGCCGGGCCCCGCGGGCGGGGGGTGGGCTTGCTGCGGGACGGGCACACTCGGAACCGCTGCCCGGGGCCTGCGCTCAGCTGTGACCCCGCCCTCCGGGCCGCCGCCGCTGCTGGAAGTGCCTTGATTTACCCCGTTTCAGTGTCTGGGTCCTGCCCAGTCCGCACTTCCTCCACCTACTTCTCAGGCGTCACAGGTGGGGGATGGGGGGGGGTCTCCTGCACGAAGCCCTTAAGTGAGAGCAGGTCGTGGGTGGACACTGTCGCAGACCCGGTCCTCGCAGCCGGTGAGCACTGGGGCCGCCTGCGGAACCTCCTTACGTTCTGACGTTTTTAGTGACGATGCAAAGGTGCCTGACCTGTGATTTTTTTTTTTTTTGTAAGATTTTATTTATTCATGAGATAGAGGCAGAGACACAGGCAGAGAGAGAAGCAGGCTTCTGCGGGGACCGTGATGCAGGACTCGATCCTGGGACCCTGGGGTCATGACCTGAGCTGAAGGCAGGCGCTCAACCCCTGAGCCCCCCGGGACCCCTATCCTGTGATTTGAAGTGACTCTGACTGGCTGTGTGAGCAGCTGTAATTCCTTATATCTGAAGACAAACTAAAGGACGTTTGTTTTTTAAATGACATTTATTTGTTTGCTTATTTATTTACTTGAGAGAGAGACAGAGATCGGAGTGGGGTCGGGGGCAGAGGCTGGGGGCGTCTCCGGCACAGCCTCCCCGCCCCACCGAGCGCAGAGCTGGACAGTCGCCCCGTCTCACCGCCCCGGGGTCGTGGCCTCCGCTGAAGTCCAGAGTCAGCCCCGAACCCACTGAGCCGGGACCCTGGGCACCGGGGGGGCGGGGGCACCAGGAGGCTCCAGGACGAAAGCTGACGCTGGCACCCCGAGTGAGGGGAGCATCTTCGGGCCCTTTCACCAAGGGCGCTCTTGTCAGCCGTGCGGGGCCCCTGCTGGTCTCGGGTCGCCTTCGTCTTTGCTGTTGCTGATCTTTGCACCTGTGCACGGGGACGCGGTGGCCGCCTTCACCTGTGCTGATACACAAACAGGTTTCTTTATCTTTTTTTTAAAGATTTCATTTATTCATTTATTTATGAAAGAGAGAGAGAGAGGCAGAGACACAGGCAGAGGGAGAAGCAGGATCCATGCAGGGAGCCCGATATGAGACTCGATCCCGGGTCCCCAGGATCACACCCCGGGCCAAAGGTGGTGCTAAACCGCTGAGCCCCCCGGGCTGCCCAACAAACGAGTTTCTATATTTTTTTGTTGCTTTTACTTCACTTCGTGTGCAGATTTCCCCCCTTTGACCAGAGAATATCGCGAAGGACTTTCCAGAGCTCCTAGTAGGCTGCGTCCACGCGGACGGGACCCGCTCGTCGGCCGCCGACCCACCGGGAGGCTGAACAAAGTGGTTTTTAATATTGGGCGAGCTTGACTCTCGTTTCCTCTTACGTTGGGGGAACGAGGCCGGAACAAGGAGTTTAAAGGTGACGGTGTCTTTGGACGTCCCTTTGGGTTCAGTTGGTTTAACGCGGGGCGCCCGGCTGGCTCAGTTTGAAGAGCGTTCCACTCTGCATCTTGGGGTTGTGAGTTCGAGCACCGCGTCGGGTGTAGGGACTACTCAAATACATAAATAAGTGAACTTTAAAAAATTTAAGGAAAGAGAGAGAGAAGTTGGTTTACACTCGCCTGCTGGCCCTGATTGGACACCGCGGGACACACCCAGGTCTCTGACCCCTTGGCTCCGTGGGCACTGCCGCTGCTGAGAACGCGGCCCCACCAGCCTGGGGCGGGTGATGGGCCGGGGGGAGGTCGTCGTGGGACGAAGGAGTCGTCAAGCGCAGAGCCACGTGGCCAGGCGGGCAGGGAGGCCAGCCCCGAGCAGCGGGCCTTCACGGTGTCCCGCGGGTGCCCGGCGCAGGGGCGGCTCGCTGTTTCCCGGGAGACCAGGGGCCGTGCCGCCCCGGGAGAGGGCCCGGCAGGCCGAGCGCCAGCAGCCCTCGAGCGCGTGACCCCAATTTGCTTGAGGTCGTTCGGGATCATCTTACTCTTTACTTAGGATCTTGCCTCTCGTCTTGAGCACGAATATCCAGGGGATCGTGGCGTTGACGTCAGTGACGTGGACATGTGACTCCGGGTACGGGTAGTGGTTTGTGCAGGACCCGCCAGGACTGTCCTTGGTGTCGCTGTGCTGCCCCCCCCCCCCCCGCCGTGTCTGTGCCTGTGAGCGGCCTGTGCCCCGCGCGGCCTGCGCTCAGGTGGGCGCTCTCCCCGCGTCCCGCGGCAGCCCGTGGGGAAGGACCGGCACCCGGCCTCCACTCGTGGCCGCGCTGCGTCTGGCTTCCCATGAGGGCGGAGCGGGCCAGTGGTGCTCACCCGGGCCCTGTGAGCTCGTCCGCACACCCCACCGCTGAGTTGTGTGGGGCGGACGCAGGTCGACGTGCACTGGGTGGGTGGCTGCAGGACAGAGGTGTCCTAACAGACACCACAAGCCCGGGTGCAAGCGGCAGAGACCCACTCCCTCAGGGTCTGGAGGCCGGAGGTCCTGGGTCCGGGTGGGGCAGGGCCACTGTCCCTGCAGAGGCTCGGGGATGCTCCCTCCTGCCTCTTCCAGCCTGTGGCATCTGCCCGCAATCCTGGGGTTCTTGGCCTTGGGCTGCGTCGCGCCGACATCTCCGGCCACAGGATCCTGCCCCCCCCGCCCCCCGCTGGGCCTAGATTCCCTTCTTCGTAGGACGTCTGTCGTGTTGAATCAGGATCCGCTGTCAGGACTCACCTTGACCTGATTACGTCTGCAAAGACCTGTTTCTGGAAAAGGTCGTGCTGGCAGGTGCAGCGTCAGCACTGGAGCGGGTCTCTGGCTGCGCCGCGATGTGTCCCACGGCACCACCGCGGGGGACGCCCGTCTCGTGGGCACCTGGGTTTCCGGGTCTTGCGTCACCGAGGCTTCCCCCGGCTGCTGCTGTCGGTTCTCATGCCGCCACTCTTGGGATGGCGACGCAGGCGACAGGGTGTCGGCGGGTGTGTGCGGCGGGCGGGGCCCTTGGCCATCGAGGTCCTTGCTGCGGGGACGTGCTGGCCCTGGGGCCCCGGGAGGGTCGGAGGTCGTTCACGGGGCCCAGGTGCTCCGCGCTCCTTGCAGGCCGCATGGGGGTGGTCGCCGCCGTCACCCCGCGGGTCACAGCCCTGCCGGGCCGGTGACAGGCACCCCGCAGCCCCGGAGCCGCGGCACCAAGGCCTGCAGCTCTGACACCCGACCCGCGCCTCAGCGTCTCCAGCTCAGTCACAGATTCTCCCGAGACCGTGGAAGCGGTGGTTCTCCCGTGACCGAGTGCTTATATACTTGCCTTGGACGTTTTCGGACACACGCAGGGTTGGAGACACGTCGGGTCACCCGCTGGCCCTGTTGCCTCCCTGCCCCCGGGGTTCGGGGCGCATTCTCCTGTGCCTGGCGGGGCCGTGCCAGGGGTGCCGACCTGCTGCTCAGCCCCGCGCCCACCCGGTTCCAGTCTCGGGGTTTGCCTGGAGTCCCGACACCTTCCCCTCGGGGGGGTGGGGCTCTGAAATCACGTTTATTCTGTTTTTGTGCTACTTATTGGTGGAGAAATTGGAGGTGCGGGTGCTGGGTGTTGGCCTGGCTGGTTGTGTCCTGAGCCCTGGAGAAGCCCCCCCTCGTCCCCACCGAGGGTCTGTAAGTCGGGGGGGCGTGACGCCCACACCTGCAGGAACGACGAGTACATCAAGACTTTCAAGTTCCTGGGGCGCCTGGGGGTTAAGCGTCCGACCCCTGGTCTAGGCTGAGGTCTCGATCCCAGGTTGTCGGAGCCGAGGTCGCTCCCCTGCCCCGAGGTCAGGACCCGAGCTGGGGTCAAGTCGACCCGTGGCCGGCGGAGCCCTGGGTGCCCCGTGTGCTTTCTCTTGATGGGACATATGTGGAATTTTCAAAACAATGATCACCTGTGGCAGTTTTGTTTTAAGATCTGTTTATTATTTAAGATTTTATCTATTCATTCACGAGAGACACAGAGAGAGGCAGAGACCCAGGCAGAGGGAGAAGCAGGCTCCATGCAGGGACCCCGACGTGGGACTCGATCCCAGGACCCCGGGGTCACAGCCTGGGCCCGAGGCAGATGCGCCACCGCTGAGCCCCCCGAGCGTCCTAGTTTTGTTTTAAAATTTAAAGCGTGTCAGCGGTTAATGAAACACAGGAACGTCGCGTAGGTTCGTTCAGTCTGTGGGAAAGGCCTCAATTGACTTTAAGTTGATTTTCATGGAGTTTTCGCTAAAACACGAATCGAGCTCCCCTCTGCCTCTCTAACCTGGGGAGGCGGGTGTAGTTTTGCTGGGGTTTGGAACCTTCCCGTTGGCGAGAGTTGGTTGCGGAGGGGCCGCGGCCGGGGGTCGGTGCCGGCGCCTCGGGCTCAGGGCGCGGGTCTTGCCTTCGGAGCATCTCGGTGCCCGCCTCTTGCCTCATGCAGGCGCGTGGGCTGCTCTCTTCGCCGTCGTTTCCCCGTGGACCCGTGTAGTGGAGCCAGCCCTGGGTGGGCGCACGCTGGGGGCAGCCGCATGGGGAGCGATGCTTCCAGAACACTGGCGCCCGGGTAGGGCTGGGGGGCTCGGGTGTCATCGCCCATCCCTGGTCGCGCCGTCTCCTGCGCCCCCGGAAGGGAACGGCCGCACCGCGTGGCCGTGGTCTGTGCTGGGCGCCAGCGAGCGCGACATCCCACCTGGGCCCGGGACGGCGACCGCTCACAGGCCAGCGCGGTGACTGGCACGCACGCCGACTGCTCGGGGTCGTGGTGACGGGAGCCACTTGGCTGCCACCCGTGAGGGGACCCGCCGCCCGAGCCCGGTGCCCGCCGAGGACTCACCTCGTGCCCCTTCGGAGTCGCAGCTGGGTCGGGGCCCTGGCAGCCGCTGTGCGCCGGGAGGCCGTGCTCCTCACAGGGGACCCGGCGGCTGGGCCGGGACAGGCGGGTGCAGGCCTCGGGGGACCCCGCGGAGTGGACAGAGGCAAGTGGACGTCTCTCGTGTTCACGGCTCCGCTGCCGCCGCGCACGCTTCCCGCCAGGGTCTTGCAGGTTTGTCTTTGGTCTTTGGGTTTTATAAACAAGCGACTTGCTTTGGAGGGAAGCCGGCATCTTCGGCCGTGTGCTCGGCTGTCACTTCCTTCCACTTATTTGTCACAAACGTCTCAGCATCAACGTAAACGCCACCGGTTGTTCGTCTAAGGCGGTCTCCTCGGTTGTCACCCGTGTGCCTCCGGGCCAGGTCTGACGGCTGCTGTCACCGATAGTGCCGCCGCCATCCGTGAGCAGCTCCGAGTCTTGGGGGAAGAATGTCCCAAAGCAGATCGCTGCTCAGCGACGCGCAGTGTGGGCTCCCCGTGCTCCAGCAGGCCCGGGCCCCGGGGCCCCTGCGGCCGCCCCACCACCGTCCCCGGGCTCTGCAACCTCGTGTTCGTTTCTCCAGCCTCATCCGTGCCACCGTCCCCTTCGCGGTCTTTCCTTAGGATCCAGGAGGTCTCAGCGGGTTCTCGCAGGCCTTGCCCGAAGTCCTTCACGCCTGTGGTGGGAGGTCACAGGGTTGACCTTGACCCCAGCTGTGGGGCTCGCCCGGCACCCCTGGCCAGACCAGCCTCGGTGTCCTCCCCGGGGGGGCGGGTGGCCAACACAGACGGTGCCTGGCCTGTGCGGCAGCGCCCCTTGTCCCCGAGCCCCCTGCAGCCGGGTCCTGGAGCCAGCTTCCTGCCCAGGGCCTGAGGGCAGCGCGGCCCACGGAGCCAACGCTCTGGGCGCCCGCTTCCTTCAGGGAGCTGTGGTCACTGCCAGCCGGGCCGCCCCGTCCCCCACAGCCCCCAGTGGCCCCCGGTGAGTCCTCTCGAAACCCAGTTCTTTCCTTTTGAATCATGAGTTTTGTTTCTTCTTTTTCTTTTTTATTAAAGATTTTATTTATTTATTCATGAGACACAAAGACAGAGACAGAGAGAGAGGCAGAGACCCAGGCAGAGGGAGAAGCAGGCTCCCTGCAGGGAGCCCAATGCGGGACTCGATCCCGGGTCCGGGGTCACGCCCTGGACCGAAGGCAGCGCTAACTGCTGAGCCCCCCGGGCTGCCCGGAGTTTCGCTTCTTACAGGGCCCTGGGGCTGGTGGCAGCAGCACGTTAGCGCGCGGGGCTTTCCCCGGGAGAGGCCCGGCCTCCCTTATGTGCCGCCGAGGGGAGGGAGACTCAGCCCCCCCCCCCCAGGCCTCCCCCCCACCCCCCCGTGGTAGGGCCCGTGGCGCCTGCCGGGCTGGCACCTGCCTGACTCCCCGGGGCTCAGCTCCAGCTTGGCCATCCCCAGCCCCCCTCTTCTTGCGGCCTGGCTGTGCCCCGGGGGAGGCTGCACGCGGGCAGGGGCTCAGCTGGCTGCCGTGGGGGTGCCCCGCCCATCGCTGGGGCCTGGCCCATTCCGGGACACTCGGTGTCCATGTGCATCCGGGAAGCTGCGGGGCCGCGGTGGCCACGGGGCTTGTCTCCGGTCCCGGCTGCGACTGCGCACCTGGTCTGCTTCCCGCCCCGGCCGTGGCGTTGGCTCACTCAGTGGCTGGCCGTCCGTCCGTCCGTCATTTATTCAGTGTGATGGGCGCTTGCCTCGGCAAGGCCTGTGCTGTTTGCGGAAATGATGGGGGGACTTGGACACGTGTCAGAGCAGCCAGTGGACCTTCTGTCGGACACGAGAGCAGCGCAGGGCTGGGCCCTGCGGGGAGGGGCTCGGGCGGTCTGCTGCCACCAGAACCTTCCGCTCTTGCCTGCTCCGGGCGATCCAGGCCCGGGGTGGGGCTCAGCATTGGGGCCCCTGTGCATTGGGACCCGCAGCTTCTCTTGTTTCCAAGCATTCAACCTTTTTATTTTTATTTATGAAAGATTTTATTTACTCATGAGAGACAGAGAGAGAGAGAGGCAGAGACACAGGCGGAGGGGGAAGCAGGCTCCATGCGGGGACCCCGATGCAGGACTTGATCCCGGGACCCCGGAGTCACGCCCTGAGCTGAAGACAGATGCTCACCCGCTGAGCCCCCGGGTGTCCCTCAGGTGCTCACCTTTTAAGAAAAGAACGGCAGGTTAGAGGTGCAGGTTAGAGGTGCAGGTTAGAGGTGCAGGTTAAAGGTGCAGCGTTACTGGATGGGAACAGATGTTGCAGAACGTTCGCGCTGGTGTGTCTGGTTCCGGGTAGGTGGGAGTTCTCGGAATTATTCTTACAACTTTTCCAATAGTTGGAAAGTGTTTCAGCATAAACCGCAACTGCTTGTGCTGCTGGGGGGCAGGCGCTGCCTCCGGCCTCCTGTTTGGGGTCTGTTTCTGTCTTGGTGTCCGGGAGCCCGTGGTACAGGTGACATTTCCGGTCACAGGACATCTCAGGCTTAAAATTCACAGAAATGTGTTTCCTGGCTTGTGAAGCTGGTCGGCTTTCTTTTTAAGAAAAACAAAACAAAACCAAGTTGCCCTGTAGCTTATCCTGGGGGTTTTGTAACAAAGTCTCACAAGCCGGGGCCTTGGAATGACAGAGGAGCTGCCCTGGCTGTTCTGGGGCCAGAGTTGAAATCGGGTGTCCCCGGCCTGCTGTCCCGAGACGTCCAGCTCCGGGAGCCGGGCCTGTGGCCCCGAGGCTCTGTCTCCGCCTGGTCTTTCCCCGTGTCTCTCTGTCCAGATCCCCCTTATGCGACAACACCAGCACCGTTGGGTTTCGACCTCGTCTTACGCCGGTTAAATCTGCCAGGACCCTGTTTTCAAATTGGGTCACGTCGGCAGGTACTGGGGGCTGGACATCAGCACGGGATTCTGGGGACACAACTGAGCCGTGGAGTGTCTGCGTCCCCCCCGGGCTTGCAGTGGGCACCACACAGCCCACCCCAGATCGCGAGCGCTGTCCCGCCTGAGCCGCGTCTCCTGGGCACCGATGTGGTGGCACTGGGACGGCGCCGGGTGTGGTGCTTGGTGCGGCCTCGCCGTCCCCCTGCAAGTGCACTGGCCCAGATCGGGACGCGCCGTCTGCTTCTCCAGCGCTTAGGGTGGGACGTTTAAAAAAGACGTCTTAGGTTCAACCTGTAGGACTTCAGTTCTGCAGGGTTCACGTAAAAAAGGTCCTTGGCTCACCCGAGAGTGTGCCCCGAGCCTGCCCAGCGGGGGATGCGGCTCCAGAGGCTCGCGACCCCACGGCGACAGGCTGGCGGCCGTCCTGGGAGGAGTGCCCGGAGGCTTCCTGGAGGCGGCGGCCGCCGCTGGCTTGCCCTCCCGCTCCCACTCAGCCGGAAATCGCCTTTGTGGCTGAGACCCATGAGGGATCCGCACTGCCCGACGCCTCGCGCAAAACCAGGATGAGCAATAAGGAGCTTGACGGCCGTGAAGACCAGGCGGAACGAGGCTCGGCTCTGGCAGGGGCGTCTGGGAGGACGAGCTGAAGACCTGACCTCTTCCCCTTTTTCTCCCCGAACCCACAAGATGATGAAATTCCCCCGACCAGCTCCCCAGCCGCGGGAGCCGAGAAACCAGAAGTCCGCGGTACCGGGGCCGTCAGGTGGGCGGGCGCTGGCCCGTGTCCCCGGTGTCCCTCGAGCCCGCCCGGCCGTGCCTGTCCCCGCCGACCCCGGGGCCCGCTCCCACCTGCCAGGCCCCCAGGCGGGGCCTCGCCCCCTGAAGTGCCGGCCTCTGCGTCCCCGTTGTGGTTGCCAGGGCCCCCGCCGTCCCCAGGGCCCTGCCAGGCTCTCATGTGGACCCCCCCGGGCGGTGCCCTCGACGCCTCTGTCTCCGGGTCTCGCGGGCACCGTAGCCGTCCTGAAACACGCCCTCAGCTCTGGCGCTTCTGCGGCCGCTGGGTTCTTGTCCGCGGGCGGCAGCTGGGCTGGCCAGGCCGGAGGCTCAGGGCTCTGGCACCTGCAGGTGCCGGGGCGAGGCCGGGAGGCCGGGGGCCTCCGCTCGCAGAGCGGCCTCCGCACGCCGGCCCGGGTCAGCTCCTGCAGCAGAGTCGCTGGGCCCAGGCTGGCGGCGCAGACGTGTCCAGCTGCGGAGGCGGGCGCTCCTGGAGTCCCGGGCCAGCACTTCCCACTCCCGGGCACGCTCAGCGAGGGGGGCTGCCCGCCCCCGGACCTCGGGGCCGTCTTGAGAGGCCAGCGCTGCCCTCTGAACGTGTGCTGCCCCCGGCGGCCCCCCAGTGGCTCGTACCCCCCCCGGGGGGCTGCCCCTGCCCAGCCGCCCCCACTGCACCTTGTGCTGACCCGCCGTCGGCTGCTGGGGCTCGGGCCTTCTGGGGGGGCCCGTGTGGGAGGTGGGGCTGTGGCCTCCGCAGGTGCTCGCACCGGGTGACGTGGCGAGACCCCGGAGTTCTCCCCTGTTGCAAGTTGTGGGTGTGCAGTGCGGGGTGGGCAGGGGCCACCTGAGCGCACGGCCCCGCGGCCGGGGGGCGGGGGCGCCCTCGAGAGAGGAAGTGACGCAGAGGCAGGTAGGGAGGCCAGGCGAGGTCGGGGCAAGGAGGGGAACCGAGAGAGGCCGGGGAGGGGCTGGAAGTTGGCGCCCCCAGACCTGAGGCCCAGCCGCAGGAGGGTGCCCAGGGCTGCAGTTTCGGATCTGAGCGGCCGCAGAGTGGACGACGGAAGTGGGGCACCTCCCCGTGCCCGCTGGCTGTCGCTGGGAGGAGTCTGGGTAGCGTGGCCCCCGTATCACCCGCCGAGGGGCTGTCGGACCCGCAGAGGACGGCGTGGAAGCAGTGCTCCTCGTGGCTCCCCGGGCCGCCGTCTGCGAGCCCTGAACCCTCTACGGACCCCAGAGGCCGGAGCTGCGCCCGGGGCCGGGCCTCAGGCGGCTGACGTTGGCCCGGGGTGACGCCCCGGGATGAGTGGCGCTTCCCCTGCGGCCCGATGACCGCGGCCCCGGTGTTCCTTGGCGGTGGGAGCGGCGTGTGAGTGCGGGGCCGTCCGAGGAGCCGCGGCTGGAAGTCCCCCCGCAGATCTCTCCCGGCCCTCCCGGGACGCCTGTCCCCGTGCCTCCGCTCTGTACAGACGCCGCCGGTCCCACTGGACGAGGGCCACCGAGGGACTGCATCCGAGCGGTTGCACCTGCCACGACCCTGTGCCCAAGGAAGTCCAAGGTCTCAGGAAGTGGGGCTGGAAACACAACTAACGGATTTTGTGGGACAGACAGACGCCACCCCACAGATGGCGAGGCTGAGTCTGACCTGTCGGGCGTCGCACGGCGGGACCCGGCAGCTCGGCCGGTGCAGACAGGTGGAGGCTGGGGAACCAAGACCCCGCGGTTGACCCGAAGCTCCTTCGGGCTTGGATCCGTCGCCTGGGCCCTGAGCGTCTTCACAGCAGACTCCTTCCTGCCCTGGAAGGTGGTACAAGTGACTCTCGCATGCAAGTCCCTCCCGACGGGAATCGGTGGTTTTCCCGCTGCAGACTGCGGAGTTCGCAGCTGATTCGCAAGCCGCCCTGATCGGGTGGTGATTTACTCCACGATTGTCCACACAGGCTGAGACGCAGAGCCCGGCAGGCGGTCGCCCTCCCCGTCGCCCTCCCTGATTCTCACAGGGTCGGCTTTACTGCGAGGAAACCGGGCGGTGAGGGGCATGGCTTCCTGATGGGAACGTGGGTACCTGGCCCTGGACGCCCTGTCCACGGGCCAGGATCCAGGGACGGTCACACTCCCGACGCCGCCAGCACCTTGTAGCCTTTGGCGCCTCCGGGGACCGGGGCTGATCGCTGGATGGGCTTCCTGGACTTGAGGCAGGTGTCGGCCCCCCTCGGTGCCGTGGAGGCCGGGTGCGAGGAGTGACCCCCGTGGTGGGGTGGCCGTTCCCGTGGAGCCTCCTTCCACCACCGCCCCTGGGTGGTGACCCCGCGGGGCCTGAGGCACCAAGGCCGACAGCCGTCAGCCTCCCTGCGGCCCCGTGAACGCGCGCGACCCGTGGCCGGTGCTCGGGGTGGTTCAGCAGCGGGGCCCCAGGGTCTGGGCTGGGGGTGGCCCTGCCCGTCACGTTCCTGCAGCAGGAGGGGGGTGAGGAGGGGGGGCGGGGGTGCAGGACCCGGACCCCTGGTGGGGGTGAGAGCCTGTCCTTGCTCGGCCCATCCTCCCCGCCCGTGACTGAAGCAGAATGACAGCTTTTGTTGTTTTGTTTTTTTATTTATTTGAACCTTATTGCCACTAAAATACAAAAGTGGCTAAAAATGAGAGCCTATCAATTTTAACACTTCCCGTGAAAGCAGCAGCTAAATAGTGGCTTTTAGATGAATATCAAAGGTCACCTGCTCACTGCTAAGGACACAAAAAACAATTAAAAAATAAGAATTCAAAGAAGAACAGTTAGAATACGTCTGTGCGCCCGACGGCCAAAATCAGCCAATATTGTTGTGTTTTAACGGAAACTACAGACCTTTATCCTTTTTTTTTTTTTAAAGAAATTAAAGTATCACAGATAAAGTTGCAATCCCCTGGTTGTGTGCCCCTCCCGTTCCGCTCACCTTCGCTCCCAGACACGCGCACTTCGTGGTCTCGTGTGCATCACCGCGCGTGTTGATGCTTCCTCTACGAACAATAGTAACGACGGCAAACATAGCTGCTCGGTGTGTGCAGACGTTCTTATAGGGACCGTGTGCCTCGTATCTCATTTAATCTTCACAATAACCTGAAAGGTAAGTATGATTATCATTTTCATGTTGCAGATGAGAAACTTGAGGCACAGAGACATTGAGTGATTCCCCGAGCCCCCGAGGCCCGCGGTCCGGGCCGTGCTTGCGGCCTCAGGACTCGCCGATAGGAAATGACCCCTGAGCCTCAGGGTGGCGAGAGGGATGGTTCTGTGCAGGTCCTACCTGTGATTTCAAGAAGTGTTACCACTCGTAGCCCCTTTGCAATAGGACGTCCTCACGCAACATCTTTGGTATTTAGTCTTTCCGACGCGTGTAGATCTCGTGTGTGTGTTTTAACTGCTACGCAGTGTTCTTTGCTGTGCCCGCGGCACGGTTGTCTACTCCCCTGTGTACTTCTAGTTAACGTCTCCCACCGTGCATGGGGACAAAACAGTTTTTTTGTGGTGAGAGTCTTAGTAACCAAAAAAAAAAGGAAAAAAAAGAGAAAAAAAAACAGGCACCTTGGGGGCTCAGTCAGGTGAGCATCTGCCTTCGGCTCGGGTCATGACCCCAGGGTCCTGGGCTGCAGCCCCGTGTCGGGGTCTCTGCTGGGCGGAGGGCCTGCTTCTCCCTCTCCCTCTGCTTGTGTGCTCACTCACGTGCTCTCTCTCTCTCTCAAATAAATAAATAAAATGTTTTTTTTAATTTATTTATTTTTTTATTTTATTTTTTATTTTTTATTTTTTACGTTATTTTTGTTATTTTTATTTTATTTTTATTTTTTAATTTTTTAATTTTTTTTTAAATTTTTTATTTTTTTAAAAGAGAGTTTTGGGGATCCCTGGGTGGTGCAGCGGTTTGGCGCCTGCCTTTGGCCCAGGGCGCGATCCTGGAGACCCGGGATCGAATCCCACGTCGGGCTCCCGGCATGGAGCCTGCTTCTCCCTCTGCCTGTGTCTCTGCCTCTCTCTCTCTCTCTGTGTGACTATCATGAATAAATAAAAATTTCTAAAAAAAAAAAAAAAGAGAGAGTTTTGGTAACTTTTTTTTTAACCACTAAAGGAATGGAATCGGCTGCGGTTGACCTGCAGTGTTCCACTAGTTGCAGGCGTACGACGCGGAGACTGGGCAGGCGTGTACAGTGTCTGGGGCTCATGGCGGCCAGCGGCCCTACACCCCCCGACCCGACCATGGCCTTGAGCGTGTTCTCTAGAGTTAAGAGTCGTTTCTTGGTTTGTCCCTTTTCCCCCTTTGTTCATTACTTTTGTTTCTTAGATTCCACACACGAGCGCGATCGTACGGGGTTTGTCTTCCTCGGACTTGTTCTGCTTAGCGTTATGCCCTCGCTCCGTCCACGTCGTTGCAAATGGCAAGATTTCATCGTTTCCGTGGTCGAGTTATTCCAGTGTCTGTGTGTGTGCGTGTGTGCGTGTGCGCCGCACCTTTACCCGGTCATCTGTTGGTGGACCCAGGCTGCTGCCGTAGTTTGACTCTTGTAGCCGATGCTGCTGTGAACACAGGGGTGCACGTGCCCTTTCAAATTAGTGCTTTTGTATTGTTTGGGTTAACAGCCAGGAGTGGGATTGCCGCATCATACGGTGTTTCTATTGCTGATCTTTTGAGGACCCTCCACACTGATCTCCAGAGTGTCTGCACCAGCCTGCGTCCCCACCAGCAGGGTGACAGGGCTCCCCGCTCTCCACGTCCTCGCCAGCACCCGTGGTTTCCTGTGTTGCTGCCTTCAGCCGAGCTGACAGGTGTGACACGTACAGGTGTGTCTCATCGTGGTTTTGATTTGTGTTTCCCTGATGATCAGTGGTGTTGAGCATCTTTTCGCGTGTCTGTTGGCCGTGCGTAGGTCTTCTTTGGAGAAACGTCTGTTCGTGTCTTCTGCACGTTTTTAAATTGGATTATTTGGTTTTTGGGTGTTGCGTTTTATAAGTTTTTTTTTTTTTAAGACTTTATTTATTTATTCATGAGAGACACAGAAAAAGAGGCAGAGACACAGGCAGCGGGAGAAGCAGGCTCCATGGAGGGAGCTCAATGTGGGACTCGATCGCACCCTGAGCCGAAGGCAGGCGCTCAACAGCTGAGCCCCCCAGGTGCCCCGAGTTGTATAAGTTTTTCCTATACTTTGGATACTAATCCTTTATCAGCTGTATTATGTGCAAACATCTTCTGTTCCGTTTGCCTTTTAGTGTATTGGTTGTTTCCTTTGCTGTGCAGAAGCTTTTTATTTTGATGAAGTCCCAATAGTTTAGTTTGCTCTTGTTTCCCTCGCCTCAGGAGACATATCTAGGAAAAATGTCACTTCGGCCGACGTCAGAGGTACTACTGCCTGTGCGCTCTCCTAGGATTTTTATGCTTTTAGGTCTCACATTTAGGTCCCTACTCCGTTTTGAATCTATTTTTGTGTATGGTGTGAGGAAGTGGTCTTGTTTCATTCTTCCGCATGTGGCCGTGCAGTTTCCCCAACACTGTTTGTGGACGAGACTGTGTTCTTCCCGTTGGACACTCTTGTTCATTTGTTGAAGATTAATTGACCATATAATTGTGGATCTATCTCTGGGCCCTCTATTCTGTTTCATTGATCTGTGTGTCTGTTTTTGTGCCAGCACCATACTGTTTTGATTACTAGAGTTTTGGGTTTTTTTTAGGATTTTATTTATTTATTCGACAGAGAAAGAGCGAGAGACAGCGAGAGAGCGAACAGGGGGAGGGGGAGAGGGAGAAGCAGACGCCTGCTGAGCAGGAAGCCGAGGTGGGACTCGATCCCAGGACCCTGGGGTCATGCCCTGAGCTGAAGGCAGATGCTCGACCACTGAGCCCCCAGGTGCCCTGCAATGGATTTCTTTTTTTTTTTTTTTTTTTTGCAATGGATTTCTTATATTGATTTTTGTATCCTGTGAACCTACTGATGTCATTTATGAATTATGGTAGTTTTTTGGTGGCGTCTTTAGGGTTTCCTATGTATAGTATCACGTCATCTGCAAATAGTGAAAACTTAACTTCTTCCTTACTGATTTGGATGCATTTTATTCCTTTTTCTTATCTGATTGCTGTGGCTCGGACTCCCAGCACTAAGTTGAACAGTCATGAGAGTGGGCATCCTTGTCATGTTCCCGACCGTAGTAGGAAAGCGCTTGCTTTCCCCCATTGCCGATGTTGTTGACTGTGGGTTTTTCGTGAAAGGCCTTTACCATGTTGACATATGTTCCCTCTAAACCTACTGTTGAGAGTTTTTGTCACGATTACATGTTGTACTTTGTCAAATGGTTCTTCTGTATCAGTTGAAATGATCCAGTGGTTCTAGTCCTTTCTCTTATTGATATGATGATATTTCACGTGGATTGATTTGTGGGTATTGAACCACCTTGCAACCGAGGAATAAATCCCACTTGATTGTGGTGAATGAGTTTTTCAATGTACCGTTGGATTCGGTTTCCTAGTTTTGGGGTGGGGGTTACATCTCTGTTCATCAGGGTTATTGGGCCTGTAGTTCTCTCCCGGTAGCGTCTTTACCTGGTTTCGCTATTGGGATGATGCTGGCCTCAGAATGAGTTTGGAAGCGCTGCTTTGCTTTCCCTTTTATCTCACAGGGGGGCATTTTTAAGATGATTCCAGGTGGTGTTTGGAAACGTGTTATAGTCACCAAAGGAAAGTGTGTGTGTTGCGACAGCTTTGAGTCAGTGAAGAGGTGTGTGAGGTGGACCCAGCCACTTCATTCATGAGAGACACAGAGAGAGGCAGAGACCCAGGCAGAGGGAGAAGCAGGCTCCATGCACGGAGCCCGATGTGGGACTCGATCCTAGGACCCCGGGGTCACGCCCTGAGCTGAAGGCAGGTGCTCAACCGCTGAGCCCCCCAGGAGTCCCTTAATGTATTAAAAAGATGTATTTATTTTAAAGGGAGAGTGAGGAGGGGGAGGGGCAGAGGGTGCGGGGAGAGAGAGGCAGAGAAGGGGACCGACCCCTCCTCGGAGCAGGGAGCCCGACTGGGGCTCGATCCCAGCACCCCGGGGTCATGACCCGAGCGGAAACCGAGAGTGGGACGCTTGACTGACTTTAATGTGTGTCCTCAAGGGTGCGGGACGAGGTCCCTTGGGTTATTTCACCTACAGTTCACATTTGGGTAAGAAAGTCACTCCAGCAAGTAATGGGACGATCTGGTGTCTGTGCCGGGAGGTGGCCGCGGAGTGAGGGTTCTGTTCAGGGCCCGGCGTGGTGGCGGTCGTGGCCGTCAGCCTCGCGCCCCTCGCGTCCACCCCGCCGGCCGTGCCCCCGCCCTGCCTGACTCCCCCCACACGTTTGTGTCCAGCACGTGGGTAACTCGCTTGTTCTTCCCCCACAGAGTCTGTAGAAGAGCAACGCCAGGACTTCCAGATGAACAACCGAAAGGAAGACATGGAAATCGCGTCCCACTACCGGCACCTGCTCCGCGAGCTCAACGAGCAGAGGCAGCACGGCGTCCTGTGTGACGTCTGTGTCGTGGTTGAGGGCAAGGTGTTCAAGGCACATAAGAACGTCCTGCTCGGCAGCAGCCGCTACTTTAAGACGCTGTACTGCCAGGTGCAGAAGACGTCCGACCAGGCCACCGTCACACACCTGGACATCGTCACGGCCCAGGGCTTCAAGGCCATCATCGACTTCATGTACTCGGCCCACCTGGCCCTGACCAGCAGGAATGTCATCGAGGTGATGTCCGCCGCCAGCTTCCTGCAGATGACGGACATTGTGCAGGCGTGCCACGACTTCATCAAGGCCGCACTGGACATCAGCATCAAGCCCGATGCCTCGGACGAGCTCTCAGAGTTTGAGATCAGCGCCCCGCCGGGCAGCAGCACGGACGCCCTGATCTCGGCTGTGATGGCCGGAAGGAGCATCTCCCCGTGGCTGGCCCGGCGCACCAGCCCCGCCAACTCTTCGGGAGACTCGGCCATCGCCAGCTGCCACGAGGGAGGAAGCAGCTACGGCAAAGAGGACCAGGAGCCCAAGGCCGACGGCCCCGACGACATTTCCTCGCAGTCGCTGTGGCCTGGCGACGTGGGCTATGGGTCTCTGCGTGTCAAGGAAGAGCAGGTTTCACCGTCTCATTACGGGGGGAGCGAGCTGCCTTCCGCCAGGGACGGGGTGATACAGAACTCCTTCTCAGAGCAGGCCGGAGGGGACGGCTGGCAGCCCACAGGTCGAAGGAAGAATCGGAAAAACAAGGAGACCGTCCGGCATATCACGCAGCAGGTGGAGGACGACAGCCGGGCCGGGTCCCCAGTGGCCTCTTTCCTGCCGACGTCCGGGTGGCCGTTCAGCAGCCGCGACTCAAGTAAGCCTTTTGTTCTTACGGGCGGGCGCTCCCACCCTGCCAGGCCCAGCGCCCTGCGTGGCTTCCAGGGAAGCAGCACGGCCCCCCACGCTGGTGCCGCCCCGTGGCCATCGCCTCCCGCGGTCCCCTCTGTAGGCGCAGGGAGTGCCACCTCGGGGCCCGCGTCCCCGGCACAGAGATGGGGCTCCCAGTCGCGGGAAAGTGGGGTGACACCCAGTGTGTGGGGTCAGCTTGACGGGTCTGCTTCCCTTTTGTAGGAAACACTATGAGGGTAGCTTAATTTTAAAAAGATTTATTTCATTTGTTTATTTGAGAACGAGTGCGAGCAGGGGTGAGGGTGGCAGAGGGAGGAGCAGCCTCCCCACGGAGCAGGGAGCCCGACGTGGGGCTCGATCCCAGGATGCTGAGATCATGACCTGATGCTCAACCCACTGGGCCCCCCAGGCGCCCCCATTTTAAAAGACTTAAATGTTAAAATGTTAAAAGGTGGAAAGTGCGTCAGATGAGGTGAGATGAAGGTGGGACGGGAGCGGACCTCACACCTCGGGGCCTCGGTTCTGGGTGCTCTGCAGCCGGCGCGTGTTCTTGTCATCGGCGTGGCTGTTGGACAGCCGGGTGCGTGCGCGTGCTCCGTCCGCGGCAGAGCGCTCCCCCGACGGGGACGCGAGGGTCTGCTGCAGGGCAGCCTCGCAGTGAGGGGAGTCTCCTCGTGCCCGACACGCTCGGCTCCGGGGGGCAAACGACGGGCCGCGCAGAGGCTCTCCGTGGCCCCGTGTGCGGCCCCCGGGGCCCGGCGTGGCTCTGAGCCCGGTCCTCACGCTCTGGAGGACAGCGTCACAGGTGTCCCAGGCCAGCAGGTGGCAAACCTGACGCTGCCCGAAGCAGCAGGTGCCCCTCCCGGTGCTGAGCGCGGAACGGGCACTGCCCACGGCCCCCACGCGCCACAGCCCAGCTCCGGACTGAGTGGTGGACGGGGCGAGATGGTCCAGGGCAGGCCGGAGGCTTCTAGGCCAGTTCTGGTTCCGGGGCGGCCCCCCGGCAGGGTCCTAGATCCCCTGGAACATGGGAAGGCAGAGGGGAGGCAGCAGACGGGCGTAACGAGCCTGAGAAGTGTCACAGATGCCGAGCGTGCCGTGCTCCCGGGGGCAGCTGCCCACTCCCCGGCCTGGCCCTGCTCCCCACTCGCTAGCTTTTATTGTCGTGCGAGGGTGCAGATGCCCTCGCTGGGTGCGCGGCTCAGGGGCAGCAATACCTCACGCTGTCACACGACTGGCGTTGCTGCTCATCTCGAGCTTCCGTCGTCCCGAACTGAAACTGTATCCAGTAAGCGGGGACCCCGAGGTGCTCCGGGGCCTTGTCACTCTCTCCGTCCTGCTGCGTCCCCAGCCCCGAGCACGGCGCCAGACCCTGGCGTGCCCGGGACGCGATGGTTAATCGTGGTCTTTCAGCCTGGGGCTGGACGGATCTGCCGTGGGGACGGTCCCGGGTGTGTAGCAACATCCCCGGCCTCGGCCACTGGGTGCCAACAGCAGCCCATCCCCTCGCTTGGTGACAAGCAGGAGCATGTCCAGGCACTTAAACGTCCCCAACGGGCAGACCGCGGAACTGTAGGACATTAGCTGAGCTAAGAGGACTGTGAGGTCTCTGAGCTGATGGGAGCCACCTGTCCCCGCCAGCTGTGCTCGGCAGAGGTCCCCCGCGTGCCCCAGGCTCCCTTTATAGTCCGTCACCGGCCCTGAGCAGAATCTGAGAAGCTGCGGTCCCCGGCGGACGCCCTGAGGGCGAGGCTTCATGTGGAACCTTCTGGGTGCCGCAGCCCCGGACGCCGGCTTGAGGTCCTGAGCCCCCGGTGGCCGCGATGCTGGCGACTTGAGGGCCTGTCAGCCTAGTAAGGAACGGACGCTCCTCCGGCCTATGGGATTGAGGTTTTAAATGCAGTCGTGAAGCAGAAGGTGTTTTTAGAATCCAACAAGTGATTTCGGCTGCGTACTTTTGTTAATGTCTTAAATCCCCCGGGTTACCAAGGCAACTGCGAGCCGCTTCTGTTAGATTATTCTGAGTCGCAGAGACAAGGACGGGGGGCTGTCGGCTTGCGTGCACGGTGCCTGCCTGCTGTGCTGGTCACTCCCTCCCCAGTGTGCCGGGGCTGGCCGCGGAGGCTCGAGTTGCGGTTCCGCAGGGACGTCAGGTTGTGTCCATTGAGTATTTGTTACCCGTAGACAAAAGAGTATTTTATTTATTTTTTGACCTTTCTTTAGCATTTCTTTATTTTTTATTTTTATTTTTTAAAGATTTATTTATTTATTTATCATAGAGAGAGAGAGAGGCAGAGACACAGGAGGAGGGAGAAGCAGGCTCCATGCAGGGAGCCTGACATGGGACTCCATCACGGGTCTCCAGGATAGCACCGTGGGCTGAAGGTGGCGCTAAACCGCTAAACCACCCAGGGATCCCCTCTTTAGCATTTTTTTAAATAACAAATTAGACAAGAGTATTTTATTTTATTTTATTTTATTTTATTTTATTTTATTTTGTTTTGTTTTGTTTTGTTTTGTTTTATTTTATTTTGTTTTATTTTATTTATTTTTTTAGATGGGAGTATTTTAACGTCTCATCCTATTCGTGGGAGAAGGGGCCCTATCCCAGGGGAACGTGTCGGGCGGTGGTTGCAGGTCACCTGGGGGCTCCGCACAGATGCTCAGAGGTGGCTCCGCAGCCAGGGCCACCTGCCCGGTCCCGTCCCTGTGTCCCCCACCCCACGACCGGTGCTGATGCTGAGCCCGCGAGCATTCAAGAGCCATTTTCCCGAGCAAAAGGCCAAGAGCATGTTTCCCTAGTGGCTTCCAAGGAAGTGACCGTTGACGTCTACTTCTGGGTGACAGCCGGTGCCTGCGCGGCAGCTGGGGGGGGCAGGTCGGCTGCGCGTCGGGCTGGGACCGCCCCACGTTGCTTCCGCGCGTCCTCCTGGGGCTCCAGCCCGTGTGACCCCGGGATGGCCCCGGACGCCGGATGAGGCCGGCTCAGAAGCCGCTGAGGGAGGAGCCCGGGTGCTTGTCCTAACGTCCACACGTGTCCTTGAAAGGTTTTGCCAAAAGGGGCTTCCGTGGCTCGAATGAGGTGCGTGGCTTTTGCAAAGTAATTGTTCATACCTGAGCCCTTGTGACGCGGGTCTTGATGCGGTGGAAGCGTCGGAACCGCCGGGCGGTGGCGAAGGTGCTCTCTGTGCGCCCCCCGCTGGCTACTCCCACCCTCCGGCCTCTTCCCCCAGCGGGAGGGAGCACGGGCGCCATGCCTGGGGGTGCCCCACGCCGGCCCCCCAAGGGCTCACGTAGGAGCCGCCACGCAGGTCTGCGGAGGTGAGCTGGGAGGAGGCTCACGGGCCGTGTGGAAGCCGCGGAGGGCACGGAGGATGCGTCCGAGAGGCGGTGACCCGGGGCTTCTGGTTCACCGACATGTCGGGTCCTGATCCTCCTGGAGACCTGAAGGGTGGAGCGTGTGCCCGGCGCCCGGGCGTCATCTGCTGGGCAACTCGAGGAGGCCCCCTTCCACGGCTGACGGTTGTCGTCTTGCTCCGTGTGGCACTTGTGCTTTGGGGTAAAAGAGCCCGAATGAGATGCGACACCTGCGTCCTGAGGGGCGGGGATGGGCCGCAGCCTCCACCGCGTCACGCCCTTGGCCCTAAGGACTGTGCTCCGAGGCCCTCCCGGCATTCCCCCCACGTGAGCAGAGCCCGTGCTGGACCCCCACGGTGCCGCCAGGTGGCAGCTGGGGACCCGCCGCAGGAGCGGCCCCTTTGTCAGCTTACGGGTTGACAGCAGGAGGACCAGGCTGCCCCGGAGCACCCGCTGCCGGGATGAGGGCCCGCTCGTGCGCGAGGACGAGTCCCAAGGAGCGCGGGGCCTGCATCCCTTGAGGCCGTTGCCCCCAGGCCCACACCTTGCAGCCCCGCTGCCGCCAGCGTCCACTCATGGACACAGTCCACGGACCTCAGCCCCCACAGCCGCCCCCGAGGTGCCCAGCCCCCCCCCCCCCCGTCTCTGGGGGTCCGACAGTGCTTCTGAGGCTCGTCTGCGAGCCTGTGCGCATCCCTCAGTCACGCCGTACCAATGGCTCGGGCTGTGACACTCCTGCTGGTGGACACCGGGCTTCCTGGGGGGTTCGGGGGCTGGCACCAGGCCGCGGGGACGGCGGGGCGACGTCGTGCACTTGCGTGTTTGCTGTCGCGTGAGCTTCCCGCCGGGACTTGAGGCTCTCGCTGGCTTCGTGTGGCCTGTCCCCTGGGCTCCACATCCTCTGTGTTCGCCGTTGCTCATCTCGGGATTTGTACGCGTCCCGGAGGCGCCGGCGTTTCTCTGCTGGGCCGTGTTGTTGGTCTCCGTGTCTGTCTTCACATGCTCCCTTCATGAGGTCCGGCCGGAGTGGCTTGTGCCGCGGGGTGAGCGGTGGGCCGCGTGCAGGCCTCCCCACGCGCCCCCACATGCCCCCACGCACCTCCACGTGCCCCCACACAGCTCCCCACATATCCTGCACGCACCCCCACGTGCCCCCATGCCCCCCCCACGCCCCCCGTGCTCTGCTTTGCAGAAGCGTCTGTTCCAGTCTTGAGCCCACTTCCCGGCGCGGAGCCGAGGGTACATTCTGGTTCCGACCCTCACCAGGTGTGTGTTGTGCAGACGTTTTCTGTCTGTGCCTCGTGCTTTCACGGACCGTGGTTTGCGGAGAAGCACACATTTTAAACTAGGATGAAGCCCGATTTGCAAACTTTTTTCTTTCGTGGCTCGTACGTCTCGAGTCCTATCACAGAAGTCTTTCCCGAAGGTCACAAACGTTCCCCACGTGTTTTTTCCTGGAAGTTTAACAGATTTAGGTGTGACGTGTAGGCCTGTGGCTCCCGACGATCTCCCTGGGCACGTCTAGTTGTTCAGCTCTGTTTGCCGGAACTCTGGCTTTTACTCACTGAATTGCTGTATAGTCAGCAAGGTGATTGATTCAGTCATGAATTCATTCAATCGTATGTATTTCAACCAAGGAGGGTTCATCGAATGACGTGGAAACTTGCTGATAGTTAAGAAAGTGAGGAAACTGGATTTGAACTTGGATAAAGACACGTGACGTGTTGGAAACCGTGCGTTCTGGACGCGGAGGTGACAAGGACGCCAGATGACGAGGCTACTGATCCTCCCAACCGTGCTGTGCCCCCTGTGAGCCTGACCTGGGCTGTGACCCCCGGGCGGGGGTGGGGGCAGGCGCGGGCCTGCACCTGCCGCTGGGTCTCCCCAACCCCGACCTGTGCACACTCTCCGGAAGCTTCCGTGTGCCGTAGGCAGGGCGCACCCTGGGTGCCCGGCTGGTGGACGGGGCGTCGGGTGGAGCGGGGTGGGGCCTTCCGTGCAGACGTCCTCCAAGGCACGTGAGCATTTTACAGAATGGTCGAGAGTGGAGATTTGGGGAGACCTGAGCCGCGGGTGCGGGCTGTCCAGCAGGCCGTGCCCCCCGACACCCTGCTGGTGAGGCCAGCGCCCCTGCCCCTTCCCCCTGCTGGCCACGACCCCCAGGCCCCGGAGCTCACGTGGCTGGAAGCCTCTTTTCTGTTCCGACTCTGCTCATACCCCACTTTGCGACTGACCCCACCTGATACAGTTTGATAAAAAATTCTACTCATTTTAATTATAATCTCTTTTCAGCTTTTCAGCTAAAGAGTGTGAGCTAAATTCTCAAAATGTTATGGTGTATCGTTTACGGGAAGAAGGAGAAAGCGCTGTGCTGCCCTCCACAATGAGACCTTGGCTCTTTTTTTTTTTTAAGATTTTATTTATTTATGACGGGGTTAGGGGGGGGACAGAGAGAGAGGCAGAGACACAGGCGGAGGGAGCAGCAGGCTCCACGCAGGGAGCCCGACGGGGCACTCGATCCCGGGTCTCCAGGATCAGGCCCTGGCTGAAGGCGGCGCTAAACCGCTGCACCACCGGGGCTGCCCCTGATGTTGGTATTTTTAATCCTGTTTGCTTCTTTTATCGAAAAGAGGTCAGCACCAGGAGACGGGCCTGGGTCCTTCCCGTTCCCGTTGCTCGTGCAGCTGCCTGCGGTCACCTCGCTGCCTCACGCGTGTGATGCGCCTGCAGAGGAGCCACGCTCGCGCCGTCCCTCCGTCTGGGGCAGGGCCTTCCTGTCGGCCTGGGAGCCGTGCCAGACCCTCCAGAGGAAGTGGCGCTTGTGTGCAGGTGCACATGCGTGTGCACGTGAGCATGTGTGCGCCTGTACACGCGCGTCCATGGGTCCGGATGAAGAGAACACCCCACAAATGAGTGTTTGGAACTCAGCCCGTTTTTCGGATGTGAGATTGGACGCTTTTGGTAAACGAGGCAGCTTGAGTCCTGGCAAGTCCGCGGGGCAGCGGCGTCCGGGCGAGGTCTCGACCCCAGAACCTCCCGCGCACACGAGGCTCGGCCGCGGTCACCGGGCTGCCCGACTGGCCCTCCGAGGCGTCCCCGGGGAGTTCGTCGGGACTCGGGGAGGTCAGCTGCCTGCGCATGAGCGGCTGTGGCCGCAGGCTCCGTCCCTGCTGGCACGTCCTGCCTTGTCACGGCCGAGCGCACGTCCCCTGCAAGGACGGACCCCTCCTGCTTGCCCGTCATCCGCCGATGGACGTGTTGCTGTGAGATTGCACACGCGCGTGCCTGCACCTCCCCTGGGTACGAGCCCGCGTGGCAATCGTGGCCTCAGAGGAGTCGTTACACCGCCCGCGGCAGTGGCACTGGACATTCTGACGGGCGGGGGAGAGGTTCCAGTGTCCTTACGCCATCGGCCCTGGTGACCGTCGGACGGATTCGGGCCGCGCTGCGGGCGTGAAGTGGCCTCCGGGGTTTCCAGGCGTGTCCCTGCCGACTGGTGGCCTCGGACTGTGCTCGCCGTCGCTTACATGTCATCTCGGATGAATATCTGCTCGGGTCCTTGGCCCATTTAAAACTTGGATTATTAAATTGAATTTGAACTTAAAAAATGTAAAAAACCACGACTGGGGTTATTTTTGTTTTGACTGAGTTGTGAGCCTTCTCTGCATTCGGAGTGGGCTCTCCTGTCCGGCGGCTGCTCTGTGGATGTTCCGCGTTCCCGCCTCCCTCCTCCTGGCTTCACGGAGGCGCCGCGCCCGGCGGGGGGCTTGAGCGAGGCCGGTGTCCCACGCTCCAGGGATGGGCCCGCGGGCCTTCTCGCTTGCTGGATGGTGTCCTCCGCAGCTTTGGCCGCGCCCTGGTGTCCGCCCCGCGAGCCCCATGGCAAAGCGGAGGTCTCGGAGCTTCCACAAGAGTCCCGCTCTCCCGCGCCGCCCTTCCTCCGTGTTGAGCGTCGCCTCCTCTGTGGGAGGTGGAAGTGCTGAGGGCATGCGACAGCTGGGGCTCCGGGCAGGGCAGAGTCTGGAGCGGGTCCCCCTGCTCTTGTCCGCCCACCCCCACCCCCACCCCCCCGTGTTCTGAGCGCAGCGCCCACCCGAGGCCTTGGCCGCCCTCCTGGGGCAGAAGCGGGTCGGACTTGAGGACGAGCAGCTGGGCGTGGGGAGGCTCCTCCGTGTGCGCGGGTCCCCTGGGAGAGCCGAAGATGACCTGCGTGTCCCTCTGTTTCCTCTGCCAGGTGCGGACTTGACTGTCACCGAGGCCAGCAGCTCTGACGGCCGAGGGGAGAGGGCTGAGCTCTACGGCCACGTGGACGAGGGTCTCCTGGGAGGAGAAGCCAGCTACCTGGGCCCGCCCCTCACCCCCGAGAAGGACGAGGCTCTGCACCAGGCCACGGCCGTGGCCAACCTGCGGGCGGCACTCATGAGTAAGAACAGCCTGCTGTCTCTCAAGGCCGACGTGCTCGGGGACGACAGCTCCCTGCTGCTGGAGTACCTGCCCAAAGGCACCCACTCCCTGTCCCGTAAGTGCCGCCCCGTCGCGCCGCCTAGGAAGGAGCAGCGAGGTCGGTGGAGACGCGGTGGGCGCGGGGGCGCGGGAGGCTGTGCGGAGGCCCGTGGCCGTGGGGCGGGGGAGGCGCTCGCCACGTGCTCTCGGGGCGACGGCGGCGCTTGCTCCAGTGTCTCAGACGGAGATCGAGGCATCTGAGCCCAGAACCTCGTCCAGGTTGGCGGCGCGGCCGGAAGCGGAGCCCGGGGCTGGGGGGGGGGGGGGGCGCTGCGCGGAGGCACAGGCTCGGGCTCCCCCTGCCGGCCCGCCGCCTTCCGGCCTGCGCGGGTGGGGAGCGCGGCGCGGACCCTTTGTCTCCGCTGCTCACGCCGCTTACCCCTGCCCGGCGGCACGCGCGTCTGCACGGTCGGTGTCGTTGCGCTGCAGTGTCTCCGGCGGCATTCCAGGCTCCGGGAGCACGTGACACACCGACACGGGAAGCAGCCCAGGGGGCCCCTAGCCGCGGGTGCCCCGGGACGTCCCCCCCCCCCCCGCCCCCCGCTTGGGGGCTTCGGGCTTTTAGCCACGGGGTGCCCGCCCGGAGTGAGCCACGGTGCCCTGAAGATCTGGCCTGGGGACGCTGCGTGCCTGCGTCCCTGCCGTCCCGGGGAAGCGTGCTGGGCCCGGGTGGCGCTCACCGTGCGTGCCCGACGGAGCAGAGCGGGCTGTGGGGCCATGGGGGGGGGCGCCGCAGCCGGGGGCGGGGCGTGGGGGGTGCGAGTGGGCGCACGGGGGCGCACGGGGCCTGAGTCACCGCCCGCCGCCCACCAGGGTGGATGCTGTGGTTTCCCGAGCGCCACCGGAGGAAGCGAGGCCCTTTGACGTGTCGGGGGTTTGCAAACTGCTTGTTTCCATTTTTGCTCTAATTTAAAGAAAGACGACAGCGTCGTCATACAAGTTCGGGTTCGTGAGCGCCAAGGTGCCCGAGCCCCGGTGCTGCCGCAACGGAAGCTGCGGCCAGTGAAGACTGCGGGGGAGCGAGGCTCTGTCGCTGCATTGCCCTGCGCTTCTCGCGAGCCGGGCCAGCGTCCCCGCAGCGTGGGCGCCGTGGCCAGCTCCCGGGACTTGGCCGGGAGGCCAGAGCCTAAGCTGAGCGCCCCGCGGCCGGGCTGCGTGACTCCAGGCGTGCTCTCCCGGCCTCGGGCCCCGTGGGAAGGTGCGTCACAGCCGTTGTGCGCGCGTCTGGGCCCTTGAGCGTCTGCAGAGTGAGCGCCGCGTGCTCCCGCGTGTTGGTGCCGCCGGCAGAGGCTGCGGGGCCCTGTGACCAGGACGCCTGCAGGGCCCTGGGGGGTGGACGGGCAGGAGCGCCGGAGGATGCCGGGAATCTGTGGCCGTATGCACAGGTGGGGGCACACCCGTCCACCCCTGTAACCCCTAAGGCGCGTGTGAACGCCACGTGCGGGTCTGCAGCCAGAGCAGTGCCTCTGCCCCTTGGGAATGGGGGGGAGGTGTTCAGTGCTTTTCTCTGTGTCCTGTGTGTCAGCCTCTGCCCGCAGCCTGGGCCTGACCCAAAGGCCGTGGGCCCCGCACGGGGGTCTGGACCCCAGTCCTGGTGCGGCATCCGCGGCCTCCCCCCGCCCCGGGACCCCAGGGGAAGGGCTTATTTTAAAATCTCACCTTCTGACGTCTTCTAAAAACGAGAATGAAAATACTCAGATGAAAACCTTGTTTCCCAAAACGTTGTGCTCGGCCGCGGCGGTAGCCTGCCCTCCGTCCCTGGTGGGCGGCCCGAGCTGCCACCCAGTGGCTGAGACGTGGTTGTGGCAACCTGTCCGGGCACCTGCTCTGGAGACATTTGTCACCGTGGAGGGCGTCGGTGTCAGCCGCACACCCTGAGCCCCGGATCCCAGGGAGCCGAGGCCACTCCGCGTGCGGTCCGCCGGCCGGCTGCCCGGGGGCAGGCGTGGTTTCTCTCTGTGCTCAGGGCGCGGCATCGGGGCCGGGGGAAGCCACAGCGGTCGCCTCTCCGCCACCACCGCTAGAGTCTGGACGCGCCCTTGTCGGCGGGAGCGAGTTTTCTGTTGAGTGGGACACGGGGCAGCAGGGCCTGGCTCCGGCGTGTTCCCCACCGTTGGGACAGGGACCCCCTCCTGCAGCCTCCGCCGGCTCACCGGAGCCCCAGGCCCTCGTGAGCAGGGATGGTGTGTGTGTGTCAGGGACCCGCCAGCTCGTCGCATACGGGTAGCGAAGCTGGGCAGGGGTGGGGTGCGTGTCCCGGGGGCGAGACCCCCCAGGCTCCTGGGGCTCCGATAGCAAAGGGCCCTCAGCTCAGGGGGCTGTGTGGCCTGCTGGGCGTCCCCAGACCTTGGTGCAGTGAGGGCGGGGAGCACCCGGCGGCTGAATGTTGCGGAGGGACCGAGGCCGCTGTGATTTCTGGGGTGGCCCTGGTTGGCTCCACGCTGCATCCTGGCACACGTGGGCTCGTGGCTGGAGAAAGGCGGCGAAGGTGTGACGTTTCCCAGGTAGCATGTCGGCGCTCGCTGCGCTGCCCGGGGGACTCGAGGCCCATCCCCGGTGTGTCCGGTCTCCCCCAGGCAGGGGCACCGTGGGGCGTCTGCGTGCTCCGTCTCCGCGGTCCTGATCACGGTCGCAGGTGTCTACGTCCAGAGGACCCTGGACGTGCAGGTGGCACCGAGCTGCCCACGGTCGCCAGACGGACGGTGTGGACCCTTCCGCGGGAGGTCTGACGGGTCCAAGCACATTGGCTCGGCCCTTAGATTCGTGGTCTCTTTCCAGATCCCTGGTCTTTAACTGGTTAAAGAACCTTCTGTACTTTTTGTTTGGACTTAGCTTTAATGTGACTGGTTCACTTCTGTGTTCTCAGTGCTAGGCGAGCATCCGGCCTGTTCGTAGTCGCTGCTCCGCGAGTAGGAACGGTGACGAGCACTGGCTGTGGCTTCACGCGTGGCTCTGGTGTACAGGTTGTTTGTGAGCGTGCACTGATCTGGGTGGGCCCTGGACCCGGCGTCACCTGCTCGGACCCTCACGAACACCGGCTGCCTGGAGTCACGGGAGGACACGGGAGGGAGAGCCGCCGCGCTGGTCGGGGAGGACGGGGGAGGACGGGCGTGACACTGCCTGGTCCCTCCGGCTTCCAGGCTGGCTCCGGCCCGCAGGCCGTCGCCCCGAGCGCTGTCCACGTTTGACCCATAGATACTGCTTTGGAAAAGGAGCTGGGGCTCTCCCCCCGAACAGCTACCGGTGCTCGGTCCTGTCTGGGTAGGACGACGCGCCAGGTGCCCCCCTGCTTGTCGCAGGGAGACCTCGGGAGGCCCCGGGGAGCCACCGGCTGTGCCCACCCTCCCCTGTTCGCGGGAGACTTTGCAGGAAACAGCTGAGCTGGCTTCTGTTCTGATTGTGGTTTACAGATTATTTCTTATTATGTGTGAAGAACGAATCAAGGACCTTTTCTTGATTCTGGATCGACACTGGAATTTTAAACAACTTCTGCAAAAGGGCACTGGGCGGTGTCACTACGCTCTTAGACCTGTAGCCAGCTCGACATCGTGAAGTGTTTCCCGGAAGAGCCTTTCTCCAGGCCACAGGTGTGTGGGCTCTGTGTTTGCACCACGGGCCCTGACGTTCTGTGCTGGAACCTTCTGTCGTAATCACTTTGCTTCTGGGCGAGACACCCCGCCCCAGACAAGTCACATGCGGAGACCCCTGCTGTTTGGGGGTGGCGAGCTGCCACAAATACCCGAACACCCACCTCCAGGAAGACCCAGGCTCCGTCACGCAGCAGAGCTCTGCTCACAGCAGCAAGACCACGCACGGCGCTCCTGGAACTCTCTGAAACAAGCCCACCAGCTGGTGTTCGTTCACGTGGGTGAGACTCGTTTCCTGTGTTCCTAGGCCCTGGCACCAGCCCGACTCACTCTTGGGGGGATGCTGATCGCAGAGCAGAAGCCCCTCCCTCTGGCCCCTGCACCTGCACCCAGAGCCCGGGATGCCCGCTCTGGGGAATGGCCAGACCAAGCCCAGGACGGCCCTGCCCCCCGGCCCAGGTAAGACGCGAGGGGGGCCGCCCGGACCAGCTGCCCACCCGGCACGCACGTGCCCCGAACTCCACGTGCACTCGGGCGCGTCCCTGGCGGGTCCTCGGACGTGCCCCGGGGCTCAGAGGGAGCGTCCGCGCCACCTCCTGCAGGCTCAGTTCGGTCAGGGGAGGGGAGACCCCGCCCCGCGGCAGCCACTGTCACTCGGTCCTGCAGAGTTAAGCTGCCGCTTGTATTACGTGTGTCCTACGCGGGTGCTCTTGAAGCAACACGGATGCGCAGGGTCAGGCCACTTCAGGCGCACAGCGTCACGGTGGCAGCTCGCTCAGCACAGCGCACCTGCTGTCTGCCCCCACTGGCGTCCCGCCCGCGCTGCTCCTTTCCGTGTTTATGTAACACAGACGTACGTTTAAGTAAATTTGAACCCAAGTACGCTGTCCTGTAGAAGTTAAGAGATTCCCACGGGGAACGTCTCCCCCTGACGTGAGGACATCTCGTTCGTACACGAGCGCAGGCTGGTCCCGAGGCGGCTCCGCAGGCCGTGCTGGGCGGTGGCGTGAGCGTCGCGGACCAGGGACCTCGGGAAGGTCACGGACACAGCTCTCCTTCCTGTTCTCGGGGCAGGGGGCTTGTTGGTAGCAGAGAGGTCTGTTAGGTTGGCTGCCTCCCGGGAGACGAAGAAATCTTCACGAAGAGCTTAACCACACGTTTTGGATTTTGAGATTAATGAACGGATTCCTGTGCGGGCTTTTCCAGCAGGATGGTCTGGTGGGAGATGCGTTCTGTTAGCGTGGGTTTTTCCTTTGAGAGGCCGTTCATCGAGAACTGATCGTAGCCTCGCCCTCCCAGATGTGGGGCCGCTTGTCCTCATGGTGGCCGGGCAGGGACCTGCTAAGAGGTGGTGTCACCACGTCCTCACCACCTGTAACTTGTCTGTGTCTTGTTCTAGATCGATGCCCCTTGACACCTGGAGCCCTGGGCTCGGCAGCGAGGCCCACTCTGGAGTTGGCCCCAGCCGGCCCCAGGGTGGGCCTGTGTGGGGGCCGCGGGCCTGCCCAGGGGGCCTGGGGCCAGCTGCCAGCACGCTGCGTGGCCAGCGCGCCCCCCGGGCCTGGTGGGCTCACCTGTGGAGTCGGCAGAGGAGCCACGAGGGAGGCGCCCTATGGAATCCGATGCCTGTGCCGCGTATGACAGCTCCGAGGCTGGAGAGGCCTGCCCGGGCGTCGGTGTCTGCGCCCCAGCAGACGTGCCCACGCGCCTCTGCCGCAGCCAGGCCTGCTGTTCAGGTTCGGCGGCTACCAGGTGACGGCAGACCCACGTCAGGACGGGGGCAGCTGCGGAGCCGGACTAGGCGTCGGCGTGAGACTTGCAAGCTTAGCTACGGGCTGCGTCCTCTGCCGGCAGCTGGTGGAGGCCTCTCAGGGCCCCGATGGGCAGGGGGGACGCGTGCGCTCCAGCCTCCTGGCGACGGGGCCTGCGTCCACCGGGATCCCATAGGATCGCCGCCTGTGGGCCCAGAAGAGCACGCCGCCGTCCCTGGAGAAGGGAACCGAGTCGCTCCGACCCGTGTGATACCCCGAAATCCAAGGACAGAGCCGGGCCGCAATGTTCTTGGAACGACGTCGCCCACGTTCCCCTCCGAGTGTGAGGGAGACGGCCCGTCCGCTCACTATGCGCAGCGGGTGGCCGTGGCCGTGGGGCGCTGTCCAGGCCACAGAGGCTCCCGTCGGCCCAGCCGCTCGTGGCTCCTGAGGACGGAAGCAGGCACCCCAGGGGCTCGGGAGCGGCCGGAGGCGGATGTGGGCCAGAGGTCTTCCCCTCCCGCGCCCGGCGGTGGTCGGGGATCGCTCCCGCTGCCCCTGCGCAGGCCTGGCGCTTGCTGAGCGAGCTCTGAAGACCCAGCAGAGCCAGGTGTCCCGAGAGGCTTAGGGGGTCGTGAAGAGGCCCGCTGACGCAGGTCACCCTCCAAGAGGTCCAGTCCTCGTGGCTTCATCTGGGTCCCGGTTTGCTTCTGAAGGGTCTGCGGGATCTTTGAGCTGTGAGGTCTCGGATTGCTTGTCTACGTGTGGACGCACTGTGGCAGAAGCAGCCTGAGTGCCCGGGTGGGGACACGGAGGCCCAGTGGGTGCTGCTCCTTGACTTCTCCCAGGGTGGGTGGAGTGGGGGCCGGGGGCTCACAGGGACGCCTCACAGGCTGGGGCGAGTCTGTGCTATTGAACTGAAAGGCTTTCGTTTAAAAAAAAAAAAAAGCTTCTGTTAAAATTTTAAAACAACGTGGCACCTGGTTGGCTCAGTGGGAAGAGTGTGCGAGTCTTGATGTCGGGGTTGTAAGCTTGGGCCCCACCTTGGGTCGGGAGAGCTCAAAAATAAACAAAAAAAATCTTTAAAACTTTAAAACAGTTGAAACGTTTCGGACAGATTCCATAGTATCTGAAAGAACTAGGTCGTGGTAGGTGGTCCTACGGTAGGGGCGCCGGAGACAGTTTTAGAACTGAGGCTGTTTGATTTTGTTCTTACGTCGAACGTAATTTCCCTTAAAACTGCACAGGCGTGTAACATTGACATTTTCAGCCCGTGGGTTTAGAAATTCCACGTCTTCCATTTTGTTGAATTTCTCGTTGAAATGTCATAGCTCATGATGAATTCCAGAGGGTTTTTTTTAAAGAAACTTCTCAATGGATCACTAATCTCTCTTGAACACAGAGAATCTCAGTAATAAAAGGTTCTTACTTAGGTGTGTTTACCGGCACGTAACGTGCTCCACGTCTGTGTTCACGTCGGGCCTTTCGGTGTTTTTTACCGTGTTCGTATGGTAGGAAGTGAGAGACGCCACAGACTCGGCGTCACGTTGTGGATGCGTGTGCGTCTGCACGGACGTGCGCAGAAGTGAAGGCTGCTGCTCACTTAGGGATGTTGATTTGCCATTTTAGATCGCATTTATTTTTTTTATTTTTATTTTTTTAGATCGCATTTAGAATAAATGACCTAGGGGCCCCTGGCTGGCTCATTCGGTGGAGCATGCAACTCATTGATCTTGGGGTCGTGAGTTCAAGCCCTCACGTTGGGTGTAGTGTTTACAAAATAAAAAGCAACCAAAAAACAAAACCCCAAACTTAAAAATGTATAATCTCGTCTTAAGTATCATTGGCCTTGCACTTGCACATAGCTCGGGTGTTGGGGAAAAGGCATGGATTTTATTTAAAGAAAACACTTGAAAACTCTTTGAACTTCTACTTTCAGCCACAACTAGCACGTATCTCGAGGAAAAAAGTATTTGAAAATCTGGCAAACACACATGGAACCTGGGGACGGGCCAGCAAAGGGCTGGAGAGAAAAGGGGGACACAGGGGAAGCTGTGCTTTCACCCCAGATTTCGTTCCTGGCATGTTTGCGGCACATCGGAGCAGGAAACAGGCTAAGTGCAGGGCGGCAGTGCTCCCCGGCCTGGAGACGGGGGTGTCTTTCGGGCGTCCGAGGCAGCTGGGGCCGGGGGCAGATCTTTGAGGACAAGGAGCCCCAGGGCCCCCTCACCTCCCGAGCTGGCGCCGAGCGACACTCACTCACGGGATCCCTGCGGAAGCCGCCCGGCCAGGTGGGGAAGGCGAGCAGAGGTGCCCGCGGAGGCGCGCTGCTGGGGCGGAGGGACGGGCGCTCAGGCCCGAGGGGCAGCGAGGCCAGGCAGGCAGCCCGGGCCGCCGCCGTCCCCGCGGTCTGAGGCGCGTGCGACGAGTCCCAGCCCCGGCCGCGCTCAGGCGAAGCTCCAGGGGCCGAAGGTGGTGCTCCCCTGTCCGCTCGGAAGTAACGGCCGCGATGAAACAGCCGCCTTGAAAGCCTGGCGGCCTGGGAAGTGCCACCGCTGCCCTCGCCCTGCCCGGGGCCTCGGAAAGCAGCTGGACAGCCGAGCACCGGGACAATCCCAGCCAGGGCGGCGGGTGGGGGACACCGGTGCTGACACAGGGAACCTTCTGGAAATGGAGTTAGCACATCTGAAGTTAGGGATTCACTGCGTAGCTGAACAGCAGCCTGGATACGACCTCAAGGTGGCGAACTGGAGAGTGTCCGTGCGGAAGCTCACGGGGAGAGCACACGAGAGTGCAGGAGAAGCAGACACACGGACACGGCCAAAGTGTGTGATGTGCTGGCGACTGGATCTCCAGAGAGGCAGAAACGGGGCGGAAGCGGCACCCGGGGACAGCGGTTTAGTCTCCCGAAGCCGATGAGACACGTCAAGATTCCAGAAGCTCCGTGACCCTGAGCACGACGCATTCCACACGCACGGGGGCCCGTGACAGTCCAAGCCCGGGAGGCCGGCGACAGAGGGGAGTCTTCGAGCAGCCGGCAAAGGAGGCCTGTGTTCCGCAGGGTCCTGGCAAAGGAGGGGCGCCCCGGACTCGCCGAGTGTCCTCGCACACGTGCCGTCCACACAGACGCGTGTGGCGCTGCCCCGGCCACGGGCTGGAGCCAGCCCTCGGGCCACCAGCCGAGTGGCCTCCGAGGAACAGGAGCCGTCCCCATCGCTGGAGGCACCACGGATAGGTTCTCACGGGGTTTTTGACAAATGGGAGTGTAATGTAGACGCTAACGGCGCCGGGGGTCTGGGCCGGCTGGGGCCGCTGGCGTTCCCGCAGCCCCTCTGGGCTCAGCTTCTCAGGAGAGGAGCCGCGGTAGCACTTGGCTCATTGGAAATAGGCACAAGGGACAGAGAGGAGACGGATGGCACATCTCACCTGGCTGTGCCATCGTCACACGTGCACCAAACGCTCCAACCCCAAGATGAAAAGGTCTGCTTTGGAGAAGCTCTACTCTTCGCAGGTGACATAGCTCATAGGTAAGGACAGCGTTAAAGCAAAAAGACGAATAAACCAACTCGGGGCGCCTTCGGGGTCCTGTCGGTGAAGCGTCGGTCCTCGGCTCAGGTCATGGTCCCAAGGTCCTGGGGTCGGGCCCCAAGTCCAGCTGCCCCCTCAGCTCTGCTCCTCCGCCCTCCCACCCCTCGCCCACGTTCGCTCTCTCAACTGAATAAATTTTAAAGTCCTTAAAAAAGGAAAAAAAAAAAAAAGATAAACCAAGGAAACACCTTTAATCTTAAAATCAAAGAAAACTGAACAAAAAAAAAGGCACCGTGTTCCTATCCGAAGTGACGGACTCGCACAGAGGACAGCGGTGGTTATAATAAAAGGTATGAAAAGGAGCGCTAAGCTCCTGTGGGTATCAGAACAGTAACACGGAGATCCCGTGAGCAACTGACGCCGACGTGTTTGGCAGGTGGAGACACGAGCGGTTCCTTCCCGCGGGGCCAGGGCGGGGGCAGCGGGGCCGCGGGGTGCAGGGGCTCGGCCCCACGGCTGCGAGGAGCAGGGCTCGGTAAGGCCGCCGGACCGTTGGCTGCGCGCGAAAGGCACAGTTAGGGGAAGCTACTATGGCCTGGATGGGCCAACCCGGGAGGGGCTGAGGCTCGGGAACCGGCGAGCAGGTGCGGCCCGGGGGAGGGGGTGGACGGGCCAGCCGCGCGCCGAGGGGAGCCGCCCGGGCCCTGACAGGGCTGGGTGGTGGCGGCCGTGGGGGCTTCTGAGCCACGTGGGTGTCGAGGAGGAGAACGGGCTTGTAAGCCACGCCAGGCACAGACACCGCTGTGGGCTGGAGCAAACGCCTAATCCTAGAAAGTAACAGGTTTTATAGAAGGAGGCCTGGGACGACGGCTTCGCTCAGGGCGGTCGTTTCTTCAGCAGCTCGTAAGGAGCACTTGATAAAATGGACATCATTAAAAATCACTGATTCCGGGGATCCCTGGGTGGCTCAGGGATTGAGCGCCGCCTTCTGCCCAGGGCGTGACCCCGGTGTTCCGGGATCGAGTCCCCCGTCGGGCTCCCTGCACGGAGCCTGCTTCTCCCTCTGCCTGGGTCTCTGCCTCTCTCTGTGTCTCTCATGAATCAATGAATAAAATCTTTTTTTTTTTTAATTACTAACTTCTCCACTAAAGATACTTTTAAGGGAGCGAAAGGGCCCATCACAGACTAGAGAAGACGTTTGCCGTAAATCAGTGGCGAGTTCGTACCGAGATACGGGACCCATAGAAACCTCAAACAGGCAACGCAGTGAACCGGTGAGGAGCCCGGGCAGCCAGTCGACCTGTGGCTCTGCGTGTTGGGCGGCGGCCGCCGGCAAGGCCGGGTGCGGGGGCTCCGACGGCGCGTGGGCTCGCGGGTGTCCGCAAAGATGCAGCCGCTGGGACCCACGCGTGGCTGGTCGGCCGCGTGGAAAGCCTCTCGGCTGTAGCTCCCCCAGTGGAACCGGTACCCGCCATCGGGCTGTGTCCAGTAGGAGGGAGAGGATGCACCCGGGAGCCGCGTGGGCACCACCACCCATGGGGTCGTGGGGTCGTGCCATTGGATCCAGCACACGGCGAAGGGGGACAGGCGCCGCGTGGGGCAGTTGGAGGGGGACCTCTGCAGACTGCGTGGCCAGAGAAGCCAAAGCCCCCCCGTGCGCCCCGCAGTACAGAGCCCTGCAGCAGACGCCCGGGGTCGGAGGTGGGGCGGGCATCGCTGGGCCGCGGGGGGGAGGGGGGCAGCGACGCGGCCGGGCCTCAGGAGTGTGGGGAGTGTGCGGACACCCGCGCCCTCCGGGCTCTGGGTCAGGAAGCCCCCGGGAAACAGCTTGGGCTCCTCGGAGCATCGCTCAATCCCGGCACAGAGCGGTCGGCAGCCTCAGGGCTGAGGAGCAGAATGTGGGGTCCGTGTTTGCATCCGTTTCTGAAACGTCCTCGAAGTAGTCTTCTGGAAATTACCATCAGAGGAAAAAGGGCGAGATCCAGCTGGTTCCACCAGGGAAGGCGCGCGTGCTCTTGGGCAGAAGGCCGCCCCCCCCCCCGCCCGCACGTCTGGCCGCGACCTGCGGGTCCCGTGAGCACCTGCGTGGCCCCTGGGAGTCTGACGTGGTCGCGCGGCGCATCTCCCTCCAGGGCCTGATCGCCGCACGTCGCGAGGCCGGGGCTCCAGGGTGGGCGGCCGCGCGTGGCACTTGCTGTTCTTGCAGCCGCGTTTCTGCCAAACCAGAGGCGGGTGGGGACAACCCGGCGGCGGCCCCCGAGGCCCCGCTCTTCTTGGTCCCGAGCCTCCCCTTGGCGTCGGGCCGCGACCCGGGCGTGGGCGTGGGCTGGGACAGAGGCCCGAGCCTGGGTTCCAGTGGGTGCCTTCCCAGCGGCTCGAGCTCCGCCTCACACGGGCTCCCGGGGCTTCCCGGCGGCCCCAAGGAGGAGCCCACCCGGCGTGGGGAGTCTTCGAAGGCCCCAGGCTGCGAATCACAGGTTGTACGAGCCTTAGGTTCCCTCCAAGAGGAAGCTCTTTCAGTCACGACAGCCGCTGAAGTCTCTCCTCCGTGCTCACAATGCTGTTCACGAAGTGAGGGGTGGACTGCTGCCCCCCACGCAAGAGCCGGCCGGGTCCTAATCCCTGGAACCTGCGAGTGGGACCCTAAGTGGGAAAGAAGGGTCTTTGCAGGTGCAGCCAAGTCCGATCACCTTGGAAAACCCAAGCTGGACCTCAATCCAAGGACGTGCGTCCTTATAAGGGACGGCGAGGGGCCCACGAAGGAGGCACAGATGGGACGGCGCCCGGCCCCCAGCGAGGACCCCCGCCCGCGCCTCGCAGGGAACGTGTCCGGGCCGTGAAGCCGCCCTCGCTGCTCTGGCAGAGGCAACAAACGAGCACAGGAAACGCCAAAACGTGTCCTCACGGCGTGGGCCCTGCTCCCGGTCGCCGCCCGGCCACCCCTGCCTGTGCGTTCTAGATTGTTTTTCTAGGGAAAAGAAAAAAAAAACGCAGCACTTCACCACGGACACAGATTTTTTTTTTTTCACGTGGAAGTCTGCGTTGTTAAATACAGACGGCCAGAATGCATAATTCAGCATTTTAACTTTCGTGTTTATGGAAGCAGAATAGAAGCCATGAATAAATACGTTCTCAAAAAAAAAGGTTGTTTTAAATAAAATAACATAAAAGTTCATTTCCTCTCTTCCCCCTCTCCATCCCGGAGTGGGTGGCGCCTTTGCTTTATTCGGTGATAGTGGAAAAGCGGGATCGCCGTGCCTCGGAAAGCTGCCACGGCGGCAAGTGTGTCGGGGCCGAGGGACGGCGGAGGGCGCGGGCCGGGTGCGCAGCTTTCCCTGTCCCCTGTCCTGCCGTAGGGACGCCGGAGCCCCCCCCCAGCCCCGGGACCACAGGCTGAGCTGCTCCCTCGGGAAGGGTGGCTGCTCCCTGGCTCTGCACACACAGCCCAGAGTCTCCCTCTTGTCCCCAGCCGTGGGCCGTGCGTGCCAGCGAGGACCGGCGTCGGGTCCCGTCACACCCAGCGTGGCTCCGCAGGGAGCGTGGCAGCCGGGACAGCCAGGCAGTGTTCGCTCCGGAGGCGATCGGATGCGTGCGCACTCCTGTAGGGACCCCACCGAGTCGTGGTCCATAGGGCTGACCCACGGAAGCCGCGTGGGTGTTCGACAGCAGCGTCTCCACGTGGCTGGAAGGGGTTGCACGGACAGATGGCCGCCACGTGTTAAGTGGAAGCTGTCCTCTGAAACTGTACGTTGTAGTCCCAATCCTGTGGTCTTTTATAAGGATTTTATTCATTCATTCCTGAGAGATGCAGGCCGAGGGAGAAGCAGGCTCCCTGTGGGGAGCCCGACGTGGGACCCGATCCTGGGACCCGGGGTCACACCCGAGCTGAAGGCAGACCCTTGACCGCTGAGCCCCCAGGGGGTCCCTCCAATTCACGTTTTTAAGACGTGTTTGTGGAAAAGATTCTCCGCAGATGTTAGGCTGCTGACCAGGTCATGTTCGTGGGCGCAGGGGGTGTGCGGGGGGTGTATGTGGCTCCCACCTGCCGTCCTGGGCCTCCCGGGTGGTCCCACCGAGCTCCCGTCTCCCCCAGGGTGGCACCCCCTTCCACCCCCAGTCCCCGAAACGCACGCCCTGCACACATGCGACCAAACATGTGAGAAGCTCCTAAGTGTAAGAAGATGCTTGACTTCTGTGGACAGGATGGGGACTTCTGCGTGATGCTGGCGGGGACGCGGCGGCGGGTGGGCATCCACGGGGCGAGCAGGCGGCCGGGATCCAGGCTGTGGCGTCGCTGGGAGCTGTGGCGAAGTGCACACGGCCTGCTGCTGGCGCCGTGATGGCCTGAGTAGGGGTGCATGTCCTCCTGGGAGTGTCCCTGTAGGGACTGGGCCTTGGGGCCCAGAGCTCTTGGGTGCACGGTGGGAGGATGGCACTTGCAGCACGTCTCGTGGGTGGTCTCGCTGGAAAATAAATACGGGTTGCTTAAGTATGTAGATGCTCTTTAAGGGATCTTGGGAGAAACACTTTAAAAAACCCCCAAAAAAGAACAGAAACCCAGCAGAGACGGATTGAGGGCGCTGGGCTGGCTCAGTCAGTGGAGCGTAGGACCTTGGAGCTCTTGGGGTGGTGAGTTCGAGCCCCATGATGGGTGTGGAGCCTACTTAAAGAAAAAGAGGGAAACACTGTTCCCCACGTTTAAGGGGGTGTGAGAACCAGCCCAGCCCAAGGGAGCCTGGGGGCCGCTGTGCTTGGGGTCATTTCCCCGGTGAGTTGTCCGTGGCTGGTGTTGGACCAGCAGAGTGGACTTAGGGGCCGTGGGCATGGCTTGGGGTGACGGCGGTGAGGGTCCCCGCTTCTGGGTGGCTCAGTGGGTGGCGCAGTGCTGTGGGGACAGAGGTGGTCACCCCTCCGCCCCGGGGCCCTGGGTGACCTCAGCTTTCCCGGGTCCCGCTCTCGTGGGCCGTGTTGCTCGGGGTATTGGTTTTCCTCTCTGCCTCCTCTGGGCGCCTGCAGGGGCGGTGGCGGCGGCGTCCAGGGCTCGCACACGGACCCTCGTGGGGCCCGGGACACGCCCGGCCGAGGTGTGCACCCCTGGGCCTCGGCCTCGGCCCGCGCTCTTGACGGTGGGGGGCCGCGGTCTGTTTGGGGCGCTGGTGCCGGTGCGGCCGTGGTTGTAGGGCGGGCGGCCCCCAGCAGGCCCCTGGCCCGACCCCCCAGGACCTGGGTCGCCCCCCAGCCCGGGGCGGTGACGGCTCAGGGCGTCCTCGGGCTAACGTGCTGCTGGCTGGGTGCTCGCTCGCGGGGGCCGGCGCCGGGGGGGGCGCCCTGCACGGTGGGGCTGCGCGGGGACCCCGGACCCCGGACCCCGGACCCCGGAGTGCCAGCCCCGCGCCCCCCGCGCCCCCCGCGCCCCGCGCCGCCCGCAGCCAGGACGGCCTGACGCCAGGCCCTGAGATGTGGGAGCGCAGGGCGGGGCGGGCCAACCCCGGGCGGAGGCCGCGTCCGCCCCGCCCCCCCCCGCGTCCGCCCCCCGCGCCAGCACCTCTGCGCCCGAGCTGAGCGGGGAGGCCGCGGCCGAGGCTTGGGGGCGCTCTGCCTCCCGGCGGCGGGCTGGGCACGGCCGGGCCTCCCTGGTCTGTCGGGCGGGTGTCCCGTCCCGGTCGTGCGCCGACGCCCCGCGTTTGCTCCCGGCTGCGGCGGCGCCTCTCCTCCTGGGCAGGTGGACGCGCCGGCGGGTGGGCCCGAGGCCGGGGGCTGCGGGGGAACAGGGTGCGCGGCTGCGGGGCCTGCGGGGGGCGGGGCCTGCGGGGGGCGGGGCCTGCGGGGGCGGGGCTGGCGGGGGCGGGGCGGGGCGGGGCCTGCGGGGGCGGGGAGGGGGCGGGGCTGGCGGGGGCGGGGCGGGGCCTGCGGGGGCGGGGAGGGGGCGGGGCTGGCGGGGGGCGGGGCGGGGCCTGCGGGGCGGGGCGGGGCCTGCGGGGGCGGGGCGGGGCGGGGCCTGCGGGGCGGGGCGGTGTACGGACCGCGGGGCGGGGCCGGCGGGGCGGGGCCTGTGGGGCGGGGAGGGGGCGGGGCCTGCGGGGGCGGGGCCTGCGGGGCGGGGCGGGGCGGGGCCGCGGCTGACGCCGTGTCGTTGCAGTGAACGAGTTCACCGTGATCCGGAAGAAGTTCAAGTGCCCGTACTGCAGCTTCTCCGCCATGCACCAGTGCATCCTCAAGCGGCACATGCGCTCCCACACGGGCGAGCGGCCCTACCCCTGCGACATCTGCGGCAAGAAGTTCACGCGGCGGGAGCACATGAAGCGGCACACGCTGGTGAGCGCGGGGGCGGGGGCGGGGACCGGGGGGCGCGGACCGGGGCGCGGGGGCGGGGACCGGCCAGGCTCCCCCGCGCTGGGCCGAGGGTCGGGGGCGGCTGCCGCGCGGGGCCCAGGCCGCGCGGGACCCCCGAGCCCGCCGCCCGACGAGCTCCCGCCCTGGCCCCGGCCCGTGTCCCGCCGCGGGGTCACCCCTGCCCCGGCCGAGCCCCCCCCCCCGGCTCCCTGCGGCCTCCCAAGCCAGGACTCGGGGTGCGCCGGGCCGTGGATCCGCTTGGCCGGGCGGGAGGCGACAGGGGAGGTGGTCGGTGCAGGAGGCAGACTCGCCGGGACCCGTGGGGCAAGGCCCGGGCGGCGAGGTGAGCCCCGCCCGGCACAGCCTGCACCGCGTCGTCCCCCGTCTCCCGAGACGCAGGCTCAAGGCGGCCCGGGCCGAGGCGCTGGAGGTGGCCCTGGGCGGCGGCGGCCGCGATAGGGCACTGGGGCTCGGGGCTCGGGGCTCGGGGCTCGTCGCGGGAGGGACCCCCAGAGGTGTGGGGAGCCGCCTGCGGGGTGCACAGGCTTGGGACCCCCCGCGTGCCGACCCGCTGCCCGGCAGGAGCAGACCCCCCAGGACGCGTGGGGGCCGCGTCGGGGCGACGAGGTGACCCGGGTGCCCCAGCTCAAGGGGGGCGGGCGCTGGGGGAGGGCGGCTGGCTGCTGGCAGGGTGAGCCGTGGAGGAGGGGGGCTGCGGCTCCCAGATTTCCCCCACGTGGATCCTGCCGTTGGCCCCCAGCTCGGGGCAGGCTCACTGGCCGGTTGTTGTATCTTCCAAGGAGGACACTGGGGACGAGGCCCAGGGAGGCTCCCTGGGGTCAGGCGGCAGAGCTGGGGGGCAGCCCCGGGACCGGGGGGAGCGCAGCCCCACTGACTGAGGGACGTCCCGTGGCCCCAGCCTGCAGTGTCGCCCCCGGCGGGGTCGAGCGGGGCAGCGGCAGCCCCGGCCCCAGACAGCAGGTCTGTGAGGCCAGTGGCTGCGGTGCCCTGAGGCCTCCACCCACAGCTGCCCTGGGCCGAACGTCCCTTTCTGCAGAGCCCCCGGGAGCCACAGAGGTTAGAGGGGTGTGTCCGCCGGTGCCCACATTGTTCCCACTCGGGAGAGGAGCGGCGGCTTGCTTGGTGCGCCCCGGCGCCGGACAGGACAGGCGTGTCTGAGGGTGATGACATCGTTTCTTTAGCAAAACCACATCACCGCTTCGGGAAACGTGGATCCCAACGATCCGCTCAGTGTGCTCGTGGCCCGGTGCCCGTGGACGGGGCCGGATTTCCATCCTGGGCTCCTGCGTGGGCCACGGGGAGGATCACACATCCCTGAAAATGTACTTCAAATGTGTGCAGGTTCGCTTTTTTCTGAGAAGCAGCTCTGTATCTTCCCCTTTAATTAGTCGGGGGCCCCCGACTGCAGGGACGCAGCTGAACCCCGCGGGCAGCAGGTGGCAGTGGGGGCTCTCCATGTTAGCTCGTCCTGCAGGGGCCCTTCTGTGTGGACGTGGCGCTTGCGTGTGCTGCGCAGGGGCCGGGAGTCGTGTGGATGGCGGGGTCTCGGGAGCTGCATCCCACCCAGGATGAGCCACGGGTTGCCATGGCGCCTGCATCCTCCCGCTCTCTTCCTGCCATTTGTTTGTTAGGACAGGTGCCCAGCCATCTGGTGCTGGCCGAGTGGCTCCCTGCGACACCTCTGTCGCTCCCGGGCGTCCTGGCACAGCCCCCAGGCCTCTGCAGGGGAGCCCAGGCCCGGAAGCACCCCAGGGGGTGCCGCCTGCTGCTGCCCAGCCAGGCCTGCTCTCAGATCAGTGCTCGGAAGGGGCTAAGGAAGCCCTGGGGAGGGAGGGTCCCGGGGCCACGTGGTCCGAGGCTCCGTTTCTAGAATCAGAACGTGTGGGGGCCCGGCCTGTCGGCGCTGCTCAGCAGTGAAGGTTCGAGCCGTGATCTTGCCGTCGGGGTCTGTGGAAGGCGCGACCAGGAGGGCGGGCTGTTCCTGAGGGTCTGTGGAGACACCGGGCTGGAGGCAACGGGGTCCCTCCGACGGTGCAGCACCCAGGACAGGGACCCATCGGTCAGGGGCCGTTCCAGGTGCGGAGCAAGGACTCCGCTCAGCAGACCTCGTCCACTGTGATGCCACTGGCCCTGTTCTTCCCACCGTGATGGGGTTTCCCGCGTTGCTCCGGGACTCTGGGGAATTCAGGGGGGGCCAGGAGTTGAGATCAACTGTGCTGCTCCCTCCTGCACCGACCGCCCCTGCCCTCCCCTGGCCCCTGCACCGACTGCCCCACGCTGACCGCCCCGGCCCCCCGCACCAACCGCCCTGTGTTCCCCCACCCCTCCACCCTGCACTGACTGCCCATCCCCCACACCGACTGCCCCACACCGACTGCCCGTCCCTCCACACTGACCACCCCGTCCCTGTCCCCGTCCCCCCACACTGACCACCCCCGCCCCGCACCGACCTCTGGTCCCCCTGCACTGACCGCCCCGTCCCCCCGCAGGTCCACAGCAAGGACAAGAAGTACGTGTGCAAGTTGTGCAGTCGTGTGTTCATGTCGGCTGCCAGCGTGGGCATCAAGCACGGCTCGCGGCGCCACGGCGTGTGTGCCGACTGCGCGGGCCGAGGCGTGGCCGGACCCCTGGACAGCGGGGGCGCCGAGGGCTCTCCTGAGCTGTTCCCCGGCGACGGGCCTTACCTGGAGGACCCCGACGACCCGCGGGGGGACGGGGAGGAGGAGCTGTGCGAAGACGAGGACGAGGTGGGCCTGGCCCACGAGGACGCGCTGCTGGCGGCCGAGAAGGACGAGGACTCACCGCGGGGACCCGGCAGCCCCCCGGGGGCACCCGACAAGGACTTCTGGATCTCCTAGGCCCCGGGCTGGGCGCATGCATTTCTGAGGATCGGCTCCCGCCTGGGCCCGGGCCCCCAGAGCCGAGCAGGGGACCCGGGGGCGGCAGACCGAGCGCCCGTTCCCACATGTCTGCGGGTCGTGGAGGGTCCCCGGCAGGTACGTGTGCGCAGGCACCCTGGGAGCCTTGAGGGCGGCCCGGCGGGCGCCGTGGTGGCGTCGGGGATGTCGAGGCAGGTTTTGCGTAGTCCGAGGTCCGGTGCCGGAGCCCCCGCCCCCGCTCTGCGCCCCCTTCCTCGGCAGCCCGGTCGCGGCCCGTGTCGCGGTGGCGGCCGCCGGGCTTTGGTGCTTCACTTCCAACAGCTGCAGACGCCCCGCGGCCGAGGACCCCCAGGTGCTATGTTCCCGCGGCGGCGGGAGCGCGCTGCTCTGCTGCGGGTCGGTGCTCCCACCCGGCCGCTCCGTCCCTCGGGGCCTGGGCGCCGCGTCCTGCGTGCACTTCCTCGGGGCCCGGGGTCGCGGCCCCAGCTCTGCCACCCTCCGTGCCCAGCCCCGCGGACCCTCCTGGGTGGCCTTGCCTTGTTGCTGCTAACCCCGGGCGGTGCCGCCCCGCGTGCTGCCCACACCTCCCCGCGTGGTGGCCGGCCTCGGGGGACGGGGGCCTCGGGGTGGCCGCACACGCTCCCCGGCCGTCCTGCTGTCCCTCGGGGGCGCCTCTCGGCCAGACTCTCTGGGGCGCACAGGCGCCCCGGCCCTCCCCGCCGCCCCCGCCGCACTTTGCCCACATTTCGGCCGTGCGGGCGGCACCTGCGGGCCTGGTAGAGACCCAGGCCGGGCCTGCAGGCCCCTTCCCCTCCCCCTCCGCCCCCCCAGGCTGCGGGCCGTGCCCCTCTCTTCCTTCCTGGGGGAAAGGGGAGACATGCACGGCGGTAGGGGGAGGTGGCCTGCAGCCTCGTGGGGGTCGTGGGGTCGGGACCAGGGGCAGGGCCGCCCCCCCCCGCCCTTCCCGGGGGCCCTGCCCACCCCACTCCTGCCCCCTCCACGGGGCACCCTGCCCGCCCGCCCCCCCCCCCCACCCGGGGCGCCAGGAGCTCCCCTCGCTGCCTTTCTCGGAGCCGGCGCTCCACTCACGGGGCCTCAGAGCTGCGTCCCCCCCCCACCCCCCGACCTTCGGACCCTTTTCTAAACCGCCCCACTTTCTTACAAATGTATTTGGAAACCAGACATTTGCTACCACCAGTGTCTCTGGGTTTTGTACCGGTCCCACCGCCCAGGCCGCGCCGGCCGCCTCCGCCTCCGCTCTCAGGACACCTGCTCTCTGACCCGCTCCCCGCTGGGCGCTGCCGGTGCCACCGGGCGTCTCTTTCCTTCAAAGCAACACTGTCCCGGCCCGGGGCCCAGTCCCGCCCGCGCCCCAGTCCTGCCCGCGCCCCGCCGACCGCACCACCTCCCAGGAGGCGCCGAGGGAGAAGAGTGTAATGAAGGGGTTTTTTTTACGTGACTGGTTTTTTTTTTTTTTAAATCAATGTTTAAACGAATAAATATTTTTTTATGAAGAGGAAAAAATGTGTAGATTACATTTCACGTTTTGTACTTTTCTGTTCGTGTCTGTATTTTGGTGTTTGCAACACCAAAGTGGGAGATGCAGTCCGTGGAGTGGCGCGCTCTTTGGGGCTGGGGGGGCACGGGGCCCTAGGACTTTTGTATCAAGCTCTGGATCCTGACCAGGTTGTACATTTGGACTCTGGGTTTTGGGAAACAGTCATAACACTGCCAGGACCGCACAGGGACCTCGACGCGAGAGACACAGCTACTGCTTCCAACTTTGCACATCTTCCTTTTTAAAAAAGAAACTCTGAGAAAATGCAAAAACTGGAACTTTTTGCAATATTATGAAAGATGATCTTATTTTCGCTCATTCTGTGACATGTGCAACGCTTAAGAAAGCCATACTTAATGGTTGTTTTTATTTTTTAGATTCTATATTGTGTTTTGTATGTGGCCCTTTCGGAACTACTTGTAGTGAGGGTGCTGTGTGTGTGCTTTTCTTAAATATTTATTTTTTCAACATGCTTCCAACCTGTCAACAAAAACAAAACAGACAAAAAAGGGCAGTGTTTGAAAATTGTTTTCTTTTTTTCCTTGGGGATAATCTATATTATATCAACTTTATATTAACGATCATAAACCTGTGTTTGTATCGGAGATGTGCGGAATATTTGGGAGAAGACTTTGGTGAGCGGTTGGCAGGAAATCACAGCTGTCGCCGTCTGTAGCCACAGGGCAGGTGGACGATATCCTCTGCTGGTCTCGCACCTGCCGCCTGCGGGGTGAGCTCTGGGCCTGCCTGGGGCGTCTCCTTCCTGTGACGGGTTAGCCTAGACATTCTTGCAAAGCTTCCACTTTCAATAAACTGGGAAATTGCTGCTCAAGCCGACGCCTCGTGTTTCACAGCGTCCCCTCCCGCGGCGTCAGGGACGGAGCTCTGCGGCCCGCGGCCCGGCCTCCCCATCCCCAGCACGCCGGCCTGTGCCAGGGTCTCAGTCCCGCGTCCCTCCCCCCAGGAGGCAGACACGGCTTCTGGAAAAACCCCACATCTTTAATTTTTCTCCTTGCCTGGCGCGGCCCAGACCCGAGACACCTGAGCTTCGCGATACAAATGTCAGCCCCCGGAGCCCTGGAACCGGCAGGTTAAGTGCGGGCAGGGGAGGCCCCTCCCTGTCGCCCCTCAAAGTGCATCACACACTGGCCCCGTGCGGCCCATCCCATCCGCACCCTGACAGGGCCACCCTGGGGGCCTCGGGCCAAGGGGACAGCCCTGAGGTTTGGCTTTAGTGCAAAAGGCTGGTTTCTTCAGAGGCACTTTGAGTGGTGGGACGCCCCCACCCCCTGGGGGGGCCAGCGGCTTCCAGAGACCCTGCCGCGGGGGAGGCGGGGGGGGGGGTGGGGGGTGGGTAGCTTATTCCTCCCAGTCCTGGGGGCGGCGCTCAGTCCAGGAAGCGCTGGCAGGCCTTTTTCCAGCGGCAGGCCGTACACCACAGGTCCCGGTGCTCCATGCCGTACACCTTGCGGCACTTCTTGGCATCACCTCGGGGCTTCCTGCGGGCACACGGAGACGGCGGGGGCTGAGGCTGGCCCGGGCCCTTCCCCGCCTGACGCCTGCCCGGGCCCCTCGACGCATCACGCACCTCGGGCTGGCGCCAAGCTTGGAGGGCAGGGTCGGCACGCAGGTCCTGAGGGCGGCGGGCTGCGGCTCCAGGCGGAGGGGGGCCAGGCAGCCCTGAGAGGAGACACAGCTGCGTCCTCTCCCGGGCCCGAGCACCCCGACCCTCCCCCAGCCGCTGCCCGGGGCTCGCCCCCCCGGAAGGCGGCGTCCCCGCGGCACACCTCTCGGGGTGCCGCCGAGCTCAGCAGCGGGACCCGGGGCAGGGCCAGCGGGCGCAGCAGGCTGGACAGGCTGGGTGGCTCGGGCAGCTCCAGGCGGGGGAAGGCGGGCGGCGCGGGGGCCGTGGGGCACACGGGGGACAGGCCGGACAGCCCGTCTGCCAGCACGTCCACGCCAACGTCCAGCTCTGTGTAGTAGAAGTCCTCCTCACCGTCGCTCTGCTCCGGCTCTGCCTGCCGCCTGCTGGGGACACCACGGGCGGGAGCTGAGGCCCTGGTCCACCCGGCTTGCCCCCCCCCCCACCTGCCGGCCCCACCGCACCCCAGGTGCACCAGGCGGATGTGTCTCTGCATCCCGGAGGCCGTGCTCAGCACCTTCCCACACCGCTTCCATAGACACTGGAACAGGACCTGCACTGAGCTCTGGGTGACAAGGGCTGGTGGTCAGGCTTGGCCACCGTGTCCACCCCGCCCTGAGGGCTGCCTCAGGCTCACCTTCCTCTTCCTTGGGGCAGGTTCCCCAAACAGGAAATGGGCTGTCTCGGAGGGCAGTGGGGGTGACGGGGTGGATGGAGAGGACTGGTCACTGGCCAGGTCCCAGCCCCAGTCTCCGCTGCTGCTGCTGCAGCTGCCCAGTGGCCGTGCCAGGGTCTCCTTCCAGGGCTCCAGGCCAGGCTCTGTGGGGACGCGCCGGCACCCATGTCAGGGCTCCTGGCGGGCCCAGGCCGCCCGGCAGAAACTGCTGCCGCAAGCCCCTGCACGCTGGGCCTGTTTGCAGGTGAGCGTGGGGGGTGCAGCGTTCTGGAGGAAGCAGCGGCCGGGAGCAACTGGCCCCCACTGCCTGAGATCCGGGCTCCCCAACACAGGGAACGACACACAGGGACACCCTGTGGGGGGCACGCCTGGCCAGCCAGGTGCAAGTGGGGGGCACAGGCTCACAGACCCGGGGCACTGCGGTGCTGGCCTTGGAGGGGCACGGGGGTCCTGGTGTCTGTTTCCGGCCTCACGAGATATTTAGGTGGCGGCGTCCCAGGCAAAGGACTTCCCCTTGCCCCAAGGGGTGGGCAAGCGCACGGCGAGCGACAACGGGTCCTGCCCTCCCTACCCAGGCCAGGTGTGTGTCTCACCTGGGCTGCAGGCTGCAGCTGGGGCCCCCAGCAGGAGGGGACTGGTTGACAGACTCGTGAGTGCGGCCGCAGCCATGACCTCATCCAGCCGGGACTTCCCTGGGGGGGCTCTGGAAGAGACGTGGGTGGCGTCCAGCAAGTACTTGAAGCCCCTCCCCTGGCCCAGCACACGTGCAGGCCTGGGCACTCGCGCGTGTGTGTGTGTGTGTGTGTGTGTGTGTGTGCACGCGTGTGAGCGAGCCAGCTCCCTCCCTCCAGGCACAGGGCTGGAGGCCCGACTCCTCCCCCGGCTCGGGTTACAGACCAAGTCTGCAGGAACCACCGGGAACCAGCAGCCGGGGTCCCCCCGCACCCGCGCCCCTGCAGCCCGGGCTCGCTCGCGGTGGTTCCCTCAGGCCCGGAGCTGGACCGCGCTGGGCCGGGGTCTCAGGCCCCCGCTCCGGCCGGGCGCAGCCGCCCCGGGGTCACACAGTGACCGGGGTTGTGCAACAGCAGCCGTGGGCCGCGGCCAGCCCGGGAGGGAGGGGCAGCGGCCGCGGCTCCGGTGCGAGCAGGGGGCCCGGCCCGCCTCCACCTGGGGACCCAGCGCGGGTGGGGCGCCCGGGAGGGCTCGGGCGGGGCTCGGGCGGGGCTCGGGCGGGGCTGGGGGCCGCAGCCGAGGCCGGGCCTCCCGAGCGTCCTCCACCGCCCGCAGGCCCGGCCCGCGGGGGCCTGGGCGCCCCGCGCGGCTGCTCCGCTCCTCCGGGGCTGCAGGGCCGGGGCCGGGGCCGGGGCCGGGGCCGGGGCCGGACCGCGCGTGGGGGTCGGGAGGCACGTGCCCGCACCCCCCCGCCCCGCGCACCTGCGCACCTGCCGCGCGGGGCCCCGCTCACCTCTGCGCGGGCACCGGGACGTGCGCCGACGGCGTCCGGGGCCCCCCCGCCGCCCCCGCCCGCGCCCCCGGGGCCCCGAGGTGGGCGGCCCGCGGCTCCGGCTCCCGCGGCGGCGCGAACTCCGGGCCCGCGAAGCCGCCGCCCACGGCAGCGCCCTGCGGAAGGGGCAGGCTCAGCGGGCTCCCAGCCCCCCCCGCCCGCCCGCCCCGCCCCGGGCCCGGAGCCCGCGCAGCGCCGACGCCATCTTCGCGGCGCCCGAGCGCGGCCGGCGCCCCGCCCCCCGGTACCTGCGGCGGCGCGAGCACCGAGACGGGCGCGGCCGCGGGGTCCCGGCCGGCGGCGCGGGGCGGGGGGCAGCGGCCCGGGGCGGGCGGCGGAGGGCGCTGGGCCTCCATGGCCGGCCGGGCCGAGGCTGCAGCGGCGAGGGCGGGCGCTCGGGACGCGGCCCCAGGCCGGGCGGGGCTGCCCGGGCCGCCGACCCCCGCCCGCGATCGGCCGCCGCCCGCGCCGCGCGGCCCGAAGCTGCCGGCCGGCCCCGCCCCGCCCCGCCCGCGGCCCCGCCCCCGCCCGCCCCCGCCGCGCGCCCATTGGCCGGCACGCCGTGTCAACATCCCGGGCCGGGGCCGGCCGCGCTCCCATTGGCTGGCGCCGCGAGGCCCGGCCCGCCCCCCGCCGGCCCTCGGCCCTCGGCCCCGCGGAGCCCCGGCGCCCCCGCCCCCGCCCCCCCGCCCCCCCGCGGGGAGCCCGGAGCGCGGAGCCCGGTGACTGGCGGGTCCTGCGCAGGCTGCGGGCTCGGGGAGGGGCTCGGCCGCTGGCGGGCTTCCCGGGAGCAGGTTGTCCTTTAACGCGCGGCTGCCCACCTGCCCCCCGAGCTTACGTAACGCAGGGGCCGGGCGGCGGCGCGCTCCCTCCGGGCCAGGGCCCAGGCCCCGCCCCCCACCCCCCACCCCGGGGCGGCCAGCTCGCGGGCGCCGCCCCGGAGCTGCCCCCCTGCGCAGGGTCCCGCGAGGCCTGAGCGGCGGACGGGCCCCTCCGGCCGGTCCCGGCCGGGCCTCCCGGCGGCAAGGAAAGCAGGCTGCGGGGCAGGGCTGCGGGGCGCCCGCAAGGGATTTATTAAGGCCTCGGGAGAGGGCGGCAGCCAGGGCCCCAGGGGCCTCGCAGGCGGGGAGCCAGGGAACGGGAGCCTACACGTGGCTGTTCAACAGGTGGGGCCGTGGAGACTCCTCCGAGGCTGAGGCTGGGGACGCCGGGAGCCCCCAAGCCCGGCGCAGGTGCCCTCGGGCCGGAGCAGCGGGTTCCAGGCGCCCTGGGCCCCCATGTCCTGGATGCTCTCGTACACATTTTCCAGGAGGCCGTCATCCTTGCCCAGGCCCCCGAGCGGGAGGGTCTCGTGGGACTGGTCACTTCCCACAGCCAGAACCGCGTCGCTGCCCTTGGGGTCCAGCTGGTCTGCAGCAGTCCCTGGGTCCCTCTTTTTAGGCTTCCTGACCTTGGAGTACAGGATGTCCACCTGGAGAGAGAAAGCCCAGGGCGCGGTCGGCACCATCCTGCTCCTTCAAGGGCGCGCACAGCCCTACCCCGGCCCAGCCTCAGTTTACCTCAACAGCTGGGGTCGGCGCGGCCGTTCCCTGCCCCAGGCCCTGGGGGCCCTGAGCTGCTCCCTTGAGCCTCCGGATACAAGCATACTCAGCCACTTCGGGTCTGGGCTCAGGCCCAGGGCTGGCACGGCTGCTGGTGAGCCGTGCCCCTGCCCACACCGCGGGGCTGGCTGCCAGGCTGGCCCTGGGGACTGCGGCCAGCCCCACATTGGAATAGGTGGCCTCGGGGCCGATGGAAGGTGAGGCAGCAGCCGGTGAGAAGGGCGGTTCTCGGGGCGAGAAGGCCACCAGAGGTCGGCTGGTGCCTCTGGACACCTCCAGCCACTGCGGGCGCTGGACATCCATGCTGACAGGCCTCGGGACTAGGGGTGGGGTCAAGACAGAGGTCACTGGGGGGCAGTGCACTGGCTGGGGGTGCAAGCCCCGCCCCCTGCCCCGCCTCTCCCACCTGGGCTCACCCCTGCAGCCGCCAGGGCCCCGGTGCAGCTCATGCAGTCTGGTGTCGGACTTGCTGAGGGTGCAGAGCGGGTGTCGTCTCAGCAGCAACTGGGGGCAAGGAAGGCTGGTGGGTCCTGTGCCGGCCCCGCCCTGGCCCCGGGGACAGCCTGGCACTCACCGCTTCCGCCTGCATCACCCGGCCCGGGGGCTGCTGCCTCTGCGCGCGCTTCCTGGGGGCGAGGGGGGTGTTTATGGGGGCCGAGGTGCCAGCCTCTGACCCGCGGCCCAGCGACCCCTCGGAGCCCCGCCCCCCACCGAACCCCCCACCCACCCTCCCCGCCCCGGGCCAGACATACCTGTGGCAGGCCGTGCACAGTGCCCACAGCCAGAGGAGCAGGGCAAGGCCCCCTAGGGCCCAGAGGACAGGCGGGGCTGGGGGCACCTGTGGCCCCATCCTGCGAAGCCAAGGTAGGCCTGGGGGCAAGAAGACAGGGGTGCTGGGGGCGGCCCCCTCCCCTGGGCGGGCTGACTCCCACACAGGAAACCCCAAGGCTCAGGCCCCTCCTTCCTCCAGAAGCACGGAGGCCGGAGCCCTGGCACTCCCTTCCCGCCGCCGCCTCCGGAGGGGAGCTCTGCTTGGAGCAGGACCCGGAGGGTGGCTGTGCTCAGCCGGCGGGAGGTGGGGGGGGCAGCTGCGACCAGGCCCAGGGGCGCCGTGCCCACCGGAGCCTAAACCTGGGAACTAAGGACGCCCCGAGTCCCCGCCTTGGCCCTCTGAGGCCCAGGCCGCTCTCAGGTGATGCCCCCGGCCGCCCCCTGAGGGGCTGGGAAAGCAAGGGAGGGGTCAGCAGGGGGGGAGGTCGCCTTGGCCCCGGGCGAGCACCCCCACCCCTTCCCCCAGGCTCTCACGCCGCTCCCCTCCCACCGCCCCTGCCATCGGCAGTCTTCCCGGGGCATCACCCGACCTCCCGACCTCCTGACCTGGGAGATGCTAGTCCACCCAGCCCCAGGGGGTGGGCTCACCTGGAAGGGGGCCCAGCGCTCGGCAGCTCCCGGGGGGCCTGCGGACCCGGCCCCTCCTCAGCCCCGTGTGGGGCAGGCCCCGCGGCTCGGGCCCCCGAGAGGTGCCTGCGTGCAGCCCTCAGCCGAGCTCCCCACCTCACTTCCTGCTGTGCATCTATCTCCTGCATCTCCCTCAGCCACTCAGCCGTCGCCATCACAGCCTCACCCACTGGCTGCAGCCCGCGCGGGGTGCAGACGCTGCCTGGTTGGGGTGTGCGGCGAGCCAGCGCTGCTCCGAGCCTACCTCCGGGCGTCTCCACCCACCATGAGCTGGGCCGGCGTGGATCACGGGCCGGGGCGGCCTCGAGGCCTCCAGAACCTGGGGCTTCCTCCGGCCTCAGCAGCAGGGCTTCCCAAGGGCTCTTCACCGACCACGACCCCTTCAGTCCCACACATTTGCGGGTGCTGGGCAACATGGGCGGCCCCCAAGCTGCGACCCAGCTCGGAGCTGCTGGCGGAGCCCCATCAAGACAGCAGAGGACGCCTGCCTCCGGACAGGGGCCAGCGGGCTCTCGCAGGGCCCTCCCGCCGGCGCCCACGGGCCTGCGCAGGGACCCCTCTCCCCCGAGGTCCCACAAGCCAGCCGAGCCTCCAATGAAAGACACCACAACACAATCACTTTAATGTCCTCGCTGAGGAGACCCCCCGAAACACTGGCGGGTGGGCTCAGTGGCAAGGAAGTGTCCAGAAGGGAGCCCTGCAGCCCCATGTCCTCTCAGCAGTGTCCGCTGGCCGTGGAGTGTAGCCTGGGAGCAGGCCAGCCCCTCTTCCAGGAGCATCTAGTCGGGTGACAGCTGGTCTCCCCGAGGGCACCCGGGAGCTGGGGTCCCTGAGCCCCGTCCACGGCACACAGGGCTCTAGAACTCGGTCATCTTCTTGTGGGTGTCTGCTTTCCTCTGTTCCCGCTGCAGACCCGCCTCCTGGGCCTGGAGCTGCCCCAGCTCCCGCTGGGCTCCCGCCAGCCTCTCCTGCAGCTGGGCCGCCGTCACACTGTGCCTGAGGAGGAGCCTGCCGTTCAGCACGAGCTGCTGGGCCACTGGCACGAGGCCCCCACACCCGTGGCCACGGCCCTCCTCCTCCAAGCACCAGACCCTCCTCGGACAGCCACCACCCTGGGGTCAGCGCGCGCTCCAGCTCACGAGCAGGCGAGAAGGCACAGCATGGAAAGTGGGCAGGAGGCCCACGGCAGGGCTGAGGCATCGACACCCAGGGGGCCGCCCCCTGCCCCAAGTCTCGCCCCACACGTACCGGCCGGTGTTTCGGGCGAGAGCCTTCTGGATGCCCCGGATGTCCCGCTGGGTCTGCTCGATCTTCTTCTCCGTCTGGAAGAGTCGCAGGCCCAGGGCCCGCTTGGCACTCCTGCTGGCATGGTACATCTCCTTCCCGCTCCTCCTCCCTGCGGGGGCCGCCGCAGCCTCCAGCGCCGCCGGGGTCCGGCACTGCAGCTTTTCGTTCAGAAAGTCAAACACGCTACGAGGGGGAGGGCGTCCACCCCCACTGCCCTGGCCTTTCGGGGGCCTCCGGGCGCCAGCCTTGCCGCCCTTGGTCCTCTTCTGCAAGATCTCCGCGCACTGGTCCAGCGACTTCCCTCGAGGCAGCACCACAGCGTGGATGGGCTCCACCCGGCCCTCGGCATGCCGGCCCAGACCTGGGGGCACACGGGGCTGGCGCTACCGCTGCTGGACCCGAGCCCCGCTGTGCGGCCCCCTCCCCTCCCCAGGGCGGCACACACTCACCCTTGCCAAACTCGTAGCCCATCTTGGCAAGGAGTCTGGAGCCGATGCCCCGTGTGTGCACCTCCCAGCCAGCGAAAGCGGAGCTGCAGGTCCCGGGCTCGGCAGCACTGGGTTCCACCACTGTAGGAAACAGGGCAGTGGCTCGGCCCCGCTGGACGGGGAGCACCCTGGGCTCCAGCCAGTGTCAGCCTGAGAGCTCAGCTCCGGGCCAGGGTCGTGGTGCCCTGAGCCTCAGGCTCTCCGGTGATTGCCCAGACCTGTCACCGGCACGTGACTAAGGCAGGACTCACGGCAGAGTCTGGCGCAGTCTGCTCCAGCCCCCCCACCGCAGGGCCAACCTCCCCACCCGAGCCCTCCCCTGACCCACCTTCTCAGGCGGTGAGCTCCCCTCTTCCCCCCGTAGAAAGTCCACGACTTCGCGGCTCAGTCCTCCCCTCCACCACCGTGGACATGGGGGTTCAGGAACTACCACCTCACTGGACAGATTCCACAGGAACGCCTCCCCTCTCCATCCTACCTGACCCCTTGGGAAGGCTGGACGCCCTCAGCCAGTTACCCTTCTTTTTTTTTTTTTTAATTTTTATTTATTTATGATAGTCACAGAGAGAGAGAGACAGAGAGAGGCAGAGACACAGGCAGAGGGAGAAGCAGGCTCCATGCACCGGGAGCCCGACGTGGGACTCGATCCCGGGTCTCCAGGATCGTGCCCTGGGCCAAAGGCAGGCGCCAAACCACTGGGCCACCCAGGGATCCCCCCCAGTTACCCTTCCTGAACAGCTCCTGCCCCGGCTCTCTCGACACAGCCTCCCCTCTAGCTACTAGGTGTCCCCACGTGGAGACCACTGGAAGGAGCCGCTCCTTCCTGCCCCCATGCCCCACCGGTCCCTCGCACGCCGACCGGCCAGCCCTGCTTCAGTGGACACGGCTTCGGCCTGCGGGGTGTGGAGCTGCGATCATCCCGTGTGCTCCCTGAAGACTAGGGCCGGGTCATTCCATCTGCAGGCCTCAGGGCCCGCCCCAGACTCCACACGCTCGCTCTCGTTTGCCCCCAATGCCTGTGGCGGGCTTCCACGTGTCCTCAGTCACACGTGCCCCTTCTGAACACAGTCTGCAGCACTGCCCCCATAGTCTCCAAGGATGTGGTGAGAGGGTCACAGGCCCTGCCAGCCGGAAGCCTCTTGGGGTGACTGCTACCGACACTTCCCCTTGCCCCACTTTCCTGGCTTCTGGGATCCTGAACTGCCGCCATACCTCTGGCATAGCTGGGGTCATCTGGGTCGCCACTGTCTGAGTCTGAGGATCCCGTGGGGTCTGTGCGCAGCGGGGGCAGGATGCTGTCCCCCTCTACCACGGCCTCCTTCAGCAGCAGTGAGTCAAACTTGACGGTGTAGTAGCCATTATCTACATCTAGAGGCAGGGAACAAAAGACAGGCCAGCTCAGTGGCCTCAACAGGTGGTAGGAACCACATTGGGAGTTAGAAGGAAGGTAGGGCCCAGGTCAAGGGTGGTCTCACTCCTCTTGGGCATGGAACAGGGCTCTCCAGGAGGGGCCCCGGCTGAGAGGCCCGTGGGCAGCCTCACCAGTTATCCGAGCGGGGTACCAGAGGCCATCCTGCTGCTTGGCCAGACATGCAGAGCCAGCCTGTAGGGAGCTCAGGTCCGGGTCCTGGAAGGGGCGCAGCTCATCCACAGAGACCACCTGCCCATGGGAGAACCTGCCAAGACAGCCGCAGGGAGCAGGGGCTCAGACACAGCGCACTGGGGCAAGTGAACCCAGGAGAACCCAGTCCACCTGCCTGGGCATCAGCCCAAAGGGAGGGAGACACGGCGGACAAACGGACACACGCGCATACACACCCACCCACGTATACACATACATGGGGGCATGCACACGTATACCCCTGCACACAAACAGGCACATATGTCCACATGCGCACACTCTCTCATTCTTGGGATGGGCCTGGCTACCCTGGGGATGAGATGCCTCGCATTACCCTCCAGCTCTCCGGGCTAGAGTAACAATGTGGTGGGCAGACAACCATGTGACGAAAGCTCCCCATCGCCTCTCCACCAGAAGGGAGCCCCCCGGCACAAACAGATCGTCGAGGCGGGTGTGTTTGTGCGTGTGCGCTTATGGGACTGAGTCCTTCCCAAATCAAGTAGGAGAACACAGCTGTAACAGTGATGCCTTGATCTTTAGATGTCAGTGAACCAGTGAGATTAAAACCAAAACCGAGAGAGGAGGGGAGGGGAGAAGAGGAGGCAAAGAAAGAGGAAGAAATGTGGGGACAAAGAATGACAAGCTCAACTCTGCCAAATAAAGGCATAAAAGACTAACCACATACCCCCTCTACCGTGCCAGCCTTTCAAAGAGGAAACCGTTTTAACCCTACGAGAGCAATGAGGGTCTGGCATTTCCTGGGTGACGTAGAGCTGACGCTGGCCCTGGCAAGCCCTTCCAGGCGGGACGTGGTGGTGATAATGGGAACGCCAAGGAAGGGCTTCGGTCCTCTCCTATGGGTGGACAAAGATGGCCTCAGACACCTCCCCTGGCAAGATTCTGGGCAGTTCGTTCTCACACCTGATGGTCCTCAGGCCCTCAGGACACTGCCAACGACCAAGTAGGAGCCCAAGTAGTTGCATCAGCAACTCCAAGACTGGGCTCCAAATGCGGTGGTGACTCTGGTTGAAAATCCTCGTTCAGCCAAGGAGGAAGACAATGGGTCCAAAAGGGGGGGGGGGGGCTACACCCAGGACTGAGTTCAACCAAATACCCACTTCAGCACACGCCCCCAGACACATGCCTCCAGAACCACCAATTAACATTTCTCTGCAGGAATATCCAGTGATAATAGAAGCCTGAAAATCTGGTATCCTTCTGAACCCAGGAAAACACACCTAAGAACTGATTCTAGAAAAATAATAATGAAAGTATGCAAAGATTTGCCCCAAAGGATGGTAACTAAATTCAAAAGACTTGGAAATAACCTAAGTTTCCAACCACGGGGAGTAGTTAAAGGCATATCCATAAAATGAACTTAAAACTAAAACGAACAGGCAAAGCGATCAATAGGATGAGCACGAGCACCTGGGAAGAGTAACACACACACGAAAAACCTCACATGTGATGGAGGAAATTCTACACACCGGTCAGGAAAGGATGGACTGCTGGTTCCATAAGGAAAAGATTAGAAACTGGTTTCCCGTATTGAAAAACCAACTCAGGGATCCCTGGATGGCGCAGCGGTTTGGCGCCTGCCTTTGGCCCAGGGCGCGATCCTGGAGACCCTGGATCGAATCCCACATCGGGCTCCCGGTGCATGGAGCCTGCTTCTCCCTCTGCCTCTCTCTCTCTCTCTCTCTCTGACTATCATAAATAAAAAAAAAAAAAAAAAAAAGAAAAACCAACTCAGGGACGCCTGGGTGGCTCAGCGGTTGAGCATCTGCCTTTAGCCGGGGGCATGATCCTGGAGTCCCGGGATCGAGTCCCACAGTGGGCTTCCTGCATGGAGCCTGTTTCTCCCTCTGCCTCTCTCTCTCTGTGTATCTTTCATGAATAAATAAAATCTTTAAAAAAAAAAATGAAAAACCAACCAACTGGGTGGCCCAGGGGTTGAGTGTCTGCCTTCAGCTCAGGTCATGACCCCAGGGTCCCAGGATCGAGTCCCACATCAGGCTCCCTGCAGGAGCCTGCTTCTCCCTCTGCCTATGTCTCTGTGTCTCTCATGAATAAATAAATAAAATCTTCAAAAAAAAAAAAAAAAAAAGGACAAACCAACTCAGTCACCTACCTCACAACAGTCATGGATGGAAATACACTCTAGAATAAAACTAGAATGTGAAAACAAGCACTTAGAACTATATTCTGAGTTCCAGCTGTGGCCAAGTAGAGAAAAACAGGGAAACTAAGCAAAATGGTCCAAACTCACAGCATCAGAACTCTGGAAATGGAATGAAACAGACAACACACTGGTTAGTCATTATTTGTGAAAAACTGTCCAACTTCAGCCCCAGTGGCCCAGTGGTTTAGCGCCACCTGCAGCCCAGGGCGTGATCCTGGAGACCCAAGATCAAGTCCCACGTCGAGCTCCTTGCAGAGAGCCTGCTTCTCCCTCTGCCTGTGTCTCTGCCTTGGTCTCTCTGTCTCTCATGAATAAATAAAATTAAAAAAAAAAACAAAAAAACTGCCCAACTTTGGGACAGAATGGGAGGTGGGAATGTCTGCGGCTTCACAGTGGGGGACATGCCCTGCGTGCCCGCGAGGAGCAGTATGGCAGGGGTGAGACCAGGGATGAGACCTGGGAAAACCATCAGCCCTGAGGCCGTGAGCCCAGCTCAGTGGTCACTTACGATTCACAGGGATACCCAGAAAATGGAACGACCATAGAAGGGCTCCACCCCCCCAAACACCCTGGTTCTCCAGGAAACAAGGTGCACCAGTCAGGACTCCGGCCAGCGTCACGTGAACGGAGATGGGGACTGCTGAACATGGAATGTGTCCCCCGGCCCACACACACTGACTGATGGGGAGAAGCCTTGAGGGCAAGAGTGGCTGCAAATAACCTCTGCCTACATCATTGCCTGGCCACGAAGCCACACGGACACAGAAGGGACCCCTAAAAAGCCAGGTCAAAAAGTAAATATAAATTTAAGGATCTAAGCAGATATATCAGAAGCTGCGCACTATGAGGGGGGACAGACTTCGTAATCCAGGTCCAGAAAATATATTAAAAGAAAACAAAATACTAAAGAAAACGATTCAAATCCCAGAGCTGCTACAAGACATTACCTGAAATGTACCATTTTCAATAAAAACTCACCAGGCACACAAACAGTAAAGTGGGACCCATATTTAGGGGAAAAAAGCAGTGAATGGAATCTGACTCAGTGGGTCCAAGTGCCAAAATCTGCCATGACCTCAAAGCAGATTGTGGTAAGTTCAAAGAACTAAATGAAAATGTGACAATGATTCAAGAAATAATCTTAAAACGTAAATAGAAAATATATAAAAAGAAAAAAAAGAAAATATGTAAAAACAAGACAACAGACGTGAAAAGTCAATAACTGAAATGAGAAACTCACTAGCTGGGACACTGCTGGTCTCCAGCCTGGTGTGTAGGAAGCTGGGAAGTTACCCCTTTGCTGTAACCAAAGGTAAAAAACGGAACAAAATGAAAAAATCACTAACTCTTCTTAGATCCGTGAGAGAAGAAAGGTCACAGGGCAAACTGCTATGCCAAATTTGGAGACACCAACAGGCAGATACCGAGAATCACAACCTACCACCACGGTAACCCCCCCACCGCCTGGCAGGAACCACCATAGGAGCCTGTGCTAGAAAGGCTCCGCGTGGACAAGTCTGAGAGTTCAAACTCCTGGGGCTCCACAGGGGCTCTCACACTTTTTTTTTTTAAGTTTCATTTATTTATTTGAGAGAGAGTGAGAGCACAGGTGGGGGCGGGGAGAGCGGCAGAGGGAGAAGCAGGCTCCCCGCGAGCTGGAAGCCCCACAAGGGACTCGATCCCAGGACCCCGGGGCCATGACCTGAGCCGAAGGCAGTGGCTCCAAGCACCCTTGGGCTCTCACGCTTTTGTGAGTTGTACTCCAGCTCGACCAGCTTTCCACAGTGAGTACTGGAGAAAGATCCGCTCATGCCCTGGCAGAGGGAGGGGAAAGGAAGCACCAGAGGGGCGCCTGGGGGACTCCGTCGGAGGACTAGAGTGCCTCCCTCTCTCACGTCTTACCACCACACCACTGAAGGCTCGTTACGGGGACACTTCCTTAATCAAAGACAAAGAGAAAATTCTGAATCATGTACAAGGATCCTCAGTAAGGTTACCCGCCAGTTTCTCGCTGGAAGCTATGGAGGCCAGGAGGCAGGCGGATGACATATTTAAAGGCTTAAAGAGAAAACAAAACCCTGCCAACTGAGAATTCTGTATCTGGCAAAACTATCCTTCGAATGACAAATGAAGACATTCTCATATAAATAAAAGCGAAGGGAGTTCATTTCTAGTAGACCTGCCCTACAAGCAATGCGAAAGGGCCAAAGGACATTAGACCCTAAGTCATACTGACACTGATAAAGGCAACTACACAAGTAAATATAAAACCGCTACTACCTTTCTTTTTCTTTTTCTTTTCTTTTTTTTTTTTTGGTTTGCAACTCATCTGTTTTTCCTCTATATGATTTAAGACAAATGCAGGGCAGCCCGGGTGGCGCAGCGGTTTAGCGCCACCTTCAGTCCATGGCCTGATCCTGGAGACCGGGGATGGAGTCCCACATGGGGCTCCCTGCATGGAGCCTGCTTCTCCCTCTGCCTGTGTGTGTGTCTCTCTCTCTCTCTCTCTCTGTGTGTGTCTCTCATGAATACATAAATAAAAATCTTTAAAAGAAAGAAAGACAAATGCATGAAGTAACACTCCTGAATCTCTATTCCAGGCACACAAGTATGGGGGGATGGACTGTAGGTAGTTTCCCTACACTATTAAAGCTAAACTGGCATTATTCACACTAGATTGCTATGTTAATCATAATCCAGGGAGTGTCATTAAGAAAATAACATGGGGGGTGCCTGGGGGGCCCAGTGGTTGAGCATCTGCCTTCAGCTCAGGTCATGATCCTGGAGTCCTGGGATCAAGCCCCATGTTGGGCTCCCTGCTCAACAGAGTCGGCTTCTCCCTCTCTCTCTGCCCCTCCCCACTGTTCGCTCGCTCTCTCTCAAATAAATAAAATCTTTTAAAAAAAGTGTACCCAAAAAAATCAAAGAGAATCAAAATGATAAAGTAGAAAAAAACAAACACCAAAGAAAGTGATAATGAAAGGAATGAGAAACAAATAACCTAAAGGCCTATAGAAAACAAAGGGACACCCAGCTGGCTCAGTCGGGTGGAGCATGGGACTCTTGATCTCGGGGTGGTGAGTTCAAGCCCTACACTGGGTGTAGAGATTTGTTAAAAATGAAACCTTAGGGCAGCCCTGGTGGTGCAGCGGTTTGGCACCGCCTGCAGCCCAGGGCATGATCCTGGAGACCCGGGATCGAGTCCCACATCAGGCTCCCTGCATGGAGCCTGCTTCTCCCTCTGCCTGTGTCTCTGCCTCTCTCTCTGTGTGTAGATCATGAATAAATAAATAAAATCTTAAAAAAAAAATGAAACCTTAAAAAAAAGGAGAGAAAATAATAAGACAACTGGGGTGTGTCCTTATCAATAACTATTTTAGTTGCAAGCAAAGTATGCAAACTCCAATTAAAAGACAGAACTGGAAGGATGGATGAAAAGAATGATCAAATTCTATGCTACCCATGAGACTCATTTTGGGGTCCAAAAACAGCAAAAGGCCGACAAGTTTCTAATGCAGGCCTTTCATGAAAGTGTTAAAACACGAACTTTTGAAAAGTGGGTGATACCTGTATAGAAAATCAGAATCTTAAAACATGAGAGACACCGAACTCTGGGAAACAAACAAGGGGTGGTGGAAAGGGAGGTGGGCAGGGGGTTGGGGTGACTGGGTGACAGGCACTGAGGGGGGCATTTGGCGGGATGAGCACTGGGTGTTCTGCTATATGTTGGCAAATTGAACTCCAATAAAAAAAAATTAGAATCTCATTAGATTGAAATTTGTCAAATATATGGAAATCCTGAGTCCATAAAAATATTAGATACATTTTTTTTCCCTAAGATTTTATCTAATTACTCATGAGAGACACAGAGAGAGAGGCAGAGACACAGGCAGAGGGAGAAGCAGGCTCCTCGCAGGGAGCCCGATGCGGGACTCGATCCCAGGACCCCAGGGTCACGCCCTGAGCCCAAGGCAGATGCTCAACCACTGAGCCCAGGTGCCCCTAGAAATATTTTTTTAAAGCTAATTCACTACCTTCTCAGGATGAAAGAGAACCATTTATTAGCTTAGAAATGAAGTAAACAGAACAGGAAAGCCCAGCATTTATCCTGTATTTTCTCTATGTACCACTGGGAGCCAAGTCAGAGGTGCGGGAGAGCATCTCTTTACGGCTAACAAATGGAAATGAACAGAGAGAAAGACCTCTACTTTGCAGTCCCTGCTGAATCTGCCATCAGGCACCGATCACCAATGGCGTCCAAGGCTGCTAACATCACAACAGAAAAGCTAGACACCAAGTACGTCCCGATGAAGGAACAGCACCTAGAGTCTTGTCAAAGCGTGGACCTGCATGTGGTCAGCTCCCTCAATCCAGCTGCCAGCTTGCAGAGGACTGTGTTGGACCGCACCAGGGGTGTTTGATGATGGGGCCCGGGGCCCAGTCCTCCAAAAAGCTGTGAGGCCAGGAAAGGCTGGGAAGAGGGTGTGGACAGCCAGAGACAGCAGCTGAGCAAGATGGCACTGCAGTGTTTGCACCACCGCCACACTTGAGTGTGACCATAATAAAAGTCCAGAATAGCGGTCGTTTTGGAGGAGGGAGCAGGCTGCATTTGGTTTGAGGTGCACGGAGGGGCTTGGGGGTGGTTGGCACATTTGCAGTTGTGAGCTGAGTGGTGACTGCTCAGGGTTACAGTAATCCCCACACTGTGTACTTACTTCCCACTCCTGATTTTACTTTACAGTAACGTAAACGTTCACATCGACCGTGAGCTTACAACCTGTGAGGTACTACTCTAAATTCTCTGCACGTGGTAACGCATTCCATTGTCCCAACAACTATGAAAGACAACTCTCGTTTGTTTTACAGATAAAGAAATTGAAATACAGACCTTAAGCTATAAAAAATGAACGAAAAGATACTGTATCTCACTAGGAACCAAGGAAACACAAATTCAACCATGATCCCATTTTCCCAGCGCTCAGCAGGCAGGAATCGGCAGTGATAGAGAGGATGAGGGACGAGGCACCGGCCTTCATACGGAAGCGGGAACTCTGCACACTCTCGACACACCGGTCCCATACTAGGGAAATTCTCAGGCAGGTACAGAAGAAGACACTACTAAGATGTTCACAGCAAGCTGTTTGTAACAGACAAAAACTGGAAAACATCAGAAAGGAACATAATAAAATGTGGCACATTTGTGAGAGAAAAGAACATAGCAGTTAAAACCAATTAAACAGCTCTGGAGATACCAGCACAGATGCCCTCTCACATCCCTGCTTAATGAAAAAAGCAAGTTGCAAAATAAACCATCCTATGTGACACCATTTGTTTCAAAAGTAGCACGAAAAGTTACTCTTCTCATATAGGCTCCTGTCTGCGGAGAGCTAACATCTGCTCGAGGTAAACACAAGGGAGTTGTGATCACAGCCTGGGAGGAGAAGGGGCTGTGACACAGCGGGACTCAAGGGCGTCAGCTACTTTGTTTTTATTTTTAAAAATACAAAGCAGGGGCGCCTGGGTAGCTCAGTGGGTTACTGAGCTAAGAGCGTCTGCTCAGGTCCTGCTCAGGTCCTGATCTCAGGGTCGGCTCCGAGCTGAGCAGGGAGTTTGCTTGACATTCTCTCCCTCTCTCCTTCTGGCTCTCCCTACACGGAGGGTGCATACTCCCTCCCTCTCTCTCTCACAAATAAATCTTTAAAAAATAAATAAAATAAAAATGCAAAGCAATGCAAGAAAAGTGTTGATCTGTCTGGCAGTGGCAAGTGGCTGTCGTAGGCTGCGCCAGTCGTGCCTATAGCTAACACAACAGAGCAAGGCACAGCAGTTGGGGGCTGAGGCAAAGCTAGCCTGTGCCCGCTGCAGGCTCGCTCGTGCCGCCGTCTGTGCCAGGCAACCTTAGCCGTGGTGGAGCCCACCCCTGGGGCTTGCTGCACGGAGGGGTCAACACACGTGAAACTCCTGGCCCGGAGCCTGGCCTAGAGGAACAGCACACGGACACGTCAGCTCTCATCGTCACAAGGGGCATCACCCGGGCCCGTGGAGGCACCCAGAGGGTAACGGCAGAGAGGACGAGAGGGCTTGCTGCTCTGTTCTCTGACCTGTTTGTTCAGCAGCACACGGATGGGTCTGCTTTGTGAAAACTCCAGTACGTTTCATGATTTACGCACCTTCCCGTACGGGTGCCACACTGTAATCAGACTTACAAGGAAAGAAAGGATTGTGGAAGATCGTGTTAAAGGACGCTCTGGACCCAACAACGGTCCGTAAGCAAAGACAAAGACCAAAGGACTAGAGAGAGTTTCCCTGGGTTATTGACTCAAAAAGAAAATCATCTGCAAGACTTGGCAAACATTCCTTCCACAGATGGAAGCGATAAGGAGCAAAAGCCGAGTCGGGCATTTTAGGGAAAGAGTGACACCGTTGCCACAGTCGTGTGAATCTCATCATGAACAAGATCCAACTTACGGATTTGTCAGGGATGCGACCTTGAGCATCGATTGATGAAAGAAAAAAAAAAAAAAGAAACCAGTGACTTCCACGGTTTCCTTTACACGGTGCAGGCAAACAGGAGGAAGACAAAGGAGAGAGCAAACACGAGCCTGGCAAGGAAGGGCTGATCAGCGGCGAAGGGGGCAGCGGGCGGTCCCCACGCCAGGCCCTGCGGGGCTGCGACACTGCATTGTGCAAGCTTCCCCCGAAAGAACCAGAGCAGCGAAGGGTGGGGCACCGTGCCTCCCAGGACGCGCGGCCTACCTGCGCCCCTGCCCCGGACTCACCTGCAGCTGTCCTGGAAGCGGCACTTGCCCTCCAGGAAGAAGGGGCAGGGCTTCAGGGACTTGTGCGTGGGGTAGAGGTAGAGCACCCGCACGCCCGCAGAGCCGTCGCGCGCCGCCTCGGTGCCCACGATCATGGCGTTGTGGTACTCCAGCGTGCCCCAGGAGCTGTAGTACGGCGCGTTCACCTTGCGGCCGCTCAGCGCCTCCTCCTCGTCGCCGTCCTCGTCGCCGGCCCGCTCCTCCTCCCCCTGCCCGGGCCCGCTGGGTGCCGGCTCGGGCTGGCGCTCGCGCTCGGGAGCCGTGTCCGGCGCGGCCCCGGGGGCTGCGGGCGCTGCGGGCGCCGCGGGCCCCGCCTGCTGGGAGCCCCGGCTGTCGGCGTCGCCCGGGGCCGCGCGCTCCCCGTCCAGCGCGGCCAGCAGCTTGCTCTTCCGGACGGACACCAGGCTGGCCTCGGTGAGCTCGATGAGCTCCTGGAGGTCGCCGCGCAGCTGCCGCAGGTCGGCCAGCTCCGAGGGCTCCAGGCCGGCGCCCAGCGCCAGCTCCACCTGCTGCAGCTGCGCGTCATAGGTGTGCAGCGCGGCCTGCAGGCTCTCCTCGTCCATCCTGCGGCCCGGCGGGCGGCGCGGCTGCAACGACGGGGAGCCGCTGAGCGCCGCGCCGCCCCCCGCCCCGCCCCGCCCCCGCCGCGGCCCGGCCCGCTCCGCCCGCCCCGTCGCCTCGGGCCCCGGCCCCGTCGCCCCAGACCGCGCCCCCTCGCCCGGGCCGGGCCCCGCCTCCGCGCGGGCTCCGGGCCGCCGCCATAGAGCCCCGCCGGCCTCACCGGCTAGAGCGGCCGGCGCCCCCGCCTCCGCCCTCGCAGCCCACCGGCACTTCCTCCCGGGCGCCGCCGCCGCCGGAAGTGCCTCGCGCGGGGGACGCCGGGACGCGGCGCGCGGGGAGCGTCGGGACGGCCCCGCCCCCCCGCGGCCTGCGTCCCGTCGGGCGCCGCGCGAGGTCAGCGCGGGGTCGGCGCGGGTCGGCGAGGTCAGGCGCGGGCGGCTCCGCGGCCCCGACGGGCGCCAGGTAGCGCGGGCCGGTCGCCCCGGGGCGGGGGGCGGGGCGGGGCCTCGGGGGCCGCACCCGCCGTCGGGCCGCGACGCCCGCCGGCCGCCGCCTCGCAGCCCGGCTTCCGGGGGGGGGGTCGGACGCCGCCAGGGGCTCCCGCTGCGCGGCCGCCGGGCACCTGCTGGGGCGGGGGCGTCGTCAGCCCGGGGAGCCTGACGTCACGGCGGGCCTTCGGGTGCGGGCGGCGCGGGGGGCGGGGAGGGGAGGGGGAGGGGAGCGGAGGGGGAGGGGAGCGCCCCGGCTCCCAGCCCGCCGCGACCGCCGCCTCCGCTGCGCAGGCAGGATGTACACGCTGCTGTCCGGCCTCTACAAGTACATGTTCCAGAAGGACGAGTACTGCGTCCTGATCCTGGGGCTGGACAATGCGGGCAAGACGGTGGGTGCCCGCCCCCGGCCCTCCCCCTCCGGGCGGCCCCGCCCGCCCCCACGCGCCCCCCGCCCGCCCGGGACGGACACCGGACACCGGGGAAGCCGCCCTCACCTCCCGCGCGCGTCTCTTCGCAGACGTTCCTGGAACAGTCGAAAACCCGCTTTAACAAGAACTACAAGGGAATGAGTCTCTCCAAGATCACGACCACCGTGGGCCTCAACAGTAAGGCCCCCCCCCCCCCCCCCCGGGGCGGAGGGCTTGGGGGGCCGCCCGGGCCGCGTCGGGGAGCCCAGAGCCGCCCGTCCATGGCCTGGCCGGGAGGCGGCGCGGGGCAGCGGGTCCCCAGCCTGCGCTGTCCTCTGTCCTCTCCCCGCAGTCGGCACTGTGGACGTGGGAAAGGCTCGCCTCATGTTTTGGGACCTGGGGGGCCAGGAAGAGCTGCAGTCGCTGTGGGACAAGGTAAGCCGGCCGTGCCCAGGCCGCCCCCCGCACCGCTTCCTCCAGGGACACCCCCGGCCCAGCCTCCCCTCAGCTCCGTCCCCCACTGTGTCCCTGAGGCTCCCCCCAGCCCTGTCCCAGCTCCCCCGTTGCCCCCACCCTCGAGGGCGAGGACCTGCCGGTTCCCTTTTAACTCAGAGATTTGCTTCTGATGAGTACAGGCCGAGACGAGAGGTGTCCAGGAAGCAGGTGCGGGCAGGCAGGAGGCCTGTGGGTGCTGGGCTTCAGCGCCGGGGCCTCCTCCCGGGTTCTCCCTCAGGACCTGTGCTCTGCGGCGTCCTCCTCCCCGCCTGGCGACGGTGCCCCTGGAGGCCTAGAGCAGCTGCCTCCCTGACGTCCGAGGCGTGTCCAGGACACCCGTGCACTCTTCCTCCCACACTCCCCCAGCACTGGCTGCCTTGCGTTGGGCGCGTGCAAGCAGAACACACCTAGCCCTGCCCTCGGCCGCCCCTCGGGAGGATCGGTGTGGCTCCGGTGCAGCCCCACTTCTGGGAGCGCAGGCGTGCGCCCTGACCCTTACCAGTCGTCCCCGTGTTTAGAACCGGGTGTCCAGGTCGGGGTTTCTGGTCTGACTGCGGCAGCAGGGACCTTGGTCGTCCTCTAAAGTGTTTTTTTTGTCCTGACTTGTATTGACGAGGCCAAGCTTCTGTCCTGTAGCCAGAAGGTCACTAGCAGATTCTCCGGCCAGTTAAGTTGGACCGAGGCGCAGGAGGCCAGGGCCTGCTCTTCTAAACCAAGACCCCCGGGGGTGTGAAACGGGTCCTCACGTCCCATCACAGGCCAGGGTCTGAGGAGCAGACTGTGAGGCGGAGGTCAGGGCAGGATGTGTTAGACGACTAGCACCGGGCGGGGACCTGGGGGGATGTGGGGCTGGGCGGTGAGAAGGGTCAGCCCAGGTCCCGGCGGGCAGGGGGCCACGGGGGCGCTCGCTCCTCAGACCGGCCCCACACTAGGCCGAGCTGACCAGGACTCAGCTGCCGGCTGGGTCACCACTGTGGGCTGCCTGGGGCGGCTGTGATTCGGGGAGGGTGCATTTGGCTTAAAATAGGTGCTGCAGGACCAACGGGTTCATCCCCCCGGTGCACTGCCTGCCACGGGGTTCTGCACCGGTCGCGGCAGCCCATCGCACGTCTGAGTGGGGCACGGCTTCTCCAGGGCTGGCTCTCAGGCAGAGCTGGGGGGGCTTCGAAGCTGGCAGCGTCCCCTCCCCCCCCAGCCACCACTCCTGTCAGCGGTGTGGGTCGTCACGAGGGTCGGAGCCTAGGTCCCTCAGCCCTGCTTCTGCGGTTGACCTCTGGGTCCCTCATGAGCTCCCGCCGAGGGAGCAGGTATCCCTGCTGGGCCGGGGTCTCTGCTGGCCTCTGAACCCACCTGGTGCACGTGCCGAGCAGGCCGTCGGGGGCTGTGACTCAGCAGGTCTCTTGCTGAGCCTTTGGTAAAGGGCCGCCCGGGTGGTGACCACACCAGCCACCCCCTGGCCAGAGCTGTGAGGAGGGCAGCAGAGGCCCTGTGGGTCCCCAGGACGGAGGGAGTAGAGCTCCACGTGCCGCGCCCCGCAGCCTGGCCCCCGCGTCCTCTGGCGCTGGGACGTGGTTGGGCTTGCTGTCCTTTTGTCCCTGGCAGGTGACCAGTAGCCCTTCCCCACGGCCCCTGCCTTCATCCAGGCTGAGTGCTGCTGCCTGTGGTCTGTCCACGTACCAGCCTAGGCCACAGCTTCCCAGCAGATGAGACGTGGACTCCCTGCGCCTGCCCTGGGGGCACTTCTGGCCTCTGCCCTTCCAGGCCACACCAGCAAGACCATCGTGTGGCCGTGGGGAATCAGCGGTGCCGTGGGGTCGAGGCAGCCTGCCATGTCCCCGGCCCTGGTCATGCTCAGCCCCAGATGTCCAGCTCCCATCTGTCACCCCCTTCTGGGCCATCACCTGCCAGGGCCAGGCCACACATTGCGGGGGCTGTGGGGTGAGCCTCTCCCTGGGCTTGCTGCCCGCCCCCCGCGGTGCCCCTTCCTGCCGCAGACACCTGCTGTTGGGCCGGCCGGCTCCCAGTTGTCAGCAGCGAGACGTCGTGCTGCTTAGAGCCCCTGCGGCCCTCTGTGCACCCAGGGCGTGGGCTGCAGGAGTGCTTGTGCGCACGTGACTGACTCGCGGCCTGCGTAGCCCAGGGGGCTGCCTGCGTTGGGCCCGCCTCTCCACGAGCCCTGGCTACACCCTGAGGGTTTCCCGGTTGTCAGGGTCTCGGCTCATTGGCCACTCACGCATCCCACCGGTGTCGTGTTGTGTGTAGATGTCCCAGGTTTCTGGGCTCTTGTGGCAGGTGTGGCAAAGCGGCAAAGGTGCTGCTGCTTGCCGGATGCGGAGACTTCCGGTCTCTCTTCTGATTGGGGTAGGAAGGGGGCTCCCCCAGTCTGTGGCTGTGTCCCTCGTGCCCCACATTCCAAGGGCCCACTCCTCGCGTGCCCTACTTCATGCATCTGTCTTTCCGTCATTGTCTGCAACAGAACTCTTCCCGGGCCCTGGGCCCTGACGCTACTGCCGTATGTGTGCCCGCGGCTGACCGCTCTGTCCTCAGCCCCACCTGTCCGCTTGGTGGCCTTTCTGCGGCTCGTCAGTAGTACGGCCATCAGGCCTGCCATCCGTGCGGGCACACGACCTGGCTGGTGCCCCTCCCTCCACTGCCCTAACTGCACGGGGACCCGCTTAGCTCGGCTCCTCCAGCCGCCGTCAGGCCAGCAGTCATGGGCAGTTCCCAGGAACAGGTGCTAAAGTGAGATTTGGGGGTGTAGCACCCAGGAAGTGGACAGAGGGTGGTGGCCACCCCCTGCCCAAGGTCAGCAAGCCCTCTCTAAAGGAATGAGGGCTGCATCGTCCTTTTGCCCCACCTTCCCACTCCCTAAAGGCGCCCCAGGAGGGTCTTCCAGTTGGGGGCTGGCCTTGGGGTGGCCAGGTGCCTGTGGCCCAGCACCCCGCTTTCTGCCCTCCCCAGTACTATGCGGAGTGCCATGGTGTCATCTACGTCATTGATTCCACGGATGAGGAGAGGCTGTCGGAGTCCAAGCGGGCATTCGGTGGGTACGGGGGTTAGGGCTGGGAGGGGGCTGGGGACTGGTCAGGTCCAGTGCACCTGCCTGTGCCCCTGGGGCTGCCCTTGGCTGGAGGTGGGGCCGCACCAGGCAGATGGGACTGTGGCCGCCGCGGCCGCGCACGTGATCGCACCTGCGCAGAAGCCCTCACTGCCCATGTCTGTACCCGCTCCAGAGAAGATGGTGACGAGTGAGGCGCTGGATGGTGTCCCCATCCTCGTGCTGGCCAACAAGCAGGACGTGGAGGTGAGCCTCCCCGCGGGGCGGTCCCCCGCCACCAGGGCAACAGGGGGCCTGCCCCAGACACCCCCGTAGCCACGTTTGTCCCGGGTGTACATGACCTTCCCCAGGTGCGGGCGCCTTCTCCGCACAGGAGGGCAGGGGCGGCTGGAGGCTTGGCGGGGAGACCCTGTGCGCAGGGGGGTCCTGGGGTGGGGGTCTGCTCCGGCCTTGCCCTGCTGCCCCGGGGAGCGCCCCCGCTGGCCCGGCTGCGTCTGCCCCTGGCGTCCTGCGGCCCGCACGCCCGCTCCTCCCCTCCGGAGCCCAGCCCCTGCCAGCAGGACGGCGTCCTGCCCTCAAGGCTTCCCCCCCAGACCTGCCTGTCGATCCCCGACATCAAGACGGCCTTCAGCGACTGCACCTCCAAGATCGGCAGGCGAGACTGCCTGACCCAGGCCTGCTCGGCCCTCACGGGGTGAGTGGGGCCCTCCTCCCCGGGCGGGGGCCCAGCCGGCCCCACCTCACGCCCGCTGTCTCCACAGCAAAGGGGTGCGCGAGGGCATCGAGTGGATGGTCAAGTGCGTCGTGCGGAACGTGCACCGGCCGCCGCGGCAGAGGGACATCACGTAGGCGTGGCTGGTGCCGCGGGTGCCCACAGCTCGTCCTGAGCGCCAGAGGAGCGCTCCTGCCGGCTCCGTGCCTCGGTCCTGGGGCGCGGGCTTGCTTTGCTCTGGGTTTTTTTCATTTGCTTTGTTTTTTCTTTAAGACAAATTTTTCTGTGTCCATAAAAGTGTAGGTATCGGGGCTTCTGCCGAGGGGAGTCGGGGCCCCGACACGACCCCTGCCGAGCTTCCCCGGGGCAGGGGTCCTCCGGGCAGCAGGGGAGGCTGCTGGGCTCCTGACTGTCCCATCTCCGTCCCTGCTGGGCCTGGAGGAGGCGGTGTCCTCAGGCAGGGGGACTGCCGTCGCGGCTGTAGGCCCCCGGGGGTTCTGAGGCCCCAGGAGTCGGCCTGGGAGGCTGTGTCCTCCCCACCCTGGCCTGATGTCACCTTTTGCTCCCCAGCAGGAGGGGAAGGAGGAGTGTCCCCTTTGTGTCTGCTGCTGACCTGGGACCAGTGTGAGGCAGGGGCAGGCTGCGTTCCTGTGGGGCCAGGTGGCTGCTTGGCCTTTGTTCCCAGTGGGGGGATGGGGGGGCGTCCCTGTCCTGTCTGGGAACAAGCTGTCTCGAGACCCACGCCTGGGCCTGTGCCTGCTAACAGGCCCCCAGGTGAGGCTGGTTCCCGGGACGCATCCCCCCCTTGGAACCTGGGCAGTTCCAGACACCGCCCCCCCCGGGACCTGCAGTGGCCTGGGGTCCTGGCTGCAGTCATGAGTCCAATGGGCCAGCACTGGCTGGAGTGTGTCCAGAGCCACAGCGGTCTGGGCTACGCTCCATCGCCCTCCTAACCCCACCCTGGGTTGTGGGTCCCGGCCGTCGGCATGGTGACCGCAGCACAGGGGCCCCTGGGCTGGAGCTGGGGCCTACCTGGGCACCGCCTTCCCGCTTCTGTGGGCGTGGCTGAGCCAGAGCCAGCGACCCAGGTTTGGGGCTGAGGTCCGACCCGCTAGCCTGGCAGCCCCCCACCCCGACACCCCGAGGGAACATGGGAGAGTTACTGGGAAAGAGGAGTCAGGACTGGGGCTGGGGAGGCAGCTGCAGGTGAGGTGACTCAGGGGGAGTCATGGGCCACAGGGTGGTTCCCCCCCCCTCCCAGGGCTCCTCCTGGGATCGGTGCTGGGAGTCCCCCAGCTGCTCTGGAACTGTCCAGCCCTCTTCTGAGACCGTCTTGAGGGGAAAAGCCATGTTTCCCAGAAAGTGCCCAGGAAGCACCGGGGGAGGTGCTTGGCCGCGCCCCTCCTGGGAAATCCCCGGCGGGCGCTGGCGCCGTCCAGCCTGCCCACTCCCCCAAGAGCCCCTGCGCTTGGCGCCACCGCCCTCCACCGTCCTGGCCACAGCTGGAAGGGACACACCTGCTGCCCACTGGGCCTCTCCAGCTGCCCCTCCCGTGGAGGGTCTGTCCGCGTGGGGCGGGTGTAGGGAGCTTGAGCCCGCCCACCCGACGTGCCCGCCGCGCCCCCCCGAGCCCGCCCACCCGACGTGCCCGCCGCGCCCCCCGCAGACACGGTTTCACACGACCCCTTTCGCAAAACAGCTTTATAAAAATAAACTTTGTTAGCGCAACAGGAGCCCGGTGGGTCAGCCAAGGTTCCTTCGGTGCCGGGGTGAGGCCCGCGTGGGGCGGGGTGCTCAGTGCGCCCAGAAGCGTGCGCGGACGCTGCGCTCCAGCCCCGGCAGCCTGGCCTCCCGCAGCGCCCGCAGCAGCCGCCCCGCCAGCACCCCGGCCCGGGCCTCGCGGAGCTCCAGGAGCTGCTGCCGCAGCTTCAGCTGCAGCTCCACGCGGCCCTCCCTCGGTGGCACCGGCCCTGGGGCCTCAGGGCCCGCCAGCGCGTGCCACAGCCGCAGGAACCTCTTGAAGGACAAGTCCTGGAACGCCACGAAGTCGATGAGGGCGCGCTCGCACTCCTCGGCCCCTGCGGGAGGTCAGGACCCAGTAGGAGGGGCCCCAGGGGGCAGGGCTGGGGCCCACTTGGCCAGCGCGTGGCCTCTGGGGAGCAGTGGGCTCCCTGATGGGGCGTTCACCAGCCTTCCCCCCTCCCCTCGGCTGCTCACCTGCCGCCCCGGGCTCTGCGGTGCTGAGCGGGAAGCCCACGCAGCTGGTACACAGGGCGTCGTGGGAAGGGGAGCCGGGCACGTTGAGGGCGAGGCCCAGGGCCGAGCAGTTGCGGTGCGGCTGGCAGCGCTCCGAGCTGGAGCTGCGGGCCGAGAAGGTGCCGGGGCCGCACGGCTGGCACTGCGTGTTCTGGCTCGGGGTGCCTGGGGCGAGATGTGGGCCGGGGTCAGGGGGACCGCGCCCTCGCTGCAGCCGCTGCCGCCCCCCAGGGCCCAGCCCGCCCACCCACCCACCGGGGACGGTGACGCCGCTGCCGGGCGGGCAGGGCTCGTGCTCCAGGCAGAAGCCGGCGTGCGCGAAGAAGCCGGGCCGGCAGCGGCAGGCGCGGTTGTGGGTGGGCTCGCAGGGCCGCGCCTCCTCCTCGCGCTCCCCGCAGATGACGTTGCAGTAGCGGCAGCGCTCCAGGTAGTTCCAGAACTGCGTGTAGTGGCGCGGGGGGCACGCGCCGCAGGTCGTGGGGCTGTCCCGACGGCACGGCTGCTGCACGAAGGTGCCGGGGGGACACTGGCTGCACACCAGCCACTCCCGCGTCTCCACGTCCCGCCACGGGTAGGTGAGCGCGCCCGTGCCCGCCGCCCAGGGCGCCGCCAGAGCCAGCAGCAGGGCGGACAGCGTCCACGGCGGGGTCAGGGGCGGCGGGGCCCGCCTCTCCCGTGCACACATGGCCGTGACTGGCGGCGGGGACACTAGGACACGCACCGGCCCCAGCCGCCCCGGCAGCCCCTCCCCGGGCCGCCTGCTCCCACAAGCGCTTTGCTGGTGGCCTTTATGGGGTGGCCAGGCCACACCCCCGGGGGAGGGCTCGCGATGTCCAGGCCCTGCTGGCGGGTTGTCGGCAGCGTCACCACGGCCCCTCCCCCACCAGGAAGCCCCTTGCCCCCGCCTGGCGCCAGGCTGCCTGGGGGTGGAGACCAGGGCCCCAGGGGTGAGCACGCCCACCACCAGCCTGGGCAGCCGGGGTGGACGGGTGAACACGGGGCTGTCCCTGTCCCTCCCTGGCCGACCCTGAGGACGCAGGCTGAGCCGCGCAGGACGTGTGTGCACCTGGCAGGAGGGCCCCCCTCCCAGCACCTCACAGCCCTCCGCAAGCCGCGACAGTGTCAGCAACTTTATTACGCGGCCGGTCACCTGATTAAAAGCAGGTCCAGGGCCCCCACGGGGTCCAGAGGGCAGGGCACCGGGGTGCCCCACCTTCCAGTCCTGGTCTCGGGGCTCCACCCACAGTCAGCAGCCAAGGGGGCTTCCCAACCTGCACCTCTCCGCGGACAGCCACCCCGACCCCGAGGCGGCTTGGGGCCTTCCGGGCAGGCCCACACCCCGTGAAGAGCGCATGTCCGGGCTGTGTGTCCTGGAATCGTCCACCTGCCCCGGGGTCTGCGTGCTCACCGGGGCTCTGGCCAGAACACCTGCGCGATGCTCTGCTTCCTGGCGGGGGCGTGGCAGGCCGGGCAGGTCCTAGAGGCCTGTGGACACAGGACAGTGCTGCCCAGCGCCGCCGGCCACCCCCCAGCCCACCGGGTGCCACAGGGCCCCCGCTGCCAACCTGGAGGAGCCGGCGCCAGCAGGCCCAGCAGCGGTGGAAGTCGCAGGCAGGGCACTGGAAAGGGACCGTGTCCTCCAGCCCGCAGCCCTGGCACGCCAAGCCTGCTGCAAGGGGCGTCTGTGAACGGGCACCGTGGCGGCTGGTCCCCCCACCGCCAGCACGCCCTGCACCCCCAACACCTACCCCACTCGGGCTGTGCGTGCCTGCGCGGGGCGCTGGGGGCTGCCTGGGAGCCCCCACGTCCCCGACGGGCCTCGGTGGGAAGAAAGCAGAGATCTTGCTCTGGGTGGTCCCCGGCTTCTCTTGCTGGGGGGCGCCTGGAGACAGCGGCCAGTGAGCGCGGGGCGGGGCTGCTCTGCGGTCCACCCTGCGGGCGGGGCCCCAGCCTACCTGGAGGGGTGAGGTCCAGCGGCGTGGTGGGGGCCCCCTCCTGGGGGCCTGACCCGGGCCCCGTGCTTGGGGCAGCCCCTGTGCTTGGGGCAGCCGGGCCCATCAGGTCCGCGCACGTCTGCCGGAAACGCTGCTTGTGGTGAGGTCTCAAGAACATGCTGAACCCTGCGGGGAGCGGGTGGGGCTCAGCCCTGCCTGCCCCCGCCCCCCCGCCGCGGCCCCCGCCCCGCGGCCTCCTCGGCGCCACACACTCTGCAGCAGCGGAAAGTCCTCAGGCCTCGACGTGGTGAGCGCGGCCACCACAGCCACCACCTTCTCCAAGTCATCGTCCCGCTTGTAGGCGGTGAGGGCGGCCAGGAGCTGGCTGCAGCCCGCGGACCCCAGGGCCGTGCGGACGTCGGCCAAGTAGGCGCTGGCGGCAGGCGGGCCTTGCCTCTGTGCGGCGGCGTCTCTCGGCTCCTCCCCGGGCCGGCTGCTGGGGTCTCCTGGAGGGGAGGGGACACGTGGGGCGGGGGGGCCCCCTGGCATCCCAGGGCCTCCGTCACATGGGCTGCCTCCCTCGCCCTGGGATGCAGAACTGGAGCAGCCCCCACCCGCGAGATCCTCCCCGCCAGCCGCCGTGGGCTGTTCCTGGCCTGGCCTGAAGCTCCAGGGGCTGCTACCTGCAGGCGCCGGCCCGGAGAGCAGGTGTGGTCCGCCCTGGTTCAGGTGCTGCCCGGGGTCCAGCTGCCTGGCCACCCCCTGGGACAGGGTCAGCTTAAAGTCACACTCCCTGCTTCCTGGAAGGACATGGACACATGTGGAGCCACCCAGCTGGTCCCGAGGCCTGGCATGCTCCCCGGGGAGGAGGCAGGTCCAGGGGACACAGACAGACCCACAAGACCTATGGGACCACAGCAGGGCACCCGGACCCGCAGGGACCGGCTCAGAGAGGCCCCAGTGGACCTCAAGCCCAGAGAAGACGGGCGACTCAGGCTGGAGGGTCCCCGCCCGGGAGGTCGAGCATCCTCCTAAGCCAGGCCCCCGCAACACCAGGCCGCAGAGTCCGTGCTCAGGGCCAGCTGTCTGCTAACCACGGGGACAGGGGCTCCCAAGGGTGGAGGCGCAGGGCGCACCCCGGGTGGGTGTGGGAGGGGCCTCCAGGACAGGAGCCCCGCACGTGGGCCACCCCAGGGGCCCCGGGGGCACGCGCCTCCCCCGCCAGCGGAGCTCCACCCAGCTGCCCTGCAGGGCCGACCCCGCACCCCTGCACCCAGGGCCCAGCGCTGGCCTGCTCACCCCTGGGGGCCGGGGCCGCCGCCCGCCGCTGCGGAAGGCTGTGCTCGGGCTGGTAGCCGCAGCTGCGGCCTGTCCGCTGCACGCAGGCCTCCTCGAACCGCTGCTTGTGGTGCGGCCGCACAAACTGGTAGAAGCCTGTTGGGAGGGCGTCTGGCCTGCAGGCGCGCCCCGTGCCGAGCACCCCACCTCCCCAGGGGCCAGGACAAGCGCGGAGCCTGGTGCCCCCCGGGACGGGCGACCCCCCGAGCCAGCGCACCTTGGAGCAGGCCGTGCTTCTTGGGGTCCTCGGCAAAGAGAGGGCCGAGGCAGGCCAGCAGCGCCTCGAAGTCGTCGGAGCCCTTGTAGTCCTGCAGGGCCCTGGTGAAGGTGTCAAAGCTGGCCTGGCTCAGCGCCTGCTTCACGGCCACCATGTACAGCTTGGCCCTGCCCGCCTGCGTCTCGGCTGCCGGCCCCTCCTGCCGGGCACAGGGCCAGGCCGTTCAGGTGGGGCCGCTGCTGCTACCGCGGGCCCGGGGCGGGGGGTGGCTCCAGCTGGGGACGGCCATGCCCCTCGGGAACAGCAGAGGCAGCCCGGGCTCAGAGGACAGCCAGCCCAGGGGAAGGGGGACGTCTGGGTGGAGGGGGACGTCAAGCCCGCAGGCCTCGCCCCGGACCACCGGCCAGGAAGCCCGGGAAGCACACAGGACAGCCGCAGCCTCCCGCGTCCCCGTCCAGCACAGCCCGATGCCAAGGCCCCTGGCGCCCTGCCCACCTCCAGACGGCACCAGCCGCCCTGCCCTGGGCACCGCCCGTTTCTTCCCAGAAGCCCAGGATGATGGACGAAGGCAAGTGGTACACGGGGCTTTCCAGGGCTTTCCTGGCTCGGGCCCTCCGTGCCCTTAAACGCTTTCATCTCAGGGAAGGTGGACCCTCCCCACGCTTGGCACGTCCCACGCGGCACCAGGAGCCCAGCGCAGCCCAGACAAGCTGGCCCGATGCAGGCCCCACATCCAAGCAGCCTCCGGCCGGGCCCTGCCTTCAGTCGGCTGGACCGTCGTGCCGTCCGCGAAGCGCGGTCCCATTAAAGCACGACAAAGTGGAAGGCCCAGGGCTGGGCCCAAGCGTGCGGGACTGCAAGCACGGGGCACGCAGGTGGGAGGCGCCGTGGGGCCGGGGTCAGGCACGCACGCCGCAGGGGCGCTGAGCTGCTGAAACGCCCTTCAGGTCGTCGGGCCCTGTGCGGTGGGCGCTTGGCAGCAGCCCGAGCCCCGGTCGGAGGGGCCTGGAGCTCACGACAGCCTGAAACGACGCTCCTTTAAACATTCGAGGCCCACGCGGGTGGGGGGGCGCAGGCGTCGGACAGCCCAGGGCGTGGGGCCACGCTGTGCCCCTGGGAGGGCAGCGAGGAGGCCCTGCCACACACCCCGCGCACTGGGGGCCGCACGCCTGTACCTCCTGCCCCCACCGGGCGTGCGTGCGGGCGGTTCACGTACCTGACGGTCACCCAGCACCCTGATCTTCCTCCGCCCCGCTCTCTGCTCCTGGGCCGCCCTCTTCTCACGTGGGACGGACGAGGTGGGGAGGTCTAGTGCCTGAGGGGGACAGGCTGTGGTCCGGCCAGGCCCTCAGCGCCCCCAGAGCCCGTGATGCACCACTGGGCCCACAGGCGGGGGGAGTTCCCTTGTGGCTCGCAGGCTCAGGGATACTGCATCCATGGCCAGGGTGGGGGTCGCTGTGGCAGCGGGGCTCCCCAGGGCCCAGGGAGTGGGACAGGCAGGGGTGGGCATGTGCCCAGGGCTGTGCAGGGTATGGGGTGCGGGGTGCAGGCCCCGGGGCGCAGGGAGCCCTCCTGCCGCACAGCTTGGGCTCCCACAGGTCTAGCCTCTGGCGCTGCGGCAGCTCCCGAAGGGCAAGCAGGGGTGCGCGGGGACAGCGGCCGCCCGGAGGTTTCCAGGAGGGAGCACAGATGTGTCCCAGGCCACGTGCCGGAGTCTGGGGGTGTGTGTCTGGGCCCCGCACCTGCTCCTCCCCGGGGGGGGCCTTGTCCCCAGGCCCCCCGGCCAGCTGCTCGCTGTGTTCTAGGGCGGCCAGCAGTCCCACAGGCCTCCGCGGGGCGAGGCCCAGCTCCTGCTCATACTCCACACACAGGCTGCTCTCGGTGTCCCTGGCAGCCGGCGACCCTGCGGGAGCACAGACCTCACCCGCAGAGCCCACGGGGGCGCGGGAGGCAGGAGAGGAAGGGGCGGGCCAGGCCCCCAGCGGCACGCAGCCCCGCCCAGCCGTGTCACCCAGGCACACGTACCCGTGGGTGTCCGCCTCAGGCTGGGGACGTGCACGTCCAGACTCTTGGCCTTCCTGGTGGAGAGGGGCCCAGGCAACGCGGCCACCACGGCAGCAGCGGCTCCCTCACCCAAACTTGGGGCAGCAAGCAGGGGGGCGGGCACAGGCATCTGGACAGTCACAGGGAGGTTGGGTCCTGCACAGACCCTTCCCCGCAGGGCGGCGGGCACAGGGCGCAGCCAGCTGGGCTTGAAGGACTCACAGTGTTCTGAGCCACGCGGAAGAACTGGGCCACGTCGCGGATGACAGGGCCGAAGCTGTCGTACACCCTGACGTGGGGGCGCACCCAGGAGGGCAGCTGGGCCCTGGCGTCCACGTGGGCGAACCTGGAGGGCGCCGGCTGTCAGCTCGGGGCCCAACACCCCCCAGCCCCCAGCCCCAGCTCCCACTCGCTGAGCGAAGGACCAGCACCCGGCTGGCACCCGCCAGGCTAAGCACAAGGGTCTCGGTGAGCAGAGGGGAGCCACACCTGTGGTCACAGAGGAAGATGGCCCCGTAGTCATGGCGATGACGGATCACCCGCCCGATGGCCTGGTTCACAGCTCTGGACGCCTGCTGCCGGTACCACTCGTGCCCGGAGAGGAGCTACGGGAGGCTCGGTCACGGGGGGCTCCAGCGCTTCCTACCCTCCACACACAAGCCTGTGCCCCCGCCTGGCCCCCCACCCACCGCAGCCCTCACCCGACCTCCTGGCCCCCCATCTGGCGCCCTGGCCCCCACCCGACCCCCAGGCCCACTCTGGCCCTCACCTGGCCCCCTGGGCCCCTGTGGTTCTTTATCTCGTCTAGGAACTGCATCTTGAGGACAACCCGGGGGTCCATCCGTGGGGGGTACGGCAGGCCCGTGATGATCACACCTCGGCCATTCATGTCTGCGAAGTCCAGCCCCTCGCTGGCCTGGGGACAGTAGGCACCCTTGTCCCCGTCCGCCCATGCCGAGACCCTCCCGGGCACAGGTGTCCATGTGCGGGCGGGGAGGGCTGCCTCCCACCCGGGAGCTCTCGTTCCCAGGAGCCCAGAGCGGCGCCCACTCCCAGGGCCTAGACCCAGCGCCTCCGGGAGGGCTGCCGGGGAAGGCCGTGGATCCGGGGCCTGGGGGCCGCACCGCCCCTCCCACCACGTCGCAGCCCCCAAGTCAGAGCTGCGAGCTTCCTCCCACAAAGGCCCAGCCGGGGAAGATGGGAGCGTGGGCCCCCGCGGGGCAGCCTCACCTTCCCCCGGCACACGGCCAGGAAAGTGGCCCCAGTGGAGCCGGGACAGGCGACTCGTGCGTAGTAGGCGTCCACCACCTGGCGGGAGACGGCGCTCAGCCCCTCCGTCTGTGGGAGCGACACCCCGGGTCTCGTCCCGAGGTGAGGGGCCGTCCGGCTGGGGGAGCCAGCAGGCCGAGCCTCCGCAGGGCGCGGGTGCCCAGGCCGACCCAGGGCCTGCTCAGAAAGCTCCGGGGCCCCGCCCACCCCCGAGGGACGGCTCAGCACCCTCCCCGGGCCCCAGCCCCGAGCCACACCTCGGAGAAGCCGCCTTTGTTCCGCGGCTCCACGAACACGGGCTTCAGCGCCTCCAGCTTCCCGGCCGAGTCGTGGGTCTGTGACGAGACACAGGCAAGGGGGCGCCCGGCCCGCGGTCAGAGACGGTGCGTGTGGCCCCGCCGGCCCTACTGCGCGCCCCAGCCCAGGACGCACCCGCCAGAACTGCAGGCTCCTCTCCAGGACGGGGTAGGACGGGAAGAAGACCAGGAGCCCGTGGGGGACCACGCGGGCGATGTTGCCTGCAGGCCACGGCTTCGTCAGCAAGAGGGCCTCACGGGGGCTGCGGGCAGGGGCCCGCCCTGGGGATGGGGCGCCCGCCGGGAGGAGCCGGGGCCCCCCGCGCACTCACCTAGCGCCTTACCCAGGGAGGACAGGCACGCCTCCGAAAACCTGCGCAAAGCCAGAGCCCCGCGTCACCAGGGTCCTCACCAGGGTCCCCACCAGGGTCCTGGCAGAGGCAGAGGCAGAGGCAGAGGCAGAGGCACGCAGCCCGCCCCCCGCCCCCCAGGCCCCTACCGCTTGTCAAAGGCAGAGCTCAGCTGGGCTCCGTCGGGGCCTCTGGAGACGATGCCCACCCAGATCTGCTGCTGGTGGATGACGTGTGGGTTCTCCAGGCAGACTGGGAAAGGGCTGGGGGCAGGGCGGCCCTGTGAGGTCCTGAGCCCAGCACCCTCAAGCCAGGGCTGGCCTGGGCCCCGCACCCGCAGCCGCCCGGGGCCGCCCTTACATCTGCATCTCCAGGGCAAAGGAGGACACGGGGGCCAGCGTGCCGCTGGTGAGGATGACGGTGCGGACGCCCTGCTGCACCAGCTGCCGCATGCTGTGGCCGGGGCTGAAGCACCAGTAGCTCAGCACCTTCCCTAGGGGAGGAGGGGGAGGCTCGGGGTCTGGGGGGCCCTGCTCCCTCCCTCCCTCGGGCGTGCTGGGAGCGCAGGGAGACCCAGAGTGGGGGGGCCAGGGGCGGAGAGCACCGCCGACCCCAACCCAGACTTGGGCCGAGGCGGACACGTGGCCCGGGGCACCACGGCTGCGTCACAGGCCCTGGCCCCCGCTCGCAAACCACCCAGCAGGAGCCCACGCGCCCTGGCAGGCAGGACCGGAGGCGGCGTCACAAGCAAGGAGGCAGGGGGGGCCTCCTGCTGAGGACGCTCCCACAGTACAGGAGTCACGGGTCAGACGTGTTTCCCATAAAAAGCAAACCAGTTTCTGGGGCCAAAGAAGCCTTTTCCACCCATGGGTCGGGATCGGCCCTGTGACAGGCGGGGGCGTAGGGGCCGGGAGCTGCCCCCCTCCGTGCAGAGGCCTGGGGCCAGGGCCGGCCCTCCCGTCGCTCACGCACATCCTAGCTTCTCGGTAAGCTCAGCCATGAACCAACTTCCTACAAACGCCCAACCCCGGCAGCGGCGATTTCTGAGAACTCACGCTCGCGGGCATGCGAACTCGGGACGCCGTGCCCCCGGCGCCCTGGCTGTGTCCGTGTCCCCCGGGGACAGCACCGCAGTGAGGTGAGGCCTCGGGCGCTGGCGCAAATTGCTTCCTGTGCGTGGGTCTCCCCGCCTCCCCCGGAAGCTGCTTCCTGCTGACAGGCCAGGTGACCTGCCCTAGCCCCGTTCCCGGCCCTGCTTTTCCTGGGGAAGCGTGTGGTCCCAAGTGACCTGCAGCCAGCAGCTGTGGAAGGGCCGGGCCCGGAACACAGGAGGCGGGGGCAGGCCACGGGGCCGGCTGAGGAGTGGCCCCCTGACCTTGGACCCAGCGCCCCGGGGGCGTCCTACAAACCCCACTCTAAAGGCCAGGCTGCAAGGGGTGTTCAACCCTGCGTGCGGTGGCCAGGACACTCGCCGGGGCTGGACGCCGCGGACACACACCTCGGCCAGGGCAGGCCAACTTCACACCAAAAGCCACAGGGGGCCCAGCACAGACCCATCCTCGTGTCACGAGCAGCCTCAGCTCTAGGACACAGGGAAGCAGGTGAGCCCAGGGACGAAGGGCTAGGCCTGACCCCACAGGGGGGTCGGGGCAACAGAGCCAGCACCTGAGGAACCGGGTGGGCCCGGACAGTGGCCTCGCCAGAGCCCGCCCCGCCCGCGTCCACCCGGTGGGATGGCGGGAAAGCAGCACCCCTGCGCCGACGAGCACGCGCCCCGGCCTTCCTGTGGGCTGACCCCTCATGGATCGGTCCCCGGAGGCGTGAGGGGCCGGGCTGTACCCGGGCTCAGTGGACGCCCAGCAGGTGCTCGGAGGTCTGTCTCCAACGGCCGCGTGGGGGGTGAGCTGTGAGGTTCCCCGAGCAGGCCGCGCTCAGAAACCCACCACTGGACACGGCGCCGTGCGGGGGCGAGCAGGGCTGTGTTCCAGGCCCCGGCCCCCGGCCCCCCGGCCCCCGGGCCCCCCGCATGCCTGGCTTTCTGGCAGCCGTGCTGCTCCAGGCATCCGACCGAGGACCCTTCCTGTGGTGACCAGCATCAGGGTGGATGTGAACCTGGATGGACAGAATGGACAGTGTCCAGACCCAGCCCAGGAGTCCCTCGCCCTGGAGAGAGCCCCCACCTCGTAGGACGGGAGGCCCCCACCCACACCCCCACCTCGTAGGACGGGAGGCCCCCACCCAGAGCCCCCACCTTGTAGGACTGACAGGCCCCAGGCCCCCCCAAGGAGCCGGGTGTGCCCTCGGCAGGGTCTGCACTGAACACGATCTGGAGAGCAGACGTGAAAACATGGTGAGCAGGACGCAGCCCCCCCAGGACACATGCCCATCCCCTTGCCCAGCGCTGAGCGGTCGGCATCCCGGGTGGGGACCTCCTGCTGAGGGTGGGGGCGCACGCCGCCTGGCCTCCCGGCAGTCCCCCCTGCCGCCATCCTGCAGGCCCCTCCTGGTCCGCACGCTCCCCCCAGGGGCAAGTCCGTGGCAGGTGGGGACCCGAGAAGGACCTGGTTCAGCCCCCAAGTAAAAGGACAAAAATCATCCCTGATCCAAGTACAGAGAACTACACTCTAGCCAAGGCGACCAGCCGAGGAGAAGCAGCAAGCGGGTAAATCGTGGACGGAGCACGAAGGCAGAGACGCCAGACACCAGACTGCCCGACTCCGGAGCCAGCAAAGCCAGGTGACAGGCGGTTAGGGCCGAGGAGGAGACGGCACCGAAGCAGACGCATCAACGAGTGAAGAGGGGGCGCCCGTGCTGCCTGGTGCCTGGGCCTGCGGTGCCCGGGGATCAGGGGCCAGCCCAGTGGCTGAGCCCGTCTCATGCCCCCTCGGTGCCCCCCGTCCCTCCAAGGCCCGCCTCCTGCGGTCCCCGGGCTCGGTCAGCAGCAGACCCCCTGCTCACACGACTTCGCGGGGATCTGGATTTGGGGAAGTGCAAGGCTCTCCCACCGGCGGGGGGCCCCCGGGCAGCCCTTCAGGTATTCACCACAGGCTGCCCCGCTGAGGTCCCAGGGCTGGCCCAGTGCGCCCCCCTGCCCACGGGAGCCAGCTGTGGGATGAGGGATGAGCCGCCGCCCAGTCCCACTCCATCCAGCTGGAACGGACACAGCAGAGCGAGCAGCAGGCCCGCAGGCAGCACCGGGCAGGAGGGGACACGGAGTCATCTGCTAGGCCCTCTTAGGGCAGCTGCCACAGGAAACCCCAAACCCTCAGGGTGACGGGTGCTTGGGCTCAGTGAGGCTGTGGGGGAGAATCCTGTGGCATGGACAGGCCCTCTGGGGAGGAGGGGGCGCTGCCCGGGACGGGGTGAGGGCCGGGGCCGCAGGGCTGGCCTGGAGCAGGGCATGGCAGGAGGGGGCAGCAGAGCACAGGGCCGGCTCCCCTGCAGGGGCCGAGAAAAGGCACTGGGAACGGGGAGCACAAACGCAGGGCCTGGCGGGGGCCGTGGCTGCAGCGCGGTGGCAGGCTGGGCGCCTGCTGTCCCCTCGCAGAAGTGCTGGGATGACGCCGGCCCACACCTCACACTCAGGACACGCCCCCGCCTCCGCCCCCACCCCCGGGCCGGGCAGGGTGCCTCCGGGGAAGAGGAAGTGCACTCCACGGGCTGCTGGCTCCAAGCACCTTGGCCTTGCCCCAAGTCTGGAGCCAGTAGAAGCTCCAGGCCCCCCTCCACAGCCCTCGGGAAGGGAGACGCCGCACCTTCGCCGCAGGCCCGTCCCTACCTGGATGATGTCCGACAGCTTCTGCAAGCCTGCTGTGTTGCTGAACAGCCCCGTGCCTGTGGGAGCAGCAGCCGCTGGCCGTCCACGCCCCACCAGGGGAGGCTCCGACCCCCACCCCCGGGAGCCACGAGCAAGCTCAGCCTCAACCCGGCATTGCTGTGGGGCGTGCCCCCGGGGAGCAGCTCCCACGCTGCCCCCAGAACATCTCCGGAGTCAGCGGGAAGAGAAAAGAGGCCCTGTGCTCCAGTACGGCTGGGCCTGCCTGCCCACCCCCAGGGCCCGGGAGCCCAGAACGCCGGTCACCCAAGAGAACGAGACCCCATCCAGTAGAAGTGGGCCCGTAGGGCAGCCTCGGGGTGCAAACAGGATGTGGGGGCTCAGCACCAAGGTTCACTGACCCACCAGGTCCCTCAGCACTCTTCCTTTAAAGGCCCGACCAAGAAACGGAAAGCTGGGCTGTGCTTTACAAAACAGACGCCCGTCCAACAGCGCTGATGCCCCAGTGTCACCGCCGGAGAGGGAGGTCTGGGGGGGACGCTCCTCTCGGGGATGCAGGAGGCTCTGGCCCTGAGTCAAGGCCTAGCACCCCTCAGGCTGCAGGGCAGGCTGGGGACTCACGTCCTGCCAGGTGCTGAATGATCTGGTCCAGGGAGTCGAGGATGCAGCCTTTGGTCTGAAACGTTATCTGGGCCTCCGCGAACAGCTCGAAGATGTAGCTGTGGGAGAATGGGCCTCATGCGGGGCGCCAGCCAGCGGCCTTATATTCCCCGCAGTCGGACACGAGCGCCAAGGGCTCCAGAGTTGGCCGAACCCAGAGGTGAGAGAGACATGAGCACTGAGGAGAAGGCCGGGCCCCCACGGCGTTGTGGGAGGCAGTGAAGCCTGCCGTCTGGGCCGTGGAGGGGTGGGTGGGGCGGGCCAAGCAGCCTGGCTCCTCTGGGAAGCAAGTGGAGCCCTGTGAGGCTCCGAGCACAGCAGCCGGGCTCAGGGAGGAGGCAGGCAGCGGTGCTCCAGCACATTACAGAATTCCCCAGACCCCCAGAACCCGAGCCTGGATCCCAGCACGGCTGCCAGCTGCACCCGGAGGAGGGCCACAACCAGCCCCAGACCATGACCTTTGGGAAAGAACCCCAGCTGCCCCGGGCTGCTGAGACCGCAGCCCCGCGCCCTGGTCAGAGCCACCGGGGCTCCCGAGGCCGGAAGGGGCAGCTGGGGGGACGAGGCGTCTCAGCGTAAAGGGCCGGCCCAGAGGGGGCGGCGGGGACAGGGGCCCTGCCTGCACGCGCACTGGCCCTAGGCCCCAACACCCTAGTACAAAGCCTCTCATGGGCCACTGAAACCAAATCAGACCACACAGGCGTGCGGGCGGGGCCGGGGGCAGGGGGCCCACCGTAGGGAGCGCTGCGCACGCCCTGCCCCTTACCTCCCTGGCTTGGTGACGCCGCTGTGGTCCCCAGGCAGCTCGACAGCATCGATGGCCGCCTCCAGGCGCAGCAGGATCACTGTGGGGAGGGGGTCATGAGGGGCGGCCCACCTAGCCACGGGCGTTGGGGGAGGCCAGCACTCACTCTTGAGCTTTGCGAGGTCTTCCAGCTCCATGTGCAGCCCTGGGAAAGCAGCAAATGCGTGGTCACGTCCCACTTCTGCCAACCGCGTCCCCACGAGCCAGGACTCTGGCTGGATTCCCGCCTGTGTCCCCAAGTAGGCGAGGCACAGAGATAACCATGGACAAGAGGATCCGACATCCCTGCAGCCCGATCATGGGCCGGAGGCAGCAGGGTGAGCTCAGGGGCTGTCTCAGCGCGAGGGACACGCGGTGGCACGCTCACGCACGTGGGCGCACTCCCCAGCCCTGCTCACCGGAGACCCAGGACGACCGACCCGGCCACAGGGCCCCCGCCCACGGGTCCTGAGAGACCATCTCCCGCGACAAGGAACCAGGGCTCCTGGGAAACGCGGCTGATGGCAGGTCTGGGGCAGGACACGCAAGCGAGTGAGCAATGTCCCGACTCCCCGTCAGCCTGGCAGGGCCATGGAACATCTGCAGAGGGGCCCGAGCTCAGCAACGGGACCGAGGCTGTCGTCTGCGTTTAGACACGAGTACCACCGACGACATTAAACGCTCTCCTCCTCAGGGGACAAGGGACCAATCACACAAGTCAGGGATAAATTCAAACTCCCAAATCCAAAAACGGGCAAAATATCAAGCATCTATCCGCCTTTTCCTGTGAGAACGGTGTCACCGAGTAACAGCCGAGGTGAGAGCACCTCGACGAAGTCACCCCCCCAATAAACCGAGCAGTGCAGGGGGCACACGACCCTCTGTCAATGCCCTGGTGACCACCGGGTCTCAGCACCGAGCGCAACGGTGTTCCCGTCGCCACGGCGAGAACCTGCCGCCCGGAGACGCCTCCGGAGACGAAGTGCGGTGACTGAAGCCACCCCATCTGCGGCTCCACCAGGTCGGTGGCTGGAGCGAAGCAGGGCGCGTGGCCACGGCAGGTCTCTCCTTCCTGGGACCCGCCTGCCACCCGCAGAAGCTAAGGGACGGTGGCCACACCCTTGCCGACACTGGTCACTGCCCATCAGCCTGGCAGCAGCCGTGCCACTGGGCCTACAGGGCGTCGCTCGGCGCTCAGACCTGCGTCTCCACGTGCGCACTGACCCCTTGCGTCTACTCTGAAGCGCCTGTTCCTACTTTTTGTCCATTTTTAACGGGACTGTCTTTTCTTTGAGTAGTAAGAGTTTCCTGTGTGTTTTGGATGAAAATTCCTTATCAGATACGTGATCCACAAAAAAGACCTGCCGTCCTCTGGCCGGTCCTTCCGCTGTCCCGGTGGCATCTCCGAAGCCTAACAGTTGGACTGTGATGACGTCGGGCGTCTCTCTTTCCTTTGTGCTTCTCAGCCAGCAGCACTTGTTCCTTCCTTAAAGGTTTTTCCATATTTATTCGTCACCTCCACCCCCACCCAGGGGGTCACCCCAGAGAGCACACGTCACACGCTCCACTGACCGAGCCGGCCAGCCGTCCCCACGGCATCACTTCTGAGGCCACAGCCCGGGGAGCGACACCGGGGTGAGCGAGCCCCAGGCAGGGGGTGCCGAGTGCAAGCCGCCGGGGCCATGCTGAGCAGCCCCTTCCGGGGGACGGGGTAGGAAGGAGGCGAACCGTGACCGGGGAAGAACCCGACACAAACAGCCGACAGCGACAGTCCTCAGCCACACGGGGAGCGTAGGGCGCGACAAGAACCGTGCTGGACCCGTGCTTCTCCCAAATCCCAGAGCCCGGGGAACCCACGAGGAAACAGTTGCCTCCCAACGAAGGCACATGCCACCAAAGGCCCTGGCGACCCTCCAACTATGGGCTTTAGCAAGAGCTCACGGACCAGAGCAGGCCGAGGGGACATGCCTGGTGCGGGCTTTCCTGGCGCAGAACAAGGACGTCACTGGAAAACCAAGCACCGGCAGCCACTGTGCTTCCGCCGGGATGGCCATTTCCAACACAAAATGCGTGAAGACAGTGCTCACGCCCACTTCGGAGAGGAGCAAGTCGAAAGCATCCCGGGGCCGTGTTGCTCGAGGGCCTGGCGCTCCAAGTCAGCAGGCGCCACGCGGGGCCCAGGCTTCGGCAGCCCGCCCCCGCCCCCCGCCCCCCAGCAGCCGGGACCAGCCGACGGGGCGGGCGCCCGGGCCCCGGGCCGAGCTGCCGGCATCACCAGGCAAGTGCTGCGGCAGCAGACCCGGATGCGGGCCGTCGCCTTGAGGGAGGCAGGCGGCCCTGGGGGGCGCTCTCCGGGGGGCAGGCCCGTGTGCAGCGCAGAAGCAAGCGTGAACAAAATATGCGCATGTCTGCTCCTGCGTGGGACAAACGCAGCCAAGCAAGAATAAGCCGGAAACCAGGAAGACACTTCGCGGCCTCCAGAACCACACAGAGGTTTCCAGCGCCCAAGAAAACCGAAGCAACAGAATCAATGAGGACAAACACTGAATAAGAAATGACCCTAAAAGGACAGCGCAGCCACGGGGCGGGGGGGCAACAGGGACTCGTGAGCCTGGTCTCCCGACCAGCACTCGGACGCACACGCTCTGGGGAGCAGCTTGCCTTGTCACGGCCGGGGAGCTGCTGTACACAGCTGCCTGCATGTCCCAGGGCGGACGGAGCACAAGAGACGCCAAGGAAAGCGGGACCACGGTTCTCCCAGCAGGGGAAGCACGGAATCGCCACCACGGGGGAACGAGCGCGGCGCTGGACGGGACAGCAGGGTGTGCAGGGCACCCCATGCTGCGCGGGAGAGCTAGCCGCTCCCACAGGCCCAGACGCAAGGGGCGTGGGGGTGAGACTCAGCGCTTCATAAACATCAAGCAGTCCTTAATTCTGGGGGGAGGGGGTCGCCCACGGATGCCACAGATTGCTCAGGACTTACTGATGGAGGAACAGTAACCTCACAGGGGACAATGGTGGCAGTTGTCACCTAAGGGAATAATCCAAGTCAGCACCCCCAACCATGCGGCAGATGGGCTGTGCCTCCGGGGACACCTGTCAAAGGTGCGCACAACCTGAACAGAATCTACAACACCTCACACATGCCCACAGTGCAGGACACTCAGCAGCACAGTAACGAAGCTTCATCCTCAAAAGCGTCTATTCCAAGGAAGAGGACACCTGAGACTCTGTCCAGGTCACAGCTCCAAGGCCGCAGAGATACGGCGACGGGGGGGCTCCCAGAGCACGTCCTCTGAGGGTGCCTCTGGCTATGATGAGGACAACCAGAGACACTCTAAGGTGCCCGGCCAGTCATGCAGGGGCTTCCCATCAGACCAGGGCACTGTGGCCACACAGCACGTCCTTGCTCTTGGGACACACACGCCAGGACACAGTCAAAGGAAGGGTGCAGGGCAGCCCTGGTGGCGCAGAGGTTTAGCGCCGCCTGCAGCCCGGGGTGTGATCCTGGAGACCCGGGATCGAGTCCCACGTCGGGCTCCCTGCATGGAGCCTGCTTCTCCCTCTGCCTGTGTCTCTGCCTCTCTCTCTCCCTCTCTCTCTCTCTCTCTGTCTGAATGAATGAATGAATGAATGAATGAATGAATAAATAAATAAATAAATAAATAAATAAATAAATAAATAAATAAATAACAAAGGAAGGGTACAGAAAAAGAGATTATCTGTCCGTGGAGAAAGGAGACTACCAAGTGAGACTCTGGGTGGACAAGTCACACCTTCAAGTTAGCTGTAAGCTGGAAATTATTTTATTCTACTTATTTTTAAAATATTTACTTATTTACGTATCTCAGAGAAAAAGCCAGATGCACATGCTCACGCACAAGAGCTCACTGTGGGCTCCATCCCACAACCAGAGGTCACGACCCGAGCAGGAATCAAGAGCTGGATGCCTCACCGACTGAGCCACCCAGATCGTAGTTTTAAAATAAAAGTTGTCTTAAAAATATTTCAGAATAAAAAAAAAAAAAAAAAATTTTCAGAATAAGATACGAGACATGAAACAATATAAATGAAATTTTCAAACACTCAGAAATGAAGTGACAACTCAAACAGAATTAGGAGAAAAATGAAAACTTATTTTACAAACGAAGGTCAAATTAGGGGGAAGAGAAAAGCCAGAGCAGCGGGAGGGGAAGGAGCACCTCTGTTAGAGGTCGGGGAAGAGTAGCAAAAGGACTTGGAGTGGTCAAGTTCTGCAGCCGGGGGCGGAGACCGCGCGTGCGGCCCCGCGAGGGTCCCCGCAGCCTGGAGCCGGCGCTGTGCCCGCGGCCTGGATCGCCCCCAGACTGAAGGCACCCTGGAGACCACATGGTCAAAGAACGCGCCATAGGCTGGACATCGGCCCGGAAACGTCAACTCTGAAACATTCTACACAATGACTGGTGACAGGGCTTCAGAGAAAAGAAAATTCCTAAAAGAACATATGGCTTCTAAAAGGAGTTTTTCAAGATACAGGGTTTAAGAAAAGCGTCCGACCGCCCATCCAGATGACCCGCTCCGGGATGACCGCACAGGCACTCGGCGATTTACCCGAGCGGCTCCCACTCGGAGACCCTGCCCCAGGGGGACAGCGGCACAGGCAGGGCCCCACGGGCGACGGGCGAGCTCGAGGCCGGGGCCCGCGTCAGTTCAGGGCGGAGCGAGGCCAGAGCGGCCCCCACGGTACGACCACTGGAAACCACACCCGGTTCGCCTCTTCCCTCCGGTGCTCTCAGGAACGCGCTGCAGTTCCCCAGGGGGTACACGGCGGAGGCTGCCGACAGCCCCCAAACACGTCCGCGTCCTGATCCCCGGACGCGGCGACATCACTCTCCTCGGCCCAAGGAGCTCTGCAGACTGGACTACGGAGAGGCCGTGGGACGGGGCGAGGAGCCTGGGTACCCGCGGCCCGTACCGGAGGGGAGGCAGGAGGCCAAGGCAGAGGCGGTGGAGGCCAGAGGGGTGGGCCCGGGAGCCACGGCCGGCAGCGCCTCCAGAAGGGGAGTGCGGCTCGTCCACCGCACCCTGAGACCTCGAGACAACAAACCCGAGTAGCTTCAGGCTACCAAGTCCGTGGCGACGCTCAGAGCGGCCCCAGCAAAGGCGTACGGCACGCGCGAGCGGTACCACGTTAGACCAAGAGCAGAAAGCTGTGAGGCCCAACCACCTCCGACGGAGCCAGATTACCACGCATGCTTTTAAACTGTTAGATGGGGCACCCGGGGGCTCAGCGGTTGGGGGTGTCTTCGGCTCAGGGCGTGATCCTGGGGTCCCGGGATCGAGTCCCACATGGGGCTCCCTGCGAGGAGCCTGCTTCTCCCTCTGCCCGTGTCTCTGCCTCACTCTCTGTGTCTCTCAGGAATAAATAAATAAAATCTTTCTAAATAAATAAATAAATAATAAAATAAATAAAAGGACCTATTCGGGTCCTGGTTCCTGTGACCATGACCTTGGAGATACAGTCTCTACAGACACGACTAAGTTAGTACGGGATCGCTACGGATGGGGCAGGCCCTACTGCAGTAACTGGTGTCCTACGAGAGAGGAAATTTGGACACAGACGCACAGGGGGTCAGCCAGGTGCAGACGGAGCAGCGTGCCCGCAGGAGCCTGGGAGCAGGGAGCTGGGCGTGGGGTGGAGCCGACGCGAGGACCGCAGTCCTGCCCACCAGCGCCATGGGGGGACTGCTCTGTTGTTCCAAGCCTCCCGGCTCCGGTGCTGAGTGACAGCAGCCCCAGGAGCCTCACGTAACATGTGATGGCTTGTGACAAGTGAATAAACAAATCTTTGTAACTTTTTTAGTTGTTTCTGATATAGAAGTTACCAGGAGACATAATTCACAGGAAGCCAGTTCAGTGAGCTTTAAGAACATAAAGGGTAGGGGTGCCTGGGTGCATCAGTGCGTGCGCATCTGCCTGCGGCTCAGGTCGTGATCCCAGTGTCCTGGGATCAAGTCTCGCATCAGGCTCCCTGCTCAGCGGGAAGTCTGCATCTCCCTGTCTCTCCCCACCTCATTCTCTCTCTCTCCCTCCCTCCCAAATACATAAACTCCTAAAAAAAAAAAAAAAAAACATAAAGGGTCTCAACACCCAAACTTTTGAGAACTGTGTTGACCAGACAAAGGCCGCTTACAAGCCCCGCACCAGCACAGGCACCGAGCAAGTCAGACGAGTCCTGGAAAAGACCCAGGCCGGAAGGGCAAGAAGGGTGCGGACGGAGCGTGCCCGGGGCCTCTGCCCCCCTGGGGTCCGTCCGTGTGTGTGTGTGTGTGTGTGTGTGTGTGTGTGGTCACGCAGGGAAGGAGGAAGCTCCAGCTGCTCACGCCGGGGCCCACGCCCAAGCGCAGGGCACAGCAAGCGTCTGGAGACGCCCACAGCACAACGCCCAAACCCATGACCTCTGGCAACTAAGTAGCGGAGACGCCTACTGCAGAGCGGTCTGCTCAAACCCATCCGGGGTCCCCGTCAGCCCCTCACGGACTGTGGAGGACACCTGGGCAAACCGTGTCCAGCAAAGACGTCCACGCACACCCCGCTCACCCTCGCATTAGGGAAGACACCGGAGGGGAACCTGTGAGAAGAGGAGGTCATACCCGAACAATGCTCATAGGCCACTCAAAAGCAGCACACTTCACGGTTAGTACGTTTGGTTTTCTTTTCTTTTAAAGATTTTTATTTATTTGAGAGAGAAAGAGGAAGAGAAAGAGAGCATGAGCCAGGGGGTGTGGGTGGGGGGCACAGGGAGAGGGACAAGCAGACCCCCCCACCCCCGAGCAGGGAGCCCGCCGTGGGACTCGGTCCCAGGGCATCATGGGATCCTGCCCAAGCAGACGCTCCACCAACCGAGCCACCCAGGTGGCCCTGGTTTTCAATTTTATCCAGTGCAGGAAAGTCTGTACTGGCTGGGAAAGTACAGAGAGGTCCTTAGAAAATGCTGGAATGGTGGGGTGGTACCTACTTCCTGGCCTGTGAGGTCCTTAGAAACCTCTTACAGAAGTTTGCACTGTGCCCGGACGAGGACTGGACTGAAAGGAGGGCCTGGGAAGGCTCTGGCCTCCGGACCCGAGACCACCTCGCAGCCGCTCTTTCATTTCCCACCTGTGAGCTCACCTGAGTTGACAGAGTCAGCACTGAACTCCGAGCGGAGCTCGTCCTGCTGTGCCGCCTTGGTCTGCTCCTCCAAAACCTGGTCTAGGACGTCCAGCCCAGACGCCACGTCATGCGGGGTCAGGTCGAAGGATGCCGTCTCCTCGCACATCTTCTCCTGAGGGCCCAAGCACACCATGCTACGGCCGGTGCGGGCGGGGACTCGGGGATCCAGGAGGGTGGGTGGGGCAGGGGTGCGGGGCTACAGGAAGCAGTGGGCCCCCAAGCCCCACCCCGGTCTCTAAGGCCACGTCACAAACTGGTCCAACGTCAGCCATACGACCACGCCAACGTTTGAAATTTCGTCATGGGAAAATTTCCCGTTAGAATATAGATTTCTGGGGCGCCTGGCTGGCTCAGTCTAAGAGCGTGCAACTCTCGACCTCGGGGTCATGAGTTCGAGCCCCAAGCTGGGTGTAGAAGTTACTTAAAAAAAAAAAAAAAAAACTTAAAAAAGTGTATGTAGATTTCCAGCTTTTCTCAAAAGCCAGACCCGGCCTACTGGGCCTATGGTCGTCCAGGACAAGCGCCTGGAACCAAGTGGGAGCTTGAGGGTGGCCGCTGCTGACCTAGGACACTAGGCTCCGGAGCACCCAAGTGGCCTTCCTTCCGTGCCCTGGTCAAGGCCAGCCATTCCTGGAAAAACAGGGCCCTGAGCAGACGCCCCAGGAGTGGGTGGAGCAGGCTAGAGGTGACAGCGAGGGGCCGGGAGGTGGCCTCTTTGAACCGAGGTGGTGGTGTCAAGGGGCAAGCAGCAGCCCAGGCAGCCACCAAGAAGGCCCGTGGAGGTTTTGCGTGGACAGGGCCACGGGCTGGCCAGCGTGTCTTACCCAGGGCTGGGGCAGAAAGGTCTGCGTGCTCCCTGCAGGGAAGTGGGGGAGGGCAGGTGTGGCGGAGAGACCACCTGGACACTCACCACGTTGTGAGCTTCGTCGAAAATCACGACCGTCCCCTTCAGGTCGATGCTGTGTGCCCGGCGACTCTGCAGCAAGAGGGGAAGGAAGCAGGGCTGGAGCCAAGAGGCACGAGGCAGGCAGGGGAAGGCCCTCGCGCCACGGCCACCTGGCTCTACCCGCCACCACGCAGCTGGACGTCAGGCCCGACCCACACCATGCCTGCCACACAGCCACGGGGTGGAGGACGCCCAAAGCAGGGGCGAGGCGAGCGGGCTGGGGGCCAGCACTAGTACTTCTGGGCTTCGACTGCACACGATGTTCAATTTTCATAAAATAAAGTGCCTGTTCTCAGTACGCAGCTGGGTGTCGACGTGAGCACTGAGCCGGGCCAGGAGACCCCACTCCCTGCCGCCCGACCTCTGGCCCGCTCCGCGCCAGCAGGCGTGCACGGCCTTTCCCGCTGTCCTGGAAGCAGCACAGCCCTTCGAGACCCAGACAGACCAGGCGTACCCTCTCCCTTTATGACTTGCTGTAATTTTCTGAATTTTCCACTCTTTTTAAGAGTCAAGGCTTTAAATTACGGTGAAGTCGAAGGTACGGGTTTGTCTGTGGCCAGGACGCTGTGCGTCTGAGCTCAGAAAGCTCGGCCTGCCCTCCCTGCTCTGTCCTAGAGGAGCGTCACGTTTCTGGCTTTTATGTTTGAGGCTGTACCGTGTGAGGTAACGGCTGAGGTTCACTCTTCTCCAAACAGGTATCCAACTACTGCAACACCAATTTTTAGGGAGAAAAAGTGCCAACCTACCTTTTCCTGCTGAAATACCTACGCAAGCTTGCTGAAAACCAAGGGCCACACATGGGTGTGCCCTGGCGGCGCCACCGTGCAAGCGGCCAGCGGCCTGGTCTGCGCTCGGCAGCGCGGCCTGGAGCCCCGACCTCCTGTCAGACCGCCCCGCTCCTCCCCTCTCTCCACTTCCCGAGGATCAGTAAGAACCACCTTTTCAAGGGTGACATAGCTGTTCTGGGGCAGGCCTGGTCTTCGAGACCATGCACAAGCCCTGCACAAACCCCCAGCTCCGCGCCACGGCGGCCTGCTCCCGCCCCCTCCAGCACCCCTGCGGCTGCTGGCTCCGTGGTCTCCAAAGCTGCGCTCCTGACACCTCCCAGCCCTGCGGCACCCACAACTGCCCTCTGACGGTCTCCCCTGCAGCGGTGCTGAGGGGATGAAAGAACAGGGGCCCTGGGCCACTCCAGGGAGGACAAGCCGCTGCACACATGGAGAGTGAGCCCCGCATTAAAACAAGAGGAGTAGAAAAAAAAAAAAAAAAAACACAAGAGGGGTGTGCAGAGATGGGAGGACACGTGCATCCCGAGAGTGACTGAGGGAGGGCAAGAGCATGCAAGAGCACACTCGGCCTGCCTCACGGAGCCCAACTGGAAAGAGAAAAGCTGAGCCACCAGGGACTGGCCCTGGGGGCAGCCATGGCTCTCCCCAGTCCACCAGCCTGCCCACGCCCAGAGAGCCCAGAACGACAGACCCACAGCCCCCGCCGGGCACCACTGGGCCCAGACCAGGCAGCGGGCCACGTCCTCCCACACGCCCGCCGCTCTGACGGTCTCATCTCAGAAACGGAACCAACAAAGACTCTGAGGGCCCCTCACGAGCCCTGGGACACCCCGACATCAGGAATCACCCACCACGTGGGCGGAGACCTCACCTTGGTGTCCAACAAGTAGTTGTAAGGCATAAAGATGATGTCGGCCTGCTGCTTCAGGTTCCGAGAAAGGTAGTAGGGGCACAGCCTGGAGAAAGAGGGGACGCTGTGAGCACCACGCACCGGAGCCGGGAGGGAGGCCCAGACCAAGGAGCACTCCCGCCGGCCGAGGCGCCCTCTGATGGGCAAGCAGGAGGAAGGAGCCTCGTGCTGCATGGGGGGCCCAGACCGGAGCCGGGCCTGCGGACCCTGGGAGGGCTCACCGCACCGCGCTTCACACCATCAGCTGTTAACGTGAGCGGATCAGCCGTCTAAAAATCTACGTAAACAAGAAACCCCAGTCCCGTCCCTGGGTAGAGGAACGAGGCAATCGGAAAGCAGATGCTGTCCTGTCTCAGCACCACTCGAAGCCCTAAAGCAAACGTCAGAAAGGCAAGCATGTTCAGCGGAACCAGCCAAGGAGAGAAGCGTAAATGCTCAACCCACGGGCTGGGAGCCGGGGCTGCCCATCAGCACAGGGGCCACCGGAGGCAGGGGGAGCTTCCCTGCTGACCCCATCATGCTCAAAACCATTTATGTTTTTCCCACCTGACAACGGTTAGTTTTACACTCAGTCAAGACAGCAGAGGGCAGGAAGTGGCGTGCCCGCGTTCACCACGGCAGAGCCTGTCCTAAAGGGACGCAGCCGCCGCTGCCTGGCCGGGGCTCTTACTTGTGCTTGTTCCCGCTTTTGACCAGGTCCTCGATGTCCAGGATGGGGGTAGCCAGCTCCTGCTCCAGGCTCTTCTCTGGAGACACAGGCAACAGTGAAGACACGTCCTTAGGCCCCGTGAGTCACCACAGACCCCAGAGGGATGCCCAGGCAGCGGCAGCGGCCACCCTAGGACTCTCCCTCAGGGCAGCCCAGGCACCCAACCACCTGGGGACTCACGAGAGGCCACTGTGAGTCTCAGAGCGACCTTGGAGGGACCCCAAACCTGCATAATCCTCAGGAAGCCCTACTCTATACCTCAGACGCTAGCTGCTGGCCTGAGATTGAGCGTAAACAGGGCAGGGGACCCGTGGGGACCGGAGGGGGAGCACAGCCCCCTGCCTAACTCCGCCATCCCAGAGGCCCTCAGGCCGTGCCCTGGAAGCATCCGTCAGACAACCAGGCTTCAGTCTGGCAGCAAGTCACTTCCTCTCTCTGCTCCCTGCCCCGCCCCCGACGTCAACAGGGCAGGAGTATGGATCTGAGGCAGGGCAGATGGGGCGCCCCGAGGCAGAACCCATCTGACGCCTGACACTCAGGGCCCCTGCCCAGGATGGCAGCCCAGGATAAGCACCATTCCCTGCTAGCTGCCCAGGTGGCCCAGGGCAGGGAAGTGCTCAAGAAGGGGCCCCACGGCGGCCACCTGCGTGTGGATGCTGCAGGTGGTCAGCAGGGCCTGCTCCCCCAGACAGAGGCAGGCAGGACTCTGGCCCTAGCACCTCTCGCCTTCCTCCCACACATGCCTCTCCTCCTCTTGGACTCCTCCCGGAGGCTCCGCTCACTCTCCCCAAGGGCTGGGTGGCTGCCAGCGACGCCCCCGCACACCCCGTGCCAGGAGGGCAGCGGAGGCTGAGGCACAGCAAGGATGCGCCGTGAACATCCGACAGGACACGCGGCAAGAACCAGGGCAAAGCAGGAAGGCTGGGGGCCAGGGGAAGGCCGACGAAGCCTGGAGCCAGCAGAACAGCTGAGGCACCCTCACGTCGCCATATAGGGCCAGGGACAGTGGGGGCAGGGGGGTCACTTCCACTTCCATCGGCTCCCACCCCTCCACTCACCTCCCAGCCACTTCCTGTTCTGGCACCCACCAGGTAAGGTAAAGGATGCTGCAGGTGAGCGCACTGCAGCTGGTGGGCTGTGCAGGTGACGGGCAGTGCAGGTGAGGACAGTGCTAGTGAGGGCCGGAGCAGGTGAGGGGCTGTGTAGGTGAGGACAGTGCAGGTGAGGCGCTGTGCAGATGAGGACAGTGCAGGTGAGGGGCTGTGCAGGTGAGGAGCTATGTAGGTGAGGGGCGGAGCAGGTGAGGGGCTATGTAGGTGAGGGGCAGTGCAGGTAGAGGACAGTGCGAGTGAGGACAGTGCTGGTGAGGGCCGGAGCGGGTGAGGGGCTACATAGGTGAGGACAGTGCGGGTGAGGGGCACTGCAGGTGAGCGGCTACATAGGGGAGGGGCGGAGCAGGTGGGAGGCTGTGTAGGTGAGGGGCGGAGCAGGTGGGAGGCTGTGCAGGTGAAGACAGTGCAGGTGAGGACAGTGCAGGTGAGGGGCTATGTAGGTAAGGACATGCAGGTGAGGGGCTGTGCAGGTGAGGACAGTGCAGGTGAGGAGCTACGTAGGTGAGGGGCGGAGCAGGTGAGGGGCTGTGCAGGTGAGGACAGTGCAGGGGGGGTGGTGCAGGCAAGGGCTGCAGAGTGGAGAGCTGAACCACAAACCGCTGTGGAAAGGTGGCTGCAGCAGGTCCCACCGGGTTCCGCCCAAAGGCTCTTGTACATGGTAAGCTGAACACCTGCAACCCCGCCTTTGCCAGGAACGTGGGCGAGGGAGGCGGCCACAACGGGGCACAAGAGGACTCCATGAGCGCCATAGGGGGCCCCAAGGCCCATGGGAAAGCTGCACTGAGTCAGGAGGGCTGTGAGTAGAAGGCGGACCCAGCCAAGGAGAAAAGCCACCCAGGCCCCCAGGCCACACGGGCTGCCAGCTGCCCCTACCCACCCCACCCCACCCCCGTCCAGGCCCCCTGCGGCCAGGCTACAGCTCAACCTCCCATGCACCCTTCCCTGCTGTTCCGAGGGTCCCCGGTGCCGCCAGAGCAGACACCACAGCAAACACGGTGGCGAGGAGTGAGTTCCCGGGACAGGGTGCAGGGATGCCTCTCCCTGGGGGGTGAGGGACCCCCCCCAGCTCAGGCCTCCGGGAGCAAGCACTGCCCTGGATGCTGGGCACGCCAAACCCCAGCGCTATCACCTGTGCGTGCCCGAGGGCCTGTCACCTCTGAGCCCGGGTCTGAGTCCCCACCTTGAAGCAGGAAACAGGGGACCCCAACCCCACTCCAATGAAACCCCCCCAAGCCACCGAGCCCTGACTGCAGACAGGAAACTACAGAGGCCACCCCCAGAGAAGCGCCTCTGCCATTGCTCCTGGACAGATGTGAGGGACACCCGCCCGGGGAAAAGCAAAGACCAGGGCCAGCCGTCCACCCAGGGCCTAAGGAAAGTAGCAGCAGGCACCAAGGGCTGTGGGCACCTAAGGTCACACACGTGAAGCCACAGCGGGGCCAGCTATTGTCATGCCCCTGTGCCGTCACCTCAGCCACCTCTGGGAGCCGCGAGCACTCGGGGGGCCCCAGGGAAGCCACACCCACACGGGGCCCTACCGCAGCCCAGGGACACACAGCAGAATCAGTGACGGGAAACAAGCCCGCAGAGGTGTCCTGGGGAGCAGGCCCGGCTTCCAGAACCCCCTCCGCAGGCCAAATGCCCCGAACGAGCCGAGGCCACGTGTGAAACGCTGTCGGCTGGGCAGCCGGCCAGAAGCCCGGGGCTCTTGCTGGGGCCGCTCACGTAGATGCCGCGGCTGCCGCGCGCCCCAGCCCCAGACTCCCGGGAGGAAGCAGCTGCTCTGCGTAGGACGCTCTAGGCCCCGAGAGCCCCTCCTCGCAGGGGGTGGCGACCCCGGACATCCAAGCTCCCAGACCCCGGCGCGAGAGGCCAGCCTTGCCAGGACGCCCTTCTGACACGACAGCCTTTCCTGCCCTGGTGTACGAGCCCTTCTACACACGATCCAATGGGTGCATGGTCGGGACACAGTGCCCGGCACCACCTCATCCGGCAGCACCGACGTGGCCGCTCTGGAGCCCCAAACGGGACAGCCAGCAGGCCACGCGGCCTGAGCAGCACATGCTCCAAGCCCACCTGGCTGGGTGCCGCCAACCAGCAAGAGTGGCTTCCACGAATCCTCCTACCTTCTACGTTGTTGTAGAAATGACACGAACGACTTGCTACCTTCTTTCGGCACAGGTGGATCTGGGAGGAAAAGGCAGCAGGCCCGGCTAGCGTGATGGTGAAGACAGGGCGGGGCGCCGGCCGGCCAGGGGACTCGCTACGGGCGGTGCTGCCCGGCACCGTGCCAGCCCTGGCCCACCGGCTCCTCCCTGGGCCGTCCCCTGGGGGCGCAGCCGAGAGCTCCAAGGGAACCACAGAGGCCGAGCGTGCACCCCAGAAACCCACCTGCATATGGTTGCTCTCCTGCTTCTTCACCTCGGGGTGGATACACAGCTGCTCCCGAGAGCCCAGCACACACACCCTCGGCCTGGCGGGAGGGAGAGCGTGGGCCCAGGAACCAGAGCACCAGCCCTGGTGCCATCCAGCAGCACAAGCGTGAGCTGTGGGGCCACCGCGGAGCACCTCAACACGTGACCCGCGTGTGCACCTGGGAAGCCAAGGGAGCGGCCGTGGCCAGAACGTGCCCTGGGCTCGGGAGGCGCTTCCTCCGCCGCACGGCCCAGAGTGAGCAAGGAGGCAGGGCAGGGGACACACGGGAGGACACCCGCCGACCAGGCCCCCGGCCCCACGAGGCTGGTGTGAGACCCTGGGACGGCCCCCGCCCTGCAGTGGAGGCGGCCTCCTTCCCTCCACACGACCGGCACGCAGCCCCCCACCACAGCTGGCGGCAGCGCCCCCCGGGAGCGCAGGGTGCTAACCCCAAGGCGGCACGTACTCTGGGAGCTGCTGCCTCGTCAGCAGTGGGCGGCAGGGACAGCGTGGCCCTGGCTGCAGCCCAGTGCACGGCACATGCTGGAGCGCAGCAAAGCCTCAGAGTGGGGTCCAGGCACAGTGCACCGTGAGCCACCTTGCCAAGGCCACCTCCACCCCCCCATACCTCAGAGGCAGGGTGAGCGCGCGACCTACCGGTAGGAGGTGTTCCGCAGCTCGCGGATGACCTGAGTGAGCTGTGAGTGGGTCCTGGAGGCATAAATGATCTTTGGGATGTCCGCGTAGCAAGCTGCCCGGGGACAAGGAAGCAGAACAGGTCACACCTCCATGACACAAAGTTCTGGTGTGCTGTTAACCCAGGGGCACTTGACTACCTCAGCCCTGCGCCCCTAGTCCGAGGAATGACCTAGGGGGACATGTGTGGCCTTCTCGTTTGGCCACACGGTCATGACCTCAGGCCTATGGCGAGAGAGGACGTAGCAGCTGCACCGGGACCTCACCAGCCCGCTCTACCCCGTGGCCACCTCTTTGCAGAGGCCCCAGAGGAGGTGCAAGGAGCCTCACCTGCGCCGGCATCTGCAGCGGCATCTCCCCAGGATGACAAGGTGCGATCAAGGAAAAGCTCCCCTTGCACCCTCTCAGCAATCTTGTGGGCAGAGATGGCGTCACGGAGGTGCTCCCGCCAGGCCAGCGTGCTGCAGAGGAGGCACAACGTCTTCCCCGTGCCGGTGGGGCTCTCCAGGATGCCATTTACTCTCTGAATGGGGCCAGGAGCAAGGTCACGGGAAGCAGGGGAGAGGCACTGCAGACCACAGCCCACCTGAGGCGGAGGCGGAGGCCACCCCGCAGGTAGCACAAGGCCTGGGGACAGTGATAACTTGACAGAGCTTCGCTCAGGCCACCAGCCAAAAGCTATGAGCTAATTCGGCCCTCGTTAGCAAACAATTTGCAGAGCATTACTCAAACCTCGACGGTATTTTTCAACTTGATATAAATAGTAAGGTGACTAATCAGGTGCCAAATCTCAACACAGAACATCGCTCCGTGACTTTAGCCGCAGGTAGTCCGTGCTGAACAGAACCTGATGACCCACATACACCTCAGACGGGAGCCCGAGCAGCAGGCTGGGGAGACACGGAGGCAAATGGGCACCGCCGTGCTCCTTGTGCCCGGGCACGGGAGTCCGTGCCCACAACAGCGGCCAGGAGCTGGGCTGCAGAAGGCTGGGGGCTGCAGGGCCGGGGGCCCGAGCCGGATGCACGAGAGCATGCCAAGAGTCAGCCAGCGACCTGCACCCCTCTGCCTTCCAGCACCCCCCGAGCTCAAACCCCTTCCCAAGCGAGGACGAGACGCTGAGTATCCAGCCCCGTGGGAATACTTCCTTCCCCCAGATCCTCAAACTGCTGGCTGCTCCTCCATAAGTGGCCTTGGCTCAAATGCCACCTCCTCAGAAGGGCCCTCAAGGTGCTCCCAAGCCTGTGACCTCATGACCTTCCCTCCGAGCAACAATGGTCTTTCTGTCCTCGTGTCTCCCGTGTCTCCTAGAACACCAGCCCCGTTTAGGACTGAGCCCTGCACCGGGGAGGAGGCCTGGTACCCAGCAGGGCTCAGCACGAGTGACCCGGGAGTGGAGCTACGCTGCGTCAGGACTTGGCTGAAGCTCTGCCCGTGCTGACCCACCCGCGGCTGTACCTTCTGCAGACACTCCAGCACCTTGCTCATGTACTCCTCCTGGCATTTGTAGGGCTCGAATGGGAAATCCACGGCCACGCCGTTCAGGGTTATCTTGGGCATGCTGGCCCGTTCTCAGGACACAGGCTGGCTGACACCCAGGCTGTGGGAGAGACACGACCCCTCTGAACATGGGGTCTCAGCCACTGCAGATGAGCGATGCCAGCCCGCGGCTGGGACCCCACGCTGTGCTCCACGGGAGGCCCGACGGCACAGAGGGGCACCAGGAGCCTGCAGCCAGCCTTCCTGGGGCGCCAGGCCACTTGGGCAATGACGCAGCCGCCCCACGCGGTGGGACGGCCGGCCTGGGACACCGGGGAGGGGAGGCGCAGCCCCTGGGCCTGCCTTGCGCTCCGGTCCCAAACCGGTCCCTCGAGCTCGGGGAGGGGCGGCCGGGCCCACAGGACGGGCAAGAGCCAGGGCCGAGCAGGGCGGCACACGCCGCGCCTGCAATCCCGCAGCTGCGCGGAGCTCGGAGGCCCGCTCCCGGCCGGGCGCCCGTGCACCGGAGCCAGTTGGCGCCAACACTGCGCGCCGGCCCCTCGCGCAGCCGCCCCGGAGGCCCCGCCCCCGAGGCCCCGCCCCGCCCCCGAGGCCCCGCCCCCGAGCGCAGGAAAACCACCGGCCCCAGAATGCAGCGCGGCACAGACCCGCGCGGGCCGGGCGGCGCGGGGCCTGCTGGGAGCTGCAGTTCCCGGAGGCGCGTGCGGCTCGGGGCGCCGGTGCCGGGGTCTCTGCGGCCGGCCACTCACTCGTCTCCGCGGACAGCCTTCCGCGGCCGGGGGGCCCCCAGGATCTGCCCCAGGTCAGCCGAGGCCCCGCCACCGCGTCGCGGCCGCCGTCGGCCGGTCCGGACCCCGCGGGCTAAGGCGCTCGGCCGCCTCCGGACGCCCTGCACTTCCGCTCCCAGTTCCGGTCCGCAGGGCGTGGCTCCGGGCGGAAACCGTCCCGCGGTGGAGGGTCCGCGCGCTGGGTTCCGGCCCCGCCCTGAGCCTGGGGCCCCGCGCGTCCACGGGGGTGGTGTGCTTCCGGCCTCCCCCGCCCCGCCGTCCGCCGGCGCCGGCCTTCCAGCGCCCTCCGCGGCCGCGCCCCTGCGTTGCCCGGGCTCGTGGGACTGCCCCGCCCCATCCTGGGGCGCCTCGGGGCTCTTCCCCGCCTGCCCGGCGGTGTCCGCACCCGCGTCCGCGGGGGGTCACGTGGGCCCGGGGCCTGCCCACCCCTTGGGCGTAGCTGTTCGGACGCCCCAGCATGGTCCGAAGGGCGCCGGGAGGAAGCCGCCTCTGGGGAGCTGCCAGCCCGCGGCCCGCAGCCCGCAGCCCGCAGCCCGCAGCCGCCTGGCAACGCCGCCCCCGAAGCTGCGGGGGGGCCCCGTGACGTCCCTGCCCGGAGGCCTCGTGCTTGGGGGGCCTGGGGGCCGCTGGCGGGGAGAGGACTGTCCCACCCGCTCCAGTCCAGCTCAGGCGTGGACAGGTTTGTCCTCCCAACGGCCTCTCAGATAAATCCCTCCTTATGGGATCCCTTATGGGATCCCTGCCTTCGGCCCAGGGCGTGATCCTGGGTCCTGGGATCGAGTCCCACGTGGGGCTCCCTGCATGGAGCCTGCTTCTCCCTCTGTCTGTGTCTCTGCCTCTCTCTCTCTCTGTGACTATAATTAATTAATTAATTAATTAAAAAAAAAATCCTCTCCTTATGGGGTCCAGGGCCGGTGGGGAGCAGACCGCCTAAAGCCAGCAGCCCCGGGGCTCAGAGCCCTGAGTCCTGCTCTTCATTTCCACCCCCCGCGTCTTCTAAGAGCAGAGGCCTTGGTGCTCCCGGAGGCCCAGGCAAAGCAAGGCAGGACCCACAGGCTCGGGGCCCCTGGGCCCAAACCACAGCCAGCGCACAAGGTGTCCGGTCGCACGTCCTCTGTGGGACTGCCCAGCCCGCTAGAAATGATAACTGGCGATGCCACATCTGAACCTAATCGCAAAAGATGAGAGGAAACAGCCCCAAGGCGGGCGGTGACCAGCCCCGCCCAGCAGGCGCAGAGATCTTGGCCAAGTCAACAAAGCTGAATGGAGAGCCTGCTCTTGTGGGCCCTGTGGGGTACACTGTGGACCACAGGACACGTTAACCCGTCCCACTTGCCATGTGTGCACCTGGAGGTGTGCCTGTATTCACGTCTGCCGGGCCTGCAGGCTGCCCCCGACCCTTCGGTCTGTCCCGGCCCGTCCCCTTTCTGAGCCTGCCTCACCTCTCCACAGGCTCCCGAGGCTTTCCACGGTCTGATTCCTGGCCTTAGGACCTACTCGGTTGTGGAGCAAGTGCTTCTCTTGACCTCCGTGGCTTCACCCCTCAAATGGGAATGACACTCCATCCATACGGCTTCCCGGGCCCAAAGGGAGACGAGATGGCCCTTGCAGCAAGGGGCCCACCGCCTCTGCCAGGCTCTCCCTTTGCAGGTATCAACCAGAACCCTATGCCCAGAGAGGAGGGGAGGCGTGGCCCCACACGTGACCAAGTGCACCCCTCTTCTCCATCATCTGGACACCGGCATTGTTGTCACCTCTTACACTTGAGAAACAGACGTATGAAGAAGTCAGAAACTGGGTCCCAGCCGCACGGCAAGTGGGGTGTCAGCTGGGGTTGTTCTCCTCTCCAGCTGGCTCCCAGGGCTTTGTTCTAGGCCTCGCCACCCCTGCCGTTGACCCTCTTTTCTGCCTCAGAACCGACTCGCCCTCCGGGATGCTCCTCGGAGACCTTCCCGACCCATCCCGACCCCCACTGTCTGTGACGCGCTCTCAGCACGGGCCTGGGCACACGGAAGGCGCCTCCCGGCCAGGTGGGCTCCCCAGCCCCACCCTGATGTGGGGACCCCCTCCTCTCCCGCCCCGCCCACCCTGCCTCCAAGCCCGCACAAAGCCCAGTTGGGGCAGCAGGGGGGTCTAAGGGGTAAGCAGTGGGTGGATGGGCCCCGGCTGAAGCACCCCACCCCCGGGCCCAGCTGGGCGCTCCCCTCCCACCGTCCCCTCCCTCTGACGGCTGCGAGCCCCTGCCACAGCCAGCCAGGCTCTGGCTCTCCTCGCTCTGCGCCCGCCTCCCGCCCTCCCTGCTCCCTCCCCTCCCCTCCCCTCCCCGGCACTGCAGCATTCGCCGACTGCAGCTCCAGCCGCCGCCCGCGCCTCCCGGCCTCCGCAGCCCGCGCCGCCAGCACCATGGCCAGCACCCTGTCCGGTAGGCGCGGGGCGCGACTCCCCGGGCGGCTCCCCCCCGCCCCCGGCCCGCGCTCTGCCGGGGCTGCGAGCACCGGGCGCCCCAGGGCGGGGGCCGCGCCTTAGAGCCCCCGGGGTGAGGGCGGGTTTGGAGGCGCGCGGCTGGGTGGGCGGGGGGGGGGGGCGCGGCCCCTGGCGGCCCTGGCCGAGGGAGGGGGCGGCAGGGGGGCCCGGCGGGAGCTGCCGGCCTCCGCGGCTCCGGGGGCTGGAGGGCGCTGCGGGAAGGCGGGGGAGGAGAGCCCAGCCCAGCCCAGCCGCCGCCCCTCCGCCGCCCCCGGCCCGGGGTCCAGCCAGCCGCCGCCCTTGGCGCAGCGGGGCTGGGGGAGGAGGGGCCGCGGCCGCTTCCAAGCCTCCCCCCGGGCCGCCCCTCCTCCGCGCGCCGCCCCGCCTCCCCGGCTGCGGATCCGCCGCCCGAGGCCGCGACCCCCTCCCTCCCGGCCTGCGCCACCGCCACCGCCACCGCCACCGCGGGGCCCAGCAGTTCCTGGCGCCTGCGGGGCTGCCGCCACCCTGGCCGGGAGGGCTCGCTCCCCGGGCGCACCCTGCCCTGTCTGGCCGCCCCAGGACCCACTTCATCTCTGCGCCCTCGGCCCCCGGGGACGTCCGGGCAGCAGATCCCCCCAGCAACGCCCCTTCTCCCCCTGGACCCGAAGCTCCACTCCCAACACCCCCTCCCCTCCCCTCCCTCTTGGGGGTCCCCTCTCCCCAGCCAGCCTGGTCCCCTCCAGGGGGAACACACGCTTTGGCGAGCTCCACTCTCACGTGTGCCGTGTCCAGCCTCTCAGGCCCCAGGTGGCACCTGACCACGTGTGTCACTGAGCACACCCCTCCTGCACCCGGGCCTTCACCTGCCCCCTGCTCTCTGGTTGATCTCCTCGGAGATATTCAGCTCAGCTTTGGGCAGGGTCGGAGGGTGGTCTGTCCTTCTCACGGCCAGAGTGCCACCCCAGTGCCCCCATCAAGGCAGGGCTTGGGGCCCTGGCTCAGGATCGTGCCCCAGTGGGAGACAACGAGCATGGGTGGGAGATGCTCTCAGCCTTTTCTCTTACTTCACCTCTTCCGTAAAAACCCTCCTCAGTAGGCTTTATTCCTGCGTGACAGACAGGCAGACAGGGTAGGTGGCGAAGGGACAGAGCCAAAGCTGCCCTGGCGATGGCCCCCGGGGGTGGGAGCGCAGGCTCTGACCTCCCGGCCCCCTGGCGCCAGCCCAGTCTCCATCGCCAGGCTTTGGGCACTGCCGACCCACGCTTCGTCCCAGGGTTTTTCTGGATGTCCACGTTGCTGCTGGCGTGAAGAGGGAAAGCAAAGCGCCATCAGTTTTGTCCAGCACGGCCACCGCCTCATAGATGTGCGATGTGCCAGCTGGAGAAGTGCCCCTGGCCAGAGTCACAGGGCTGGGCCTCCCGTGTCGTCATCAGTGCAGCCCACATGTGTACACGGCTGTGCTCACCTCCATCGAGGTTTGACAGGCGGGGGGCCTGGCCCGGAACTGGCTGCGTGGGCACGTCAGTTGTGGCCAAAATCAGTTGGAGTGAATCCCAGGGGCTTGTCTGTTAAAAGGCCTCCCTGGTTGGAGCAGCCACTGACCTTCCCTGCCTCGTGGCCTGTCTGCCCCAGCTCGCTGGCGGGCTTCATCTCGTCTTGAAGAGTCTTGTCTGATGACCTTGTCGTCGGCACAAGGTGGACCTCAGCGTTCTCTTCCTCTGCTGGCTGAAGAGCCGTGGCTCCACCTTTCCCTTGAGCGCCTGCTGACGGCTGTGCTGGTGGGACTCCTGGGGAGGTGGCCGGGTCTGGTAGCCTTCCCACTCGGCTCTTCACACACTTTTGTAGACTCGTGCTCATGTTTCTCTCCTTCTGCAACTCTGTGGAGCTGAGAGGGCTCGCACACACGACCTAAACCCTCAGGGCCTCATCCGGATGGGGGTGATAGTGACAGCGCCTCTCCTGGGCTTGTTTTGGGGGATGAACAGGGTACTTCAGGAAAGGTGCTTGGCCTAGTGCCTGGCAAGAGGCGGGAGCCCAGTCCATGCCGGGCCGTATGACTCTTGCAGCCTCATTTCCCAGAGTTTCCTGCCCAGAGGAAGGTGAATCTGCTGGAGAGTCCTGCTTCTGACTTTGACTAGTGAGAGGGCGGCCCGAGTAGCAATCCGCTCCATCTGTCAGGAAGCAATTAGCAGCCTTCGGGACCCTTTTAGGGGTGTGGGCATCTGTGGGCACTCTGCCCTCCCAGGTCTGGATAGGCGCCCCCTCCTCACCGCCGTGAGGCTCCCACCAGGAAGGTGCAGTCGGAGGCTGGGAGTCCTGACCAGGCTCCCATGCTGTCGTGCTGTGACTCTGGGTGGGCTCCTTGCTGTCTGGGACTCACTCTCCCTCCCCCTCTCTCTCTTCCCTCGGTAGAAATGAATCCGACAAGGGTTTCTGTCGGCTGGTCTTAAGGGTTACTTGGGACTCACCTCATGAGTGCTGCCATTATGGTTTCTGTGCCGCTGTAGGCTGACCTGGTGCCTTCTAACTCTTGCTCATCTAGGACCTAAACATCCAAAGGCCATCGTGCATTTTTTTTTTTTGCATACTTCACATTTACTATGAAAAGGAAGGAGATGAAAGCAATGCAGCTCATGGCAGAGACTTGTTTTTAGTGACTCCCTGAAGTGAGTGATGGGAAGGAAGAGACGAGTCCTGGCTGGTGATGTGGAGAAACACATCCCAGCTGTCTGTGGTGAGGTGCCTAGAAGGGTCTGGGCCTCGACCTCTCCCCTCTGCAGGGAGACATGGCCTTCAAGCCCCTGCAGCTCTGAGGACACAGGTGTCACTGCTGTTCTGAGCTGCTGGGCCCAGCCCTGCTCTCCAGCCCCAGCTCTACAAATTGGCCAATTTCCCCACCTGCTGCCCAGTCCCTTCCGACTCGCAGCCAGACCACAGAGCAAACCTCCCTCCCAAGCCCCCTTCTAGGGGTGCCCCTTCCCACAAGTCTCCTTCAGATGAGTCTTCTGGGAAGGAAGCTCCTCGTGGGCCATCAGCCTGGGAGAAACAAAGCTGGAGAATCTCTGTGACCGTCAGGCACTAAGCTGCATCCCTATTACCAGCCGCGGGACACAGTCCTCCCCTTTCCTGGTTGGACACTGGCCCCCCAGGGCTCCGAGAGCTCTGACTTCAGTCTCCAGCACACCCCCCATCCTTCTCCCCTCTATCCTAGCAGTGCAGTGCTCTCAGCTGCCCAGCCTCCCTTCCTGCTGAGGGGTGACAGTTATTCAGAAGGGAGCTGCCCCAATATTTGTCTGTAAACGTGTTCTTCCTCTGTAATAAATGCTCGTCTTCCTGGGAACACTTCCTCTCAAGGCCGAGAGGAGCTTGAGCAGCTGTGAGGCCCCAAGCTCCCCGCCTATGTGCTAAACTCATTTGGGGGTTCCCGCGTGTGGTGAGGAAAGACTACCTGGAGGGTGGGAGAGGCAGTGCCTGTTGCCAGGAGGCGGGTGGTGGCAGGGTTAGACCAGCCCCTTCCTTCGTGGCCTCTCCCAGGATCCAAGTACGTTCCCCTCCTGAGCCTCCCTCTGAGCAGGGGCCCGGCTATTTCCCCAGCCTTCCCAATGCCCAAATGTCTCCCGGGCCGCTGCTTCTGAAGAGCTGGCCTTGCCTCGTCTTATACGCTCTAACTCCCCAGCCATGTAGTGTGACGTACTCCTCTGCCTACTTTTTAAAGTTAACTTTTAACAGCACAAGTAATGCACAAATAGATTATGCCTGTGAAAAATAAAACTGACAAGTCAAGCCAAAATCCCCTTTGAGGCCTGTGTCCATGGCCCCCCTGCCTCCCAGCCTCCTGAAGCCAATGACCAACACACACATCCTAGCCCTGCTTCCCCTCCACACCCCTTAAAGTCTCTCCTTGCTGCCTGCCCGGGATTCCTTCGTGCTCCCTGTAGAGTCTCTGGGGCTCTCTCTAGGAGGACCCGGGTCATCAGGACATTTAGATCAAATGACAAAGTTCTCTGCGGTGGTTGTGGGAAAACCCTGCTCACCACAAGCTGTTCCCTCAGACAAGAGCCTGATAATTTCTGTCCCGTGTCCTGTTTCTATACCAACACTTTTCCCGACCTCACATTAACTCAATTTTAAGACACTGTCCGGTGTGAAATTTGATCAGGAAGTTTCTTGTTCATCTAAACCCTTTGTCCAAATTCATCTGTGCTCCTTGGAATATCACTTCATGGAAGCCAGACCCCCTCTCTGGAGACCTGCACCAGCTTCTCCAGCTAGGGAGGGGGGAGGATGGGTCTCTGAGCCTCCTAGTCTTTGGGATCTGCTAGAGTGGTGGAAAGGACACGGACCACCTGGGATTGCACTTGAGGAGCTCTGGGCAAGTCACCCTAGCCACCAGGGCCCACTATCATCTCAGTGGAGCAGGGGGACAGTCTTGGGCTCGAAGATTGTTAAGCACTAGTGAGACACCGGGCCAGCATGTCTACCGTGGGGCCTAGCTTGTCACGAATAGGTCACAAAGAACTCAATTATTTCCATCTGGCAGTGGGCTCCTCCCCTTCACCTGCCAGGGCGCAGGGCCTCAGCGGACGAGCTCAGCTCCTCTTCTGGGTGGGCACGGGCTCTGCAAGGCCAGAGGGCCGGCTCTGGTACTGAGCAGACAACTCCCCGCATCTGGCTGGAGCCCGACGGGGAGCCCCGGCCTGGTGATCTCGGGGTCTCAGCTGGGTCATGGGGTAAACGGGGGAGGGGGGCGCACACAGGAGGAAGTCTGAGGGCTCCACCCACATGTACAAGCCAAGAAGGTGCTGCCTGCAGAAGCTCCACGTCTGTGCTGGCCCAGGCAGGAGTATGGTGGTTAATACCTGTGAGAGGGGAAGGGGAGGAAGGAGGGCTACTCGGAAATACACAGTGACAAAGACTCACGGAGACGGAAAGAGAGAGACAGAAGGAGTCAGGAAGGAGGATGAACGGAGACGGATAAAACACAGCCACAGAGAGGAAAGAGGCAGAAATGCCTAGAAAGAAAAGGAGGAAGAAGGTGGATACTAAGCGAAGAACGCAGGACAGCCCATGGGGGGTGCGCCCAGGGACAGACCAGGCCCCCTTCTGGTCAGCTTCGGGCGGGAAGAGGAGAGGTGTAGGGGGCAAGAGAATAGGCTTCCAGAGAGACGCAGCGTGGGGGGTGCCGGGGAGGAAGGACGGCGGCGCCCGGCGCCCTCACTGCTGGCCTCACGCCCACAGCCTACAAGGAGAAGATGAAGGAGCTGTCGGTGCTGTCGCTCATCTGCTCCTGCTTCTACTCACAGCCGCACCCCAACACCATCTACCAGTATGGGGGTGAGTGCCCCACTTGGTGGGCGCCCTCCTTCTCCTCCCCTTGCTCCCTGCTCCCGCGGCCTCTCCCGCCCACCTCCCCGCACCTGGGCTCAGCTGGCGTCCGGAGAGCGGGCCTCGGGTGGGAGGTGGCCCTGGGAGCTCAAGGAGTCCCACGTGAGCAGCCGCGCCCCCTCCCGCGGCCCTGGATTTGGGCAGGAGCTGGGAAGGTGTCCCCTCAGAGCCTGAGCCCCCGTGTGGTCTTGCAGACATGGAGGTGAAGCAGCTGGACAAGAGGGCCTCTGGCCAGAGCTTCGAGGTCATCCTCAAGTCCCCTTCTGACCTGTCCCCCGAGAGCCCAGTGCTCTCCTCTCCCCCCAAGAGGAAGGACACCTCCCTGGAGGAGCTGCAGAAGCGGCTGGAGGCTGCTGAGGAGCGAAGGAAGGTGAGGAGCCCACCTCTGCCCCCAGGTCCCGATGAGGGTGGACACATGGGTCCCCGAAGCACAGAGTGTTCCAAGCCGCCTCTTGGCTGTTGGCTGGGGTGGGGGGCTGTGGGGGGATGGAGAGGGTCTCGTGGTTCCCTGCTCTCCTCTTGGAAGATGAGAATGGGACAGGGAGGTGAACGGGGTGTCCTTGGGCATGGCCAGCAGGGGGCCCTGGGACTCGAGCCTGGGCTGGCATCCCTCTCCAGGGGAGGGAAGGGGGAAGAAGGGGACTCCCCCATGTGTTGGGGACCGAAAGCCCAGGCCTGCTGGGAGCTCTGGGCCCTGGGAGAAGTGCCTCTTCCCCTCACACCAGCCCCACGGAGCCGGAAACACACACACACACACACACACACACACACACACACACACACACGAGTGCAGTCTGGCTCCAAGTCCCTTAGAGCATGTCCCCGTGACACCTGGGGACCTGGGCCTGCGGGGGGTGGCCAGCAGCGACCACACGTGGGTGGGCTCGGCGGCCCGCGCCCCTCAGCTCTCTGCGGGCCACCAGGCAGTCCCCGCCCCAGAAGGGCTGGACGGTGGGGACCAGCAGCCCGGGTGTCCGCAGCCCTGGGGGCCTTTGCACGGCGCCGCCCCTTAGGGGCCCAGAGCCCGGGCCTACCAAGCACCTACTTGGCGCTCGGGGCGCAGCCGTCGGAGGGCACGGTGCGGGCTCCACGACAGCCCGGAGGTTTTGAATCAGCGGAGCTGCCCGGAGGCGGCGGGAGCCAAGGCCCGCGTTGCTGGGGCCCCCCGCGGCTCCGGGCCTGTCTGGGGCTGAGCTCCCCGCGCCGGGTCTCGGCGGGCCCAAGCCCTCGGCCCCCCAGCTCGGGCCGGGCGGGGGGCGGCGCTCACCTCCCCCCCCCCCCCAGACGCAGGAGGCGCAGGTGCTGAAGCAGCTGGCGGAGCGGCGCGAGCACGAGCGCGAGGTGCTGCACAAAGCCCTGGAGGACAACAACAACTTCAGCCGCCTGGCGGAGGAGAAGCTCAACCACAAGATGGAGCTCAGCAAGGAGATCCGCGAGGCGCACCTGGCGGCGCTGCGCGAGCGGCTGCGGGAGAAGGTGCGCGGGCCGGGCCGGGCGGGGGACCCCGGGAAGCCCAGCAGCCGGGGGCGGGGGGGCGGCGCGCAGGGGACTCGGCGCCCACAGCCCCGGCCCCCAAGGACGCGCATGGGGTCCGAGCCACAGGAGGGAGGAGCCGCCTTAGGGCCGGGGCCAGGGAAGCCCCAGGAGCCCCCTCCTCCCCCGCGGCCCCTTCCCAGCGCTCCGCAGCCCCGCTGCTCCCTGCCCTGCCCGGAGACAGCCCAGAGTGAGGCGGGAGCCCCCTAGGAGTGGCCCCTGCTTCTGCCCCCCGGGGGGGTACCCTGGAGCCTGCAAACCCCAGGACGTCCCGAGTCCCAGCTCTCTCTGGTTGGGGAGCAACCCGTGTGGCAGCGAGGGCCAGCGCCACTCAGGGCACACTTGGGACGGGGGTGCTGCGGGCCTCGTCTTGGGCAAGGTGTCCTCCTCGGTGGCTTCTCCTGCACCTCGGAGGGTCCCTGAGGCCTGCTGTGGGGGCTCCCCCCCCCGTGCCCGCAGGAGCTGCACGCCGCCGAAGTGCGCAGGAACAAGGGGCAGCGGGAGGAGATGTCCGGCTAAGGGGCTGCGGGCCGCAGGCGCCTGGATCCTGAGAGGAGACGTCCACACACGCGGGCTCTGGTTTCGTCTTGTCCCACTTTGTCTAGATGCAACTCTTGTTCCTGCTCCCTCCTCCCCTGCACTCCCAGCTCCTGCTTCTCTTTCCGCTCTGAGCTGCCCAGTCCTCGTGGCATGTCGCTCTCCACAGGCGCGCCCTCCAGGAGCCACCAGGGCGTGGCACGGTCCCTCAGTTCAGGCACAGGCCAGGCACTGGCCAGGCCCCCTCTTGGTGGCCCTCTTAGCAGATGTGGTGACAGCCTCAATAAATCCAGTGGTGGTAGCAGGAACACGTGGGTCCTTATGCTGGCTTGTCCTGCGAACACCTTGTCACTTAGGGCACATCCCCTGAGCCAGCCCCCTGCCCACAGGCAGAGGCCACACCACCTGCAAGTCCTTCTGGGGGAGGGGCTGAGCACACGGGTTGGGGTGGAGAAAGAAGGGTGACTGGGCGGTGTGTGGCCAGGTCAGCCTGTCACTATGGCCAGCCATGGGAGCCACCTGTGCAGTGGAACGTTTGGAATTGGTGGGTGGGGGTCCTCTGAGACCACCTGGCTTGCAGTCGGAGGCTTGGGCTGGCCTGGGAGGCTGCAGTCATTGCCTGTGGCTGGAGTGGGCTGGGGGGGATGTGGCCTGGCCGAGTCTTCAGGGGAGTGGGCATTCCCCACCAGGGACCCATGAGCAAGCTACCCTGGACTCGCGGGTTGGGGGTGCCCTGACACTCCCAAGGGTGCCCTCCTCCATCACCGCTCCCCCCCCACCGCCGGGGCATTACAGACCCTTGGAGGACCCCACCTTTAGAGCCCTTTGGAGTCCTTGCCCCTTCCCGGGCCCTCACCCTGGTAGAAAGATGCTCCCGTGATGCTCCGGGCCACGCGGGTTTCAGGCTCACCTCTGGACAGGTGTAGCTAGGTGTGAGTGGCAGTCACCAGTGCCCCCGGGAGCAAACAGCAGGGGGAGTCAGCGACCAGCTGCCTGCAGATTCAGATGTTGGGGGGCAGGGTTCCCCGAGCACCTTCCTGCCTAGTCCATCCTTGACATTCTTGACCCATGGCCCCCTCTGGCTCCAGGCCTCTCCTGCCAAGCCTTCCTGGACTGGGTTCCATCTCCTCCCTCAGCCTAGGGGGAATCTCCACAGATTCCCAGCACCAGCTTTTGAGGACTGTCGCCTGCTGGACATGGGGGGTATCCAGCCGTAGCGGAGTACTGAAGTCAGGGTCCTTGCTGACCATCCTCTGGGTGGAAAGCATGAGGGGACAGAGCCAGCACTTCAGAAACCAGGTGGCTTGCAGCCCCCCACCCTCCACCGGCTTCCATCCTGCAGAAACCTACAGGGACACCGCCAGTGGACTCCCAGGGCAAGCCAGAGAGCGCAGTGGATACTGATCCCCCACAATAGGGAAGTAGTGACCCATGCCACTGTCCTCGTCCCCACCCACACAGCCCCCAGGGGAGTGACAAGCCAGGATTGGAACCCAGTTGTCCCACTTGTCCCACTCAGAAAGGGAAGCGGAAAGAGAACGGAGGGCTGGATTCCTTTCCGCAGTGGCAGCTCTCTCGTAGTGGAAGCCTAGTGTGATATGTACCCATCTCATCCACGTAGTGAAAGTGAACTTAAAATTAAATTGAATGATTAAAGACACAAAACCCCCAAAACCTGTGTGTTTAAGTGGCTGTACTGTCCCCACGTGCATCCTACATCTGTGGGATCAGACAGGTCACGGGGCACTCCTTGTGAGCATGTAGCCCCAGACTCACGGGTGGTAGGCCTGTCCTCTAGGACCCAAATAGGCCCTGGGGGTGCCCAGCAGGGACCCCTCTGCTAGGGAGGAGGCTATGCTCAGGCCTTGGGTAAGTGCCGGCTCCCCAAGACCCCGAGAGACCACTCCCCCCCACTCCCGGGCCTCTCCTGGGGCAGTCCTGGCCACTTCCCCAGGCTCCAAGGACCTCTCGCCACGTCCCCTCCTCCCCCTGCCCCAGGAGAGGTGGGAAAGTCAGGATCTGGGACATGCAGCCCCCGAAGACACAGGCATCAGAAACCTGCGAGAGCAAAATTCGGGAGAGCGGTAGGAGAGGACGGGAGTGGCCGAAGATGCTTTTATGAGGCGTGAGCTCTGCATGCCGGGACTCTGGGCACACAGACACGTGCGTGCCACGTACAGGCACATCCCCAGAGGACCAGGTGACCAGGGGCCAGGGCGCCCCACCCCTCAGGGGGCCCTAGTCAGCCGTTAGGGGCAGACAGCATTTGACACACTCACCGCGTGGAGCCTCTGCATGGGGCACGGATGGGGACCCCTCCACAGACCCCACGCCTTCCCTGCAGGTGGGGTCCTACTGGGAGCCAAGCCTGCCTCGGTTACCTCCTCCCGTGTAACTAGTGACCTCAAGCACCGTGTCTCACGCGGCCGGCTGTGTCCTAAGTCAGGAATCCAGGAGCTGGGCAGCCTGCGCGGGGACCCCCTGAGGTTGCAGTCGCTACGCCGGCTGAGGCCCTGCGCGCTGGAGGCTGGGCAGGGGGCGGGGGGGGGGGGTGCTCCCACGGGGCCCCAGGCGGCCTCGGGTCCTCGCCACGTGGACGTCCTCGGCTGGGCGGCTGGCCCCAGGGGACTCCACCCGCGACGAGGACGGATGGCGAGAATCCGCGCAGAGTTTAAGAGCAGGTCCGCGGTGCTGCCGAGGGACCTGCGGCCCGGACACGCGCGTTCACTCCGTGCCCAGGGGCTGCGGCGGCCCCAGGAGACGGTGTCTGGTGGCAGGGACAGTCTCGCGGCAGGGCCGCCTGGTGCCGGGCAAGCCCAGCGGAGGCCGCAGAGGCCCGAGGGTGGGGGCATCAGCACGGCCACGGGCCTTACTCCTCGGCCGAGGCGCCAGCGGGGTCCCAGGGCTGCCGTGACCAGCACCACGGCTGGCGACCCGACCTTCAGACACGTACTCTGTCACGGTTCTGGGGCCGGAAGCCCCACATCAAGGTGTCCCAAGGTCCCGCTTCCTCTGAAGCCTGTGCTGGGGTCCCCCCGGCCCCTCCTAACCTCTGCTGTTGGGAAAGGTCATCTTGGGGCCCCGCACAAAGCCGCCTAAGAATGGGCTTTGGGCCCGGAAGCCTTCTTTCCAACGGGTAGGGACCCACAGACCTGAGCGGGCCAGGCCTCCCGGTGGGAGCTCAGTGAGCCACCCGCCGCCCCGGGGCAGCGCCCTCGGCCGTGCCCTCCTGCAGACCCGGGGCTCGGCTCTTCCCACTGCGGCCCGGGAGGCGTGTGCCCGCCACCGGCCGCCCCAGCACACCTTGTGTCTCTTGCGTGAGCACAGCTGCCGTGTCAGCGCCCGACTGCTCACGTTCGCCTGGGCACCCGCAATGCCAGGGTGCGGGGGGCGGCAGTGTTGGCACTCCTACCCCGGGGGCTCGTGAGCTTTGCCTTCCTCCTCGTAGCCGGGGTCCTCCCCCGGGACTGGGAAGCTCAGTGGCTCTGCTGCTGGACACTCACAGTCTTTGGCTTGCACACGCATCACACCAATGTCTGTGGTCACGTGGCCACCTCCCCTACGTGCGTCTCTGTGGGACACCAGTCATGGGATTGGGGCCCATCCTAATCCAACATGACCTCCTTTTAGCTAATTACGCCTGCAATAACCCCATTGCCAAATAAGGTCACATTCTGAGTTACTGAGAATCGAGATGTCAATGTAGCTTTGGGGGACGTGATTCAGCTAAAAACAGAAGTTGTAGAAACAAACACATAGCTTTATTTTTTTTTTAAGATTTTATTCTTTTTAAAGTAATGTCTACACCCAATGGGGGCTCGAACTTACAACTCTAAGTCCAAGAGTCACACGCTCCACCGACGGAGCCAGCCAGGCGCTCCAGGATAGTTAACTTAAAAACATTCACACATTTATTCACATATTCAGCATTTTAGCCAGTGCTTGCTACTTAGTACAAGTGTGTGTATCACTCTAGAGAATGCCCTTGATTTGAGAGCACAGCCCCTGCCCCGTGAGAACTTTCATGCTAGTCACTGAGACTCTCTGCACTCACTGTAATTTATGATTTTTCTTTTTTTTTAAAGATTTATTTTTATGTATTTATGATAGACATAGAGAGAGAGAGGCAGAGACACAGGCAGAGGGAGAAGCAGGCTCCATGCAGGGAGCCCGATGTGGGACTCGATCCCGGGACTCCAGGATCGCGCCCTGGGCCAAAGGCAGGCGCAAAACCGCGGAGCCACCCAGGGATCCCCAATTTATGATTTTTCAAAAGCACTTTAACATATTTTTATTTTTTTTATTTTTATTTTTTTAATTTTTATTTATTTATGATAGTCACAGAGAGAGAGAGAGAGAGAGAGGCAGAGACATAGGCAGAGGGAGAAGCAGGCTCCATGCACCGGGAGCCCGACGTGGGACTCGATCCCAGGTCTCCAGGATCGTGCCCTGGGCCAAAGGCAGGCGCCAAACCACTGCGCCACCCAGGGATCCCACTTTAACATATTTTTAATCTCCAGAATGCCCACTATGAGGAAAAAAACAGAGTAGGCATTATTTTTATGACATTCATATTTTTTCTGGTTATATGAGTAATATATGTTCACTGCATCACTGCAAAGCACAAAGAAAAAAAAAAACTTGATCCACCCAAATGTCTTTCCTGCACAGCGGATTCGCTCCATCAGGGGCATCGAGGGAAGCCAGTGCTCAAACCTCTGACAACTACACACAGTAACGTTAGCACTTCTCCTACGTCATAACCTGCTTCAGCGGCCGCGTGGTCATCTAGTTTATGGATATACTGGGGCGTTTGAGAAAACTTTGCCCATTTTTTGGTCTCATAAACTTTTTGTTTATTTGGATGATACAGATTGACAGTGACCACATTAGGAATTAAAACTCAGAGATTGATTGATTATTTATGTATAAAGGTTTTATTTATTCTTAAGAGACACAGAGAGAGAAAGAGAGGTAGAGACACAGGCAGAGGGAGAAGCAGGCTCCATGCAGGGAGCCCGACGTGGGACTCGATCTCAGGTCCCCAGGATCATGCCCTGGGCCGAAGGCAGGCACTAAACTGCTGAGCCACCCAGGGATCTCCCCAGAAAAAAAAAAAAAAAAAAAATCATTTAAATGATACACCCATTACATGTTAACATTCTGAAATGAAAAACAGTATTGTGTCAACTATACTTACATTAAAAAAAAAAAAAAAAAATCAGGGGCATCCCTGGTGGCTCAGAGGTTTAGCGCCACCTTTGGCCCAGGACGTGACCCTGGAAACCCAGGATCGAGTCCCATGTCAGGCTCCCTGCATGGAGCCTGCTTCTCCCTCTGCCTGTGTCTCTGCCTCTCTCTCTGCGTCTCTCATGAATAAATAAAATCTTAAAAAAAAAAAACAACAACAACAAAAACAAAATGAGCAACATTTTCCTAGGGAAAAAAGTTAGAATGGATGAAGCAGATGAATAAGTTTGGCCTCAATCCATGATTGAAGGAACGTATTAATAGATTGTTTATTTAAATACCAAACTAAAGCTTGTCGTGGGGCAGTTCCTTTGAAGCTGGCCGCAATGTGAGTCTGAAATCACGCCAGTGAACTTTTCATATGCTTCCATCAGTCCACTGGTCTGTGCTGAACTTATTTATGCCCACCTCATACCCACGTGTGGCCCTGCAGCTCCCAGGGCAGGTAGCCACGGCAGCAGGCAGCTGTGTAGGCACAGTCTCATGCCATATGGGCCCGGTGTCCGTCACCACTGCCCTTCTGGGGCCTTCTCCCTTTAACTGTATCGGTATTATCTCAAGAACACGAGCACCGAGAAACTCAGGTAAATAACACAGACACAGATTGTGCACAACCATTCTTATATTTACCAAATAATAAAATAACAGCATGAACACAAACTCAATAGTTTAATCTTTTTTTTTCTTTTTTTTAAGATTTTAGGGGTGCCTGTGTGGCTCAGTGGTTGAGTGCCTGCCTTTGGCTCAGGTTGTGATCCTGGGGTCCTGGGATCGAGTCCCACGTCGGGCTCCCTGCATGGAGTCTGCTTCTCCCTCTGCCTGTGTCTCTGCCTCTCTCTCTCTGTGTCTCTCATGAATAAATAAATACAATCTTAAAAAAAAAAGATTTTATTTGTTGGGATGCCTGGGTGGCTTAGCGGTTGGGCATCTGCCTTTGGCTCAGGTCATGATCCTGGAGTCCCAGGAAGAGTCCCACATTGGGCTCCCTGTGGGGAGCCTGCTTCTTTCTCTGTCTGATTTTATTTATTTATTCATGAAAGACACACACAGAGAGAGAGAGAGACACAGGCAGAGGGAGAAACAGGCTCTATGCAGGGAGCCTGATGCAGGACTTGATCCCGGATCCTGGGATCACACCCTGAGCCACCCAGGTGTCCCAGTTTAATGTTTTTTTAAAAAATATCTTATGTATTTCAAAGAGAAAGTACACAAGTGGGTGAGGGCCAGAGGGCGAGAGAGAAGCACGCTGCTCGCTGAGCAGGGAGCCCGACTAAGCTGGGCTCCATCCCAGGACCCCAGGATAATGACCTGAGCCAGCCAGGCACCCTGATAGCTTAATCTTAAAAAAAAAAAAAAAAAAAAAGTATAATTTTTTTCCATCACTGGCTTAAAGGCACTCTAAATTATGAAAACAGTGAATTACAGCATTATTTAAATGAAGTTTGCTTGAATCTTCCCATTTGGGAAGTGGTCTTCAGTGATGATCGTGCTTGAGGGTGAACGCGGGCTCATGGCTTGGCCCTAACAGGCATTTATTTCCTGCCTTCTCGGTGCGCTCACACTCGGGGCAGGGGTGAGCAGGGAGAGCGATCGCACCCGGATCCCGAGGGCTCGGGCGAGCGTGCCGGGCTCTGAGAGCAGAGCCGGAGCCGTCGGGGACCTGCCCCTCGCTGCGCAGGCAGGGGAGGGCCGCAGTGGCTCCCGGGGCCCTTGGACCGACAGCGGGAAGCCTCACCACCGCGCCTGCTCTGGACAGGGCAGAGGACTGTCGTAAGCAGCCCCGTGGGGTCGAGGGGCACAAGGATGCTAGTGCCCGGCTTCCAGGTCAAGGCGCTCCGCGAGGTCAAGGTGCTCCGCAAGATGAAGATGCTCTGCAAGGTCAAGGTGCTCCGCAAGGTCAAGGTGCTCCGCAAGATGAAGATGCTCCCCAAGGTCAAGATGCTCCGCGAGGTCAAGGTGCTCCGCAAGATGAAGATGCTCCCCAAGGTCAAGATGCTCCGCGAGGTCAAGGTGCTCCGCAAGATGAAGATGCTCTGCAAGGTCAAGGTGCTCCGCGAGAACTGGCGAACACGTCCCTTCCTGCGTTCTGGAAATGCACGGGCTTTACCTGTAATTAAGCAAAAAGAGCGCGCGGGCGACCTCGGCGCCCCCTCCCCAGGGTGTGTCGGGCGTCTCTGCGCGCGGGGAAGCTGCGGAGCACGCGGGCCGCCGCCACGGCGGGACAGTGCGGAGGCGGCGCAACACAGACCCCGGCGCGGCCCAGCCCTCGCCCGGGACTAAACTAGGCAGGTGCTCCCGCGGAGCCGGCGTCGGGGGGCCGCGACCCGCCCGTGAGGGCGGAATCCGCAGGTGCGCCGGTGGGCGGGGCCCGGGGAAGGTGCCGCCGCTTCCGCCCCCGCCCCCGCGCACGCGCGCCGGGCCCCACCGGGCCTTATTTCTTGGCGCTGCCCGCCTTCCCCTCGAGCGCCAAATAAGTCTCCGGGCCCGCCCCCGCCCTGCGTGCGCGGCCCCGCCGCCTGCGTCACTAGGAAGCGCGCGCCCGAGCTGCCGCCGCCGCCGCCGCCGCCGCCGAATCCCCAACAAGGAGCGGAGCCCGCGGCCGCCGCCGCCGCCGCCGCCCGCCTGACGCCGTCGCCGCCGCCCGCCCGCCGGCGCCCGCGCAGGCCCGGCCGCGGCCCAGGTAAGAGCCCGCGGCCCCCCCGCGGCGAGGCCTCTCGCTCCGCCGCGCGCCGCCGTCCAGTCAGGGGTCCCTGCGGAGCGTCAGGACGTTACGGCGGGGGGAGGGGAGCGGGGGAGGGGCGGCGGCGCGCGGCGGGCGTCACGGGCGTCACGGGCGTCACGGGCCCGCGTCAGGCGGCGTCGGCGGCGGCGTCCGCCTCCATCTTGCCGGAAGGCGGCGGCCGGGCGGCGGGCATGGCCCTCGGGCTGGGCGCGGACCCCGGCCCCGGGGGACCGTGCGACCGCCCCGCTTCCGCCGGCCGGCGGGGGCCGCGTCCATGTGCCCCTCCCCCGCGGCGGGACCCACACCCGCGTGCCCCTCCCCCGCGGCGGGAGCCGCGTCCACGCGGGCCCCCCTCCCCCACGGCGGGAGCCGCGTCCATACGCCCCCACCGGGAGCCACGTCCGCGCGGCGCCTCCGGCGGGCCCTGGGTGGGGGTCCCGGGCGGGAGCCGCGCGGCTCGGCCGGCGGGCGGCGGGCTGCTGGGCGGGGGCCCTCCCCGGGAGCCCCCTGCGCGCGGGGCGGGCGCGTTGCGAGGAGCAGCGCGGGGACCCCAGCCCTGCCCTGCACCTCGGCGGCCTGGAGCACGCGGTGCACCTTCCAGCACCTTCTGTGGGGGCCGTGGCCACACCCGCCCGAGGCTCCCCGGGACTCCGCTGCCCCGCCCCGTCCGCGAGCCCGCCCTTGGGCCATCGTGCACCTGCCGTGCACCTGCCGTGCGCTCCAGGGCTCCCGTGGGACGCGGCCCCCGGCCCCCTGGGTGCGCCCCGCCCTGGGCGCTGGGTCACCGGGAGCTGCGCCCGCCGTGTGCGAGGCGCGAGTCAGCCAGAGCGGGCGCCCTGCCCTGGGGTCCCGGAGCCCGAGGACCTGCCCCATGGGGGCGCGGGGCGCAAGCGGCGCTTCCCTGCGCGCGGGCCCTGGAGCCCTGCTCGGGTCAGGCTGGGGTCAGGCGCCCGAAGTAACCCGGTTGGTGCCTGAGCTGAGAAGGGAGGCCGCTTGGCCGGGCGCCCCCCCCCCCCCCCCCCCGCGGGCCGACCCCCCGGAACCCGGGACTTCATGTGCGAGCCGTGTGAACTTCCACAAAGTCGGCAACTCATTAAAAACGTTTGAAACCCTGCGAGAGGGATCCCTGGGTGGCGCAGCGGTTTGGCGCCTGCCTTTGGCCCAGGGCGCGATCCTGGAGACCCAGGATCGAATCCCACGTCGGGCTCCCGGTGCATGGAGCCTGCTTCTCCCTGTCCTTCTGCCTGTGTCTTTGCCTGTCTCTCTCCATATCATAAATAAAAAAAAGACTGTTTCTGTTTATAAAAAAAAAAAAAAAAAACTGCGAGGATCTGAGAACCGGTGCCCGTGGGCGGCTGTTGCGGCCTCCGCTGCGCTCCTTGCGTTTTTACCGAAGGGAAGCACGTTCCTGACCTTGCAAGCCCCGTGGGAAGCCAGAGCTGAACCGCGCGCGCCCACCGCGCACTAGCGCTTTTGTCTAGTATTCACGTACCATCGCCCCGGAGGGCCCCCGGGAAAGTAACAGTATCGCCTTCGCCCGAACGTTACATGGAGCCTGGGTGGGCTCGCAGGACCCCGAGCTGCGGGGGGAACCCGGGGGGAGCCCGCGCTCTTCCCTGCGGGCCTCGCTCCGCGGCTGAGCATCATTGTATCAAGGCCTTGAGTTCTGTGAAGTAACTTTCCTCCGGGTTGTTCTGAAAACTTAATACAGTTGCCACCGGAGAGGCAGGAGCTCACTTGTGTGCATTTTCACCCCCTCTTGCTCTGGGTGGGCGCAGCTGCTGTAGGGAGGACCCTGCCTTCCTGCCGCGTGGAGGGGGCGTTCGTGGCCCCACGGAGCTCACCCACTGAAAGCAGGGCTCCCTGCTGGTGAGAGCTAAACCGGTTCAATGTTACTTTGAGTGCAATAAAGATTAACAAATTTATTGTTTTTAAAAGTTTTTTTTTTTTTAATTTATTTATTTATGATAGTCATACAGAGAGAGAGAGAGAGGCAGAGACACAGGCAGTAATTAGTAATTAGTAATTAGTAATCTCTACATCCTCCGTGGGGCTCAGACTCAAAATCCTGAGACCGAGAGACTGGGCCAGCCGGGTGCCCCAGAAGTACGATTTTACGGTAGACTTTGACTCATGTTCGTTTAGAGGTTTTGGTTTTACCGCTTAGACCTAGGACACAGCAGCTCTACTTTAGAAACGGGCAGTGCGTCCATCAGCGCCAGTGACTTCATCGTGCAGCTTTCCTGGTTTAAGGCGTTTGAGCACAGGCTTCAGGTCCCTGGAGGCCCTGCCGTGGGACCTCATGGCAGAGGACCCGGTCTCTCGCCATCAGCATCTCCCGCCCAGTGGTGCGTGTTTGACCGAGGCGCAGTCTGCACGCATCGTAACTACCCAAAATCTGGGGTTTGCGTCACATTCTTCTCGGTGCTTATGTTCTGTGATATCACGTGGGCACCATCACGGCGTCCTGCGGTGACTGTCACTGCCTCTCGCCCTCAGAGCCCCTGCAGCCGCTCATCTGACCGTGTCCCCCGTGTCGCCTCCCCAGACTGGCTCCTCTTACTTAGCGGTGTGCAGTTAAGCTTCCTTCATGTCTTTTTCTGTCTTCGTAGCCCGTTTGTCGCTGTCCCTGGATGATGTTCCGTCGTGTGGAGCATAAACACCCGTTTATCCCCTCACCTGTTGAAGGACTCGGTTCCCGGTCTGCTTAGAGCCGCTCCGCCAGCCGAGCCGCCAGCCGAGCCCTGCCCCGGCCCCGGCACGCGGCACACCTGGCTGGCCTGGGCGCCTTGGAAGCCCTAGCAGACCACGAGTGCTTTTGCTCTCGAGCCGTCGTATGCTCATAAGAGGAAAACGGTTCAGTGTGTACTGGCCCAGATCTGACCGTCCCAGGTACTCTGTCTCCGTCCCCGACGGGACAGGTTTCCTCTCCTTTCTGGCGGAAGAACGTCCCCTCGTGCCTCCTTTGGAGCAGGTCTCCGCGTGACCAGTTCTACTTTTCCTTCCCCTGAGAACGTCTTTATTTCTGTAGGACGTCTTCACTCTCGAATCCTGGGCGGACAGCTCTGTTCCCCCAGCACCTTCTGGATGCTCCTGCCCCCTGGCCTGCTGGTTTCCGGCCAGGGCTCTGGGCCCCTTGGCTTCTTGTTGGGAATGTGGTGTGTTCCGTTTGGCGGCTGCCTTTGAAATGTTCTTACTTTCTCTTTGATTTTCAGCAATTTGTTAGGATCTGGGCATGGAGCTGTTTGAGGTTTGCTGAGCGGCTTGAGTGTGTAAGTTTGTACCTTTCATTAGATTTGGAAAGTGCTCAGCTATCATTTCTTCGAAACACGCTTCTTCGGCTTCACACTGTCTTCGTCCCTCCTGGGACCCCAGGGACACAGCCGTCCGCCTCTCTACCACGTTCACTCAGCCCTGCTCATTTTGTGCGTGCACCTTTGTCTGTTGTTCAGTTTGGATGATGCACTGGGCTGTGTTCATTTCATTGTTCTACGTCCATCTTCTCCCATCTCTTTTCTGTTATTGAGTCCTTTCAGTGAATTTTTTATTTTCATACACACACACACACACACACACACACACACACATTCTCAGATTTCCATTTGGCTGTAGGTCCTGTTCCTGTGCTGAGACTTTCTATCTTTCCACTTGTTTCAAGACGTCTGGCTTTGTCCCTGAAGCATGGTACACCAGCTGCTTTAAAGTCTCTGACGATTCATTTCAGAGTGGGCTTTTCTTGATTTTTTTTTTTTTTCTTGAGAATTGGCCAGACTTTCCTGCTTTTTATGTCAGAAAAGTTTGGATTATATTCTGGGTGCTTTGAATATCGTATTTTGAAGCTCTGGGTCTTGTTTAAATCTCAGAGTGTAGACATTTCTGTCCTAGCAGGAAGGCAGCCTGGTTAGGCTCAGGCCGCAGGTTTGGAGCTCCTGCCATGGGCATGGTCATTACGTCAGCTCCGTCTTCAGAGCCCGTGTGGTGCTCTTTGGAACTGACCAGTAGGGTGAGTTCTCCAAACCTTTGGTTTGCCATTTAGGGTCTGGACCCCCATAGACAGTTCTGGGGTGGTGACCCAGGCACCCTTTCCATACCTCCCTGCTCTGCACAGTCTCCGCCATATTTTCTGACCCCAGGGCCCCCTTTCTCTGGCTAGAAACCTTGGTGTTCGTGTGTCCTCTGTGCCGTGACACCTCAGCACAAGGTCTGCCTCGGGTGAGTGTCAACTGGAGGGCAATGGGATCCGCCAGTCGGTGGACCCGTGTGCCTCTAGTCCCTCAGAGTTCTAGGTGCCTGCTGGGCTCCTGCCATCACAGGGATTTAGCAGGGACCGAGGCTTGCTAGAAGGCAGAGCCAGTAAAAGCAAAAATAATAATAAAAGGGCGTTTCCTTCTCTTCTGTCTGGTGTGGGTTTTCCTTCCAGCTCTGCAGACCGGAGCCTGTACTCGTCTCCATATGCTTACTGTGCACGGTCCTGCAATGCGGGCTGCCTCTGCGCGGAGGCCACGGGACTCGCCTCCGGAGGAGTCTGCTTGGGTCCTGGGGTCCTGCTCTGTCCCCTGCTACATAACCACTGAGTTTTGGGCCCACGTGCGGCAGCTCTGTGTTTTACTTGGGGGTTTTAGCTCTTCTAGTGGCAAAGATGGGTGGGCTGTACTTATTCCATCTTCACCAGAACCAGCAGCCCCGGGATAGTCCTCTGTCATTTGTGTCAGGAGGGAGCAGGCTCGGACTGAAGGGCGGGCCTGGGAGGTACGGAGGCGCAGGTGCTGGGAGCTCTGTTGTGCCTAACAGAGGTTCGCTGAGACCCTGCGCCCTGCCTTGTGGTTTCTCTAGGGCTTGGGACCCTGGCGGAGTGACACTCCTGGTTCCGGTGTCATCTTCGCTGAGCCATGGCAACCCCGGATGTGAGTGTCCACATGGAGGAGGTGGTGGTGGTGACCACGCCAGACACTGCAGTGGACGGGAGCGGCGTGGAGGAGGTGAAGACTGTGCTGGTGACGACCAACCTGGCTCCTCATGGGTGAGATGGGGCCTCTGTCCTGTGAGGGTGTCCTGGGCATGGCATAAGGGGACGCGGCAGGAGTTTCCCTTACTTAAATGTTCTAAACTGGAGTCGAATGTCCATGTCAGTAGAGAGCGTGAAGGAAAAATAGGAACATCACATCATCCAGGAAGCAAAGATAACACTTCATCTTTGCCTTTTTCTCCCACGTGAAACGTGGTCACGTCGTTTATATTTCTAAAGACACATGGTAATTTCTTTTTTCGTAAGAGGGACAGCGGGAACAATTGGGGACTGTTTTTTCAAAATGAAGTTGAAAAGTCAGTGATTTTCTTGACATTCTTCACAAAAACTGAATTTTTTTCTTCCTCATCCCTTGTAATAGAGGTGCACGTGGAATATTAGCTGAAGGGGCGCTTGGATGGCTCAGTCAGTTGAGGACTTGTTCGACCCTTGATTGCAGCTCAGGTCATGGCCTCAGGGTCATCATATTGAGCCCTGAGCCGAGCTCCATGCTGGGCGTGGACCCTGCTTGAGGTTACCCCCCCATATTCCCTCTCTCCCTCTCTCTCTCTTTTTCTCTCTCTCAAATAATATATATATATATACACACACACACACACGTCAGTTGGCTAAAATGTCCACATTTGACTTCATGAATCTGCCAGCCTGTGGGGGCAGAATGGTTCCTGCCTGTGCAGCACCCACTACCGCTGCCCTCTCTGGAAGGGCTGACATAAGAGGTGACCCTGCGCAGGGGGCCTGCGTCCCCTTGTGCTTCCTGCGCAGAGGGATTTAGGCTGGGGTGGTGTTCTTGTCTCGTCTTTCTGCATGGGGCACGTTCACACCGATCTCAGCACATCCGTGCAGCGGCGGGAAGCTTTTGCCTTTTCTCCGTCTGACAGAACTTTCAAGAGGAAGGTACTAGACCAGGACCCGCCCTCAGCACTGGTCCCTGTCGCTGGCCTAGAGGGCGCTTGGGTTTTCTTTCCTCCTTGTGTAGCTAACTTGGAGTTGCCGTGTGGCTCCAGGCGCCTGGACTCTTCCTGCCTCATTTCCGCACTTTGGAGCTGTGCCCTCCCATGGAGGCCTTTTATTTTATTTTTTTTTAACTTTTTAAAAAAATATTTTCTTTATTCATGAGAGACACAGAGAAAGGCAGAGGGAGAAGCAGACTCCATGCAGGGAGCCCAATGTGGGACTCGATCCTGGGACTCCAGGATCGCGCCCTGGGCTGAAGTCAGGCTCTAAACCGCTGAGCCCCTCCCAGCTGTCCGCCTCGGAGGCCTTTTAACCCGCCTTCCTGCAGGCAGCATGGAGGAGGGCTTGGCTCCTGCTAGGCCCCTGGGTTTGACAGACCGGATGCTCAGCTGCGTCACCGTGGCAGGAAACGCAGGGCCTTCCAATTGGATTTCCCACCGAAGTTGTCTTGCGTTCATTGTCTATGCCCCTGCTGTGGGCAGCTATCCAGGTTGCAACCCCAACATGTCCCTCCCCGCCAGGGGGCGGCACCCAAGCGCCCTCCCTTGGATTTGGGACGGCCTGTGGGGGATGATTCACCATGTCAGGAGTAAGTTGCCCCCCGCCCCCTCCGCCTGCCTGCCTGGTGCCCTGGATGCTGTGAGGAGCCCTGATCCACAGCCATTCTCCTGGAGGTACTCTGGTCCTGGTCAAGCCCAGCTTTGCGACCCCCCCATCAGGTGCCTGACCCAGCAGGGAGGAGTCCTGGGTGGATCTAGCCCCACATTAGAGTCTCCTGAGTGGCCCCGATACTGTGGCTGCTGCTGTGGGGTGACACCATTCTGCCCTTTTGTCCGGGGCTGCCAGTGTAAGCGCGTCTGGGTCTGTCTCCTTGGGCTGCTCAGACTCCCCAGACAAGGCGTTTCACCAGCTCTGGCTGCCATAACAAAGTACCACAGACGGGACGGTCTGCACTAAATAAACTTACCTGCTTGTGGTTCGGGAGGCCGGGAAGTCAAAGATCAGGCGCTGGCAGGGTTTGGGTTCTGGCGAGGACTCTCTCTGGCTTGCAGGGACAGCTTCTCACCATGTCCCCATATGGTGGGGAGAGAGTTTTCTCCCTTCCCCTTCTTACAAGGTCACAGTCCTGTTGCATTAGGGCCCACCCTTAGGACCTCATTTAACCTGAATTACTTGCTAATGGCCATTTCTCCACATTGGGGAGTCATCCTGGGGATCGGGCATCAGCAGAGGAATTTGGGGGAGGATGCAGTTCAGTCGCTGGCAACACACTTTCACCCTTTTCCTGGGTGGTGACTGTCAACTGCTGTTGGTGTTTTAGGGGCTGGGCTGGGGGCAGGCAGGGTCTCACTGTCCAGGATGCTTGGATTTTCCCCGTGCCCCTCCCCACCCCTGGTGCTTGAGGCCCTATCAGTGGGAGGCCTCCTTTCTCCTTCTAGGGTCTTGTGCAGGTGAGGCTGGGACTGGGATAGAGCTGCTCTGTCGTCCCTTACTCTTGCTGCCAAAGGCAGCCGGTGCCCAAGCCTCTGGATGTGGAGTGTCTGTCTCATGTTTATTTCCTATTTAACTGGGAAGTTTGCAATAGGTTCTTAAAAATTAATAACAAATTATTATTATGAAATACGTGGTAGAAAATTAGGAAATATTGTTGAGCAAAGACTAAAGCAGGTTGTGTTGCCACCACCTGGAGATTGCTGCCGCCAGCACCCTGGAGCAGGCCCTCCAGGTGTCCTGCTTGGAAGCGAAGGCACAAGTCTTTCTTTCTCTAAGCCTTTTTGTTACTCGGTATAGTAGTGCACGTGGAGAAAGCAGAGACGAAGGCAATGTTTCCAGCACCCCTGAGCCCCCGCAGGCTCCCTTCCAGTCCTGCAGATGAGCTCGATCAAGCTGTATTGTGCTTTTTGTTCTGGTTTTGTGTTAATCAGTGGTCTCCACTTTTCTACGTTGACATGTTTTCATCTCTCCTCCATTTCTGCTCATCGTGGGTTCTTTGAGGTCGACCCTCAAAGGCTGGGAGGCAGGCTGCTGTGGACAGTGCCCTAAAAATTCTCGAAGCCCTTTGGCCATCAAGCGAATCCTTGACATGGTCTTTATCCTGAGGCCATTTCTCACCTTGAAGTCTTTTGCCAGGTGGGAAGCTGGAGACGTGAAGCAGCTGGACTCCCGTGTTCCCGGTAAATTCTGCACCCCACAGGATCACTGTCTCCCTTTTTCACACATGATTGTTTCTGCTCCGAGAAGCTCCTTGTTCCCTTCTGCCTTCTGCCCGAGATCTTCCTTGAGAGAGCCACACACAAGTCCATTAGGATCTTTTCCACTTTCTCTGTGACTGTGGCTTACGTTTTGCCAGTTTTTCCTCTACTGTATAGTGCAGGATCCTTTTCCAAGCCTGCCGCAGCCGCTCCCGTCCCCAGCCTACCCCTGCTCACCATCTCTGTGCTTCCTCCCAGGATTTTGTGACAGCTGTACCATTTCTGGTACAGTTTCTTTGTTAGGTTTGCTGCATGGCCTCCCCATGCTCAGGGGCTTAATTGGAAACGGTGGCCGGCCAGGCAGTGGTTCTGGCCGAGGCTGGTGCTGCTGGGCCCAGCCAGATGGTCTAGTGTGCCCGCCCTCACTAACTGGAAGGGCAGAAGCGCTCTGCTCGTGGCTCTCACCCTCCAGCACCGCTTCCTGGCTGCCTTCATAATGGAAGGTTCCAGTAGTAGGCATGGGAGCTGCAAGACCTACCGGGGCCTGGCTGTATCCCATGGTCCTGGAGCCAGGGTACTGAGGCACTGCCCATGTTGGTCGGTCATTTATGGAGGAAAGGAGAGGCTGTGTGTGCCTTCTCCCTGGGAAACAAAACCCCATGCTGGGGTGGGGGCAAGATTATCTTAAAGGACCCAAGGATATTTCTCTTCTTTGTCTATGAGAAATCTTGCTTACTGTCCCAGTATTTGGAAGCAGAGATTCCCTCTTGCTGTGTGTTTAACAAAAAGGGTGGAGTGAAGAAGCCAGTTAACCTCGTTGTGGGTGCTGATTTCTTTTCTGGCTGGGTATTCGGGGGAGAGCTTGGGAATGTTCCTCATTCGGGAAAGCCGGCTAGGCCTGCCTCCCACCCACTGCTTTGCCATGGCGATGGGCATGCGTGGCCCAGGCTGGGAAGAAGAGAGTAGCATTTTGTAGATAGCCAGCAGTTCCTATAAACATTTGATTTAAGTGGACATTTTTCAAATAAAATTTGAATAACAAATGCCAGTTAATTGGCTTGTCCTAAGAGCAGTGGGGGGTTTGATCTTTGGTGTGTGTGGTGGGCAGGCACAGAGGGAGGTGCAGTTGGGGGTCTGCCCCTCGTGTCTGCCTTCCTGGATGGCCCTTTGGTCAAGGGCGGGGCCTGAGGGCTGGGTGTCCCCAGGGTGGTCCCCGTGGATGGCTTACTGCCTCTGTGCACAGACCCATGGTGAGGCCAGGCTCTGGCTCTTGGTTGGCACTTCCCTGTGTCCCACTCCTGACTCACTTTTCTTAGGGGCTCTCCTGTGTAAAGGGGCGTGCCCCAGCTTCGTCATTACCCTTTTCACTTCCACCTTATGGCTGGGAAAGACACTTTCCCTCTGAGTCCGTGCACCATTGTTGGAGTTCCGATGTTCGCCCTTGGTAGTATTCTTCATGGAGGAGTCGCTCCTGGAAGGCCCCGAAGACCAGATTCCAAGTTTGCCTTTCTTGTCAGCTCTCACTTCTGACCTGGCTGGAGGTGGAGACTGGGAAAGTGGGCCTGGCCTGGGCAGCCATCCTTGGTGCTGCAGGGTTGTGGAGCTACTGCCGCAGGAGCAGTCGTCAGCGGGCAGGGGAGGGGATGTTGCCGTCAGAGGCCACACTGAGCTGTGCGTCTGCTCGGTGTGCAGGAGGAGCGCCTGTGAAGGATCAAAGGAGGGTGCAGGGAGGTGGTCTGACCCTGGGGGAGGAAGGAGGGATGGGAGGATTTGGGTGGGAAGAGCCTCAGACCCAGCGTGCTCTGAGAGGTCTGGCCGGGTCCTGGACGCTGACAGAGACCGTGAGAGGAGCCACGGCTCGGGTGGTTTGCTGGGGAAGTGAATGGCTGCCCGTGAGCCATTCCTGACTGGGCCTTTGTGTGTGACCACACCTTTTCCCACAGAGAAGTGCACGGATGCCCTCAGTGGTCATGAGGGGATACACCTGGTGAGCCTCGTCCAGGCCCCAGACCAGTTTTCCCCATGGTGCTTGGCAGGTGTGAGGGCACCTTATCTGTTGGGTTAGTCCCTACAAGTGCGTGTCTGGGTCAGAGGGGTGTAGCATCTTGCTGCCTGCCTGCCAGGCCCCACCGTCTCCGGCTCGAGTGTGCTGGACATGGCTCAGGGGCTCTGCCCTAGGTCTTGGGCCGTTGTCCTCAAGGGTTGTCATGTCAATCCTAGGGCTCCTTAGGTAACGTCAGAAACAAGCTGTCTTTCTTGTGCTACCATATGCCTGTCCCTCAATTCTCTCTTTTATTTTTTATTTTTATTTTTTTTTAATTCTCTCTTTTAAAAAGAAATTGTTCATGGTGTTTTTCCTTCATACAGAAAATTCTTATTTTTATTTTGTTATTTTACTTTGCTTTGTTTTTGCTTGGGCACAGTATGCTTTATTGGTGGTACATGACAAGAAGACTCCCTACTGGCCTCCCTCCCCTTCTTCAGGGGGTCTGGGATAGAAACCGTTTGGCAGTCAGGAGATTCTCTGTGTGTTGGGAGGAGTCGGGCAAGGACATCCTAGCAGCTGAGGGCCTCTCTCTTCTTGGTCTCGCTGGGGCTCATGGTCAAGGGGGCTCTTACTCCTTGGCCATGCAGACCATAACATCCACCAGCCAGTTGCTGTAGCCAAATTCACGGTCATACCTGGAAATGAGCTTAACAAAGTGGTCATTGAGGGCAGTGCCCACCCCAGCGTCGAAGGTGGAAGAGTGGATGTCACTGTACAGTCACAGGAAACAACCTGGTCCTCATGTAGCCCAAGATGCCCTCGAGGAGGCCCTCTAGTGCCTGCTTCAGCATCCTTGTTGATGTCATCATATTTGGCAGGTGGCGGGTCAGACACATTGGGGGTGGGGACATGGAAGGCCAGGCCAGTGAGCTTCCCATTCAGCTCAGGGATGACCTTGCCTGTACCCTTGGCAGCACCAGTAGAAGCAGGGATGATGGTTCTGGGCAGCCCCTGGATCACCATGCTACACCTTCCCGGAGGGGCTGTCCACAGGCTTCTGGGTGGCAGTGATGGCAGGGACTGTGGCCATGAGTCCCTCCACGATGCTGAAGTTGTCACGGATGACCTTGGCCAGAGGGGCCAAGCAGCTGGTGGTGCAGGAGGCATGGCTCACAGCCTTGAGGGAGCTGTCCTACTTCTCATGGTTCAAGCCCATCACAAACATGGGGGCTTTAGCAAAAGAGGTAGAGATGATGACCCTCTCAGCTCCACCCTTCAGGTGAGTGCCAGCTTTCTCCATGGTGGTGAAGACCCCAGTGGACTCCACAACATACTCAGCACCAGCATCACCCTGTTTGATGTTGGCGGGATCTCGCTCCTGGGAGAAGGAGATGGGCTTCCCATTGATAACACGTTTCCCATTCTCGGCCTTGTCTGTGCCATGGAATTTGCCGTGAGTGGAGTCCTACTGGAACATGTGGGCCATGTGGTTGAGGCCAATGAAGGGGTCATTGATGGCGACAGTGTCCACTTTGTCGGAGTTAAAAGCAGCCCTGGTGACCAGGTGTCCAGTATGACCAAATCTGTTTACTGTGACCTTCACCATCGTGTCTCAGGGACATGGCTGGCACTGCGCCAGAAGATGCGGCTATCTGTCAAACAGGGAGGAGCAGAGAGCCTTATTTTTACCTTTTTTTTTTTTAAGATTTTGTTTATTTATTCATGAGAGAGAGAGGCAGACACAGGCAGAGGAAGAAGCAGGCTCCATGCAGGGAGCCCGATGTGGGACTCGATCCCAGGACTCCAGGGTCACGCCCTGGGCCAAAGACAGGCACTAAACTGCTGAACTACCCAGGCGTCCCTATTTTTACTTTTTAAGGAAAACTTACATCTTTTATTTCTGGGTTTTGTATTATTACTATTATTTTTTTGAGAGAGCACACACTGCCCTCATGAACAGGTGGGGAGGAAAGGGCGGGGGGGGGGGGGAGAATCTCCAGCAGACCCCCCACTGAGCACAGAGCCCTGAGATCATGACCTTAGCCAAAATCAAGAGTTGGATATTAACCTGCTGCACCACCCAAGTGCCCTGGATTTTTGTATTAAGAAAACTTTTTACCACTGTTAATTTTTTTTTTCCTTTTGACACTGTTGTGGTTTAGTTTTTACCTTTATTTTTTACTCCTATGTAATTTGTTTTGGTACAACATGAGGTTAGGCCTTGGGTATTTTTTTCCCTTTCCTAATATTTTATATTTTTTGTTAGTTTCTGTAACCATTTGAAATCATAATAGCAGGTGGAGGGAGGGGCAGGGGGAGGAGGAGAGTCCCAAGCAGATGCCACGCTCAGCACAGAGCCTGACTCTGGGCTCCATCTTCTGACCCTGAGGTCATGACCTGAGCTGAAATCAAGAGTCAGACACTTAACTGAGCCCCTCAGGTACCCTGAAATAAAAAACTTTGTTAAAGAAAGAGGAGGGGGTTTTAAATTGCCATGTAAGTGCCATTGTCTCCACAGACGTGCTGTGGGCACTGGAGACCCTCAGGGAGACGCCGGGTGGACGGCAGCACCGGGACTGTCCCCGCAAGGTCCCCGACCTGCACGGCCGGTGCTGGCCCCCGGGCCGCATCAGGAGGGGGCTGCATGTGGGAAGAAGGGCGCGCCAGGCAGGTCGGGGCAAGCTGATATGTCCCTCCCTCCTAGGGGCGAGCTGGCGGAGGACAGCATGGAGACTGAAAATGCGGCTGCGGCCGCGGCGGCTGCGTTCACGGCGTCCTCGCAGCTCAAGGAGGCTGTGTTAGGTAGGGAGCCTGCCTTCCCGCTCGGTGCCTCTGCGGGCGGCTCAGACGCGCTTTCCCCTGGATGGTCCCCGGGGCCTGGGGTGTGGGGGGCCTCCTGCTGGCTCTTGCCCCGGGTGCAGCGAGGGTGGTGCGGGCTCAGGCCCCAGGGTCCTCCCAGGTGTGGCCTGCTGGCATCTGCAGGGGGGCTCAGCCCTTCCCCGTGGCGGGCCGAACCCCCCCTCTCCGTGGTTGTAAGACCACAGTGAATGCTCACGGCCTCGGAACTCCTCAGAATAGAAACGACAAGCTTCTCTAGAATTATTCAAAACAAAGCTTGATTTTATTTCCTTAAGTGGTTCTTCCATTGAACTGTATTTTAATTATGCTAACATTATTATCATAAGATTGATTTTTGTGGTTTTATCTGAAACTCTAACCTGAGACTAAGGAGTAATGTTCTGCTCACCTGCGCCCTATCTTAGTCCCTCCTGGATCTTAATTTCTGGTGTCTGGTTGGCAGCTATGTCGGTGCTTTTGCTGAAGGAAGTACTTGGGAAAGGTTGTAACTGGTTTTGTTTTTACCCTTTCCCTGTCACCACACCTTGTGAGAAGTGAAGGTGGCTGAAGAAGAGGAGAGCCTGGAGGCTGAAATCGTGTACCCCATTACCTGCGGAGACAGCAGAGCCAACCTGATTTGGAGGAAGTTTGTGTGCCCGGGCATCAATGTGAAGTGTGTTCAGGTGAGGCTTCTGTATAACCAGAGTGCAGACCTGTGTGCCAGGACTACAGGGGAGGGAGGCCCTCGTGGTGCCACACCCTTGAGACCAGCAATGTCAGACTTCGGTCCAAGGGGGGCATGACCTGTGCAGGGGAGTGCAGAAGGCAGGGGTCAGCTGTGTTTGGGAGAACAGAGGAGCCAGGGGTAAGCCTTCAGGGATGGACACTGTTGCTGAGGGCCGCAGGGGAAAGCATCAGATGTCGATTCCTTTTTCTGGAATGCAGCTGTGGGAAGAGGCTAGGGAGGTAGCCCTGGTCATGTGGGGGGTGGCCACAGTCACCAAGTTGGGAGCTACTTGTTTTGGTAGATTGAATGAGGTGTATGCTTTGGAAAGACTCATTTAATAGCCATGAGTAAGGTGAATGCGAGAGGTATTCTCTTTCTGCCATGTTAGATTGAGTGCCCAGACTGGCCTTATGCTAAAAACAGCCCAAAAAGCTGGTTAAGATACTTTACTAAAGCATCTTTTAGATGCTTCCATGAGCTGGCAAAAATGGATGAAATACTCAAGCCAGGGGCCCGAGTAACGGGGTTTGGAGAAGGCCGAGTGCCACCTCCAGCTTTGGCCTGCATAGCCTTCATCGGCCCCCCACTTTCTCAGCCTCACAGGGCTGGAGTTGAGAAGGTGAAGCCAGGGCTTCCCTGAACTGTGTGGTTGTAAGGCTCTTACTTGTAAGGTCTCTCCCCTCGGTGTCAGGTGGACCCCTAACCTCAGATTGTCAGCCCCAGCCCCATCCTGTCCCCTGGGACAGGGAACCAACCGCCTGCCACCCATCTTAGCACTGAGGGAAAGAGGCACCCTCTTGAGGATTTGCATGGGAGCCTGATGGTCTGAAAATCCTAAGTGTTTAGTTATAAGCAGTTCCTGGTAGACAGTTCCTGCAGGAGCCTGACAAGCATATGAAAAGACCTTTTGGAGGATCTCATCTTTGTCACAGGTTTTCAGTAATGTCACCAGACAGAGTTTCAAGGAAGAACCAGCTCACTGTGTAAAACAAGCAGAAACACTGAGCATGTGAGGAGACCAAACACCCAAGTGCACAAAGCACAAAATAGGAGACTCATAATGCTGCAGACATTGGGATTTTGAGACAGGAAACATAAAAGAATTATATGTTTAATTTATCTCAAGATTAAAGTTTGACGTAAAAGCATAAGCGTATTTAGAAGAACAAACTAGGAATGAAAAATAGAACACTTAGTGGATAGGTGCAGATTAGACACGGTTGAAGGGAGAGGAGAGTTCACGAACTGGAAGGTAGGAGTAAAGAAGTCTATGTTTATTACTGTGTATTTCCTGCTGTTTCTATCAAATAGAAGCAAAGCTTCTTACATTGGAAAGTCAAGTCCTGTAGAGGTGGAAGAAGTGAAGTTGACTGGTGAGAGCTGGTTGGGGAGCACGATGTTCTCTAGGCTCAAAATATCCCCCATCAATTAGGTATTAACCGTAGAGGAAAGGGGCACCTGGGGGCTCAGTGGTTGAGCATCTGCCTTCAGCTCAGGGCGTGACCCCGGGGTCCTGGGATCGAGTCCTACATAGGGCTCCCCACAAGGACCCTGCTTCTCCCTCTGCCTGTCTCTGTCTCTCTCTGTGTCTCTCATGAATAAATAAACAAAATATTTTTTAAAAAATTGTAGAGGAGGGGCAGCCCGGGTGACGCATTGGTTTAGCGCCACCTTCAGCCCAGGGCCTGATCCTGGAGACCCGGGATCGAGTCCCACGTCAGGCTCCCTGCATGGAGCCTGCTTCTCCCTCTGCCTGTGTCTCTGCCTCTCTCTCTGTGTGTCTATCATGAATAAAAAAAAAAAAAAAAAAAAAAGTTAAAAAAAATTGTAGAGGAAAAACAGCAGCTCTGCAGGGGAAGCCTGGCAGGTAGCTCCTCAACCAAGTGATAACAGTGGTGTCAGGACAGACCTCCGTCACGGCTCTCCTGATTGAATAGGCGGGAATTCTGTAGCATTCCCACAAGGAAGGCACAGCCTGACTCTTCTCATGAGAAGACTTGAGGGACAGTCAAGAAATTCACTTGGCATGCTTCAGAAATGTCCAGGTCAGGAAGATGAAGGTGGAGTCTTCGGGGAGCAGGTGTGGCGTGCAGGCTGGGCTGAGTCCTGCTTCAGAGACCCATTGCTCCAAAGGGTGTTGTCGGGGCAGCTCACAGGTTCTGCATGTGGCCTGTTGATGAGATAATACAGACTAATGGTGATTTCCTGAGTTTGAGCACTGTGGTTCCACAGCTGAACCTTTTCCTCAGGAAGTAGACTGTGGCAGAGTTCCCGAAAGTGTCCTAGCACCCGGAGGACAATGGAGCTGTGTCCTGTGCTGACAGAGGAGAGCTGCACGTGGCGGAATCATCTTTAGACCTGGGGGGGATGCAGACATTTCAGACAGAACTGTGGTGGCCACTAGCAGGTCCTCACTGCAGGGTGTTCCAGGAAGTGTTCTTGCGGCAGATAGGAGTGTTAGGTACTGAAGGCGTGCAGAGCAAAGGAAGTGGAAATGTGTGGGTGAGCCAAAGTGTGAGTGAGTCTATAGCTCTGACAACATGTCTTAGGAAGACTCCAGACCAGATAAAACACGCGGCACCTGGCAATGGGGTCAGTTAGCTCTGGACGCTGATAGTCCACGTAGGCCCTGCACCCGCCCTGAGAGTCGAGCATGACATGCCAACTACTGGAGAAAACTCTAGAACTCCAAGAGTGGTGCTCAGCCCAGATGGTGGCAGGAGAGGAGAGGAGGCAGCGTGTGGACGCAGGGAAGTGGATGGAAGCACGAGACTCCAGACAGATGGAGCAGTTGGGTGCAGCTGTGGCAGGCCAGGGACCGAGGCACAGATGGTGTCACGTGGGGTGGGGGAGGGACAGACACTGTCACACTAGCTGGGGGGGACAGACTGGAGTTGTGTCTGGTGGGGGAACACTGATTGTGTCACGTCTAGGGAGTGGGGTGTGGGAGGTATTGGCAGAGGCTGGGCCCAGGGTGAGTGTCCTGCTGGTTGCGCAGGGGCCAGAGGGGTGTCTACCTCCGCTGCCTGGGCTCACAGCCCATCTCCTCGACCCTCGAGTGAGGGGTCGAGTGGCTTTGTGAACTCCGTGAGAGGGTGTGTGTAGGTGGTCAGGATGTTAGGAAAATGACTCCCATCTGCAGGGGTCCCCAGGCTGCTTGCACTTGCTCTGACCTCAGTCTGCTGGAGGTACCAGTGCTCGGTGCTCCGTGCTCCCAGCAGGGTACGCTACACGATCCCACACCGCCCAGGGCCCTGGAGGAGGCCTCCTGGGAAGGGGAGGCCCAGCGGCACTTGTGTTGCTGCTTCTGCTGAGTCCCAGTGACTCATCTCTCTCCTGTCTATAGTGTTATTTTGATTCTTAAGTTCCAACAATTGCTTGTTTTACACGATCGAGTGGGTTTGGGTAAAACTGGCCCCAAAACCCTGACATTGAAATGGATGTGTGTGCGTCAGGGCCAGAGATGCCTGCTGTGAGAGGGTGCTGCGGTGGGTCGGGTGGGGTGAAGGGGACAAATCACAGCTTACCCTGTGCACCGTCCTGTGTTAGATGTCACATACGTGAGTATTTAATGGAATGAGTGGGTTTGCCGAGTCCCAGCTGGAGGGAGAGAGCGTCTTGCTGTTCTGAGTGGTGTCACCTCAGCTCTCCCTGGCTCAGACGTACCATCTGTTTCTCGAGGCAGCACCAGGTGCTGGGCTCCCTCCCCGGGCTTGGGGGCAGTGCCGGCCACAGGTCCCCATGCCAGCCCCCGTGCGGAGGGCCAGGTCTTATTTTGCCTGAAGTGTTCTTTTCCCATGGTCAGGGTTGCCACTGGTTGAACCCGAAACATCAGAGAGGAGAAGCCTGCTGCTCTTGGAGCCAGGCCGTGGCACTCTGCCCTGCCACCCCGCACTGCTCTCCCGGGCTGGGCAAGCGGGAGAGGTGGGTCACATGTGCGTCCTGACCCAGCTGTGCTTCCCTCCTCAGTATGACGAGCATGTGATCAGCCCAAAGGAGTTTGTGCACCTGGCTGGCAAGTCCACCCTGAAGGACTGGAAGAGGGCCATCCGGATGAACGGCATCATGCTCAGGTGGGCGTCTGCGAGAGCGAGCCCTCCGCAGTGGAGTGCAAGTGACCGCGCCAGGTGTCCTTCTATGGCTTTTTTGTTGGTTTTTAATAAGATGAGGCACATTCTGAACAGGAGAGCTGACCGTGTCCCCTGCAGCGCAGCTGACCCAGCTGACCGCACCTGCCACGGCCCTGCAGGCATGTGGTCTCATTCTGATGTCCTCACACGGCCTCCCTTTGCATCCTGCATCTCCCACCGCAGCCACTAAACCCAGGGGTGCCTGGGCAGGGGCCTAGGTCTCTCACCTGGGGTGGGGTGGTGTGTCTGGCCACTTGTCCCTTCCTGGCACGGCCGGTCTGCCTGCTGAGGGTCTCACCCAGACTACGTCTAGTTTGCTGGCCACACATCCGTCTTCTGGACATTCTCCACCTTTTGTGGCAATACTGCTTTCAGGGTACAGGACAGTGGGTCCCAGAGGGCCTTAGTCTAGATCCCTGACCTTTCCTGTCATCAGGTCAGGGGTGCTGGGTTGGTGCCCCGTCTCTGGCTGCTGATGGTGGTGTCCTCTTGGTCAGGTGCCCACTTACTCCTCATAGATCTCGTTTTCCCTTTGAGATTAATCAGGAATTTGTAGAAAGGTTGGGGCTGGCTCTCCGCTCCCTTGCCGACATGAAATCCCAGAATAGAGACAGATTTGTGCCTCTGTCTCTCCACGGGCAGCGTCCATCCCAAGGGTCCTGTCGCTTGTTTTCCTGGGCTGATTCTCAAGCCGATGTGAAGGCCATGTCTGCTCTGCTAGCCCTCCCTGGGTGTGTGTGACCTGTCCCCAGTGGTCTTCTGTCCCTTTCCCGTCACTCGTGAAACAGGAATGGTGATGCCCCTTCTGAGAAGCCTGAGGACAGACTAGGCTTTTAAGTTCACACGCCCAGAATGTCAGTCCCAGTCTTCACGTTTTCGGATTTCCTGCTTTGGTGGTAACAACTCACCCCTCCTGGTGAAGCAGAGGGCACCTCTCTCTGGTGGTCCCCACCCCACCCCTGTGTTCACTCCGTGGCCCCCCCTGCCGGCCAGTCCAGAGATGGCTGCTGTTTCTGATGGTGTCTGGCAAGGCTGGACGGGGTCACTTTGCTGCTAAAGGGGCTGCTCTCCTCTATGTGGTTATTCCCGGGAGATGTGGCTTTGTGCTGTCCTTGGGTGTGGGTTTGCTGCCCAGAGGAGTGCCTACGGCCCTGTGGTGAGGCCTGGGTCTCGGTCCTGTTCACTGTCACTGTGAACCACAGCCTGGGCTTGAAGTGGCCAGATGCCCACGGCCAGAGACCCAGCCGGCCTGCTGATACCTGTGCTTCTAGAGCATGCTTGGCACCCTTGCAGTTGGCTGGGTCCCATCCTGCCGTGCTCATGGCTCCTAAGCCCCACCCATTAAACGTGCTCCTGACTTTCTAGAAAGTGTTTTGGTGGCTTAGCTGTGAGAAGGCAACTGGCTGTTTCCTTGGAGGAGCACGCAGGGGAGGTGCACTGTGGGTCAGCTGCTCACCTGGAGGTCAGTGCAGGCACACCGTGCAGAGGCCCCATCAAGCCCCCCGACCCTGTCACAGGTTGAGGGGGGTGAGTTGAGGTGTTCCCAGGGTTAAACCCAGGCCCTCCAGGGATCCCTGGGTGGCGCAGCGGTTTGGTGCCTGCCTTTGGCCCAGGGCACAATCCTGGAGACCCGGGATCGAGTCCCACGTCGGGCTCCCGGTGCATGGAGCCTGCTTCTCCCTCTGCCTATGTCTCTGCCTCTCTCTCTCTGATTTATTTAATCATAAATTAAAAAAAAAAAAATACCCAGGCCCTCCAGAGAGGCTGTAATAAAGGGCCTCCCTGGGAGGGTGATCCTGGCAGGTGAGGGACGTGCCGTGCCCCCTGCTGCAGTCGAGGATGGGAAACGAGCCACCTTGAGTGTGTAGCCAGAAGCCAGAGGCACCAGCACCGTCCTGTGTTGCTGTACACACAGGGCCGGGCTGCTCCGGAGGGTTTCTCGTCCCCCTCTGCCTCACGGTCACCTTGTGGGTGCGCCGTCAGGCTCTTCTGTTAGCCGGGGGTCTGCTCACCTGCGGCTGGCAGGCGGCGGAACATCCCCGGAGGGCTCAGGGCGTGACCAGCATCCCTGGGACAACTGCCTGCCAGCACCCTCCTTTGTCCTGGCCACCAGCCATGTGATTGCGGTCCCCATGGACTTCTGACTTGTGCTGGCAGCTGGAGGTCCCACACTGGCCTAGGGAGCCCTGGCTGGCGCTGTCACGGCCTGTCTGGAGCCCGAGGGGCACCCAGCTCCCGGCCCGTGGTTGGCCACTTTGCAGCCGCCACCTCCCCAGGGACCTGCCGCCAGGCCAGCCCTTCCTTGCCCTGCCATCAGGACCTGAGGATGCTGGAGTGGGGGGAAGGGAGGGGAGCGAGGTACCTTGAGGTCCACCCGCACCCACTGGTTCTCTGGACGTGTCCTCCGTCCCTGGTCTCCTTTGCCACAGGAAGATCATGGACTCTGGGGAGCTGGACTTCTATCAGCACGACAAGGTCTGCTCCAACACCTGCCGCAGCACCAAGATCGATCTCTCAGGCGCCCGCGTGTCCCTGAGCAGCCCCACCTCGGCCGAGTACATTCCCCTCACACCTGCCACGGCTGATGGTACGTGCTGGCTTGGAGCCTTTGCTCTCACCGGGGCTTGAGCCTTCCCACTCCAGCTACAGCCATGGGGTGGGCCTTTGCACACCACTCGTGGAGCCTGGCCTCCCGCCCTGGTCCTGTGGTGTCCACCACCGCCACCTTCTTTGTGGAGAGTCTAGCTCGATTGTTATTGTCGTTGACAGGGAAGATTCGGGTACTTTTTCTTAGTCATTTTTAACGTAAACTGTTATAATTTGTGAGTAGAGAAGTGTAGAAGGAAGGTTAGTGCAGACGTCCAGTGACCATCACCAGCTCCGACTCACCCAGGGACGCCACCCATGTGGCAGACGTGGGCTCCTCTCAGCCCCGGGGCTGAGCTGTGTCGCAGGCCCGCGCTGCCTGTAGCACCCGGTGCTCGGCCCACGTGCTGGTACCTCCTGGCTTTCGGCTGACCTACCCTCCATATCCTTCCACGATGACGCCTGTGGCTGTGGCTGGTAGATGCGCATGTTCCCAGGAAGCCTTCCAGCTTTTAGAAGGAAATTCTTTTTAAAACTGCAGTTAGGGATCCCTGGGTGGCGCAGCGGTTTGGCGCCTGCCTTTGGCCCAGGGCGCGATCCTGGAGACCCAGGATCGAATCCCACGTCGGGCTCCCGGTGCATGGAGCCTGCTTCTCCCTCTGCCTGTGTCTCTGCTTCTCTCTCTCTCTCTGTGTGACTATCATAAAAAAAAAAAAAAAAAAAACTGCAGTTAGAGGGACGCCTGGATGGCTCAGCGGTTTAGCACCTGCTTTTGGCCCAGGGCGCGATCCTGGAGACCCAGGATCGAATCCCACGTCGGGCTCCCGGTGCATGGAGCCTGCTTCTCCCTCTGCCTGTGTGTCTGCCTCTCTCTCTCTCTCTCTCTGTGACTATCATAAAAAAAAAAAAAAAAAAAAAAAAACAAAAAAAACAAAACTGCAGTTAGAGGGACGCCTGGATGGCTCAGCGGTTTAGCACCTGCTTTTGGCCCAGGGCGTGGTTCCAGGGTCCCAGGATCGAGTCCCATGTTGGGCTCCCTGCGTGGAGCCTGCTCCCTCTGCCTTCTCTGCCTCTCTCTCTCTCTCTCTCTCTCTGTGTCTCTTATAAATAAATAAATAAAACCTTAAAAAAAAGTAAAAAATAAAACTGCAGTTAGAGCAAATTCGGTCCTTGGTCCTGCTGGTAACTTGGAGGTGGTGCATTTCCAGTGATGTCACCTGAACTAACCTGACTATACCTGTCAGTCCATGGGGCCAGGGACTGTCCTTGTCACTGGCCAGACGGTGGCCAGTGGAGGGGTCCTGGGAGGATGGGGGAGAGTCTCAGGCACAACAGCGAGGTTCCACCGTAGCCTCCAGCTCCGCTCCTGCACTCCGCCGGCACGGGCTGGCTGGCCGAACTTCAGAGCCCCTCCTGGAAACTCCAGGAACACAGTTGCCGGTAGTCAGACGAGCCGGCTGCTCTTTTGTCAGCTCTCCTCATCCGTTGGTTACAGTTTGCAGTGATGTGGGGCCTTGGGGCCTGGGCTTCTTTCTGGGCCAAAGCCCCAGGCTGGGGCCTGGTCTGGCTCCTTGGAAGGCACAGCGCAGTGTGGGGAGGGCCTGGGTCACCCCAAAGCCCTCTCTGCACCCCCAGTGGGCCGTAGCTTTCGTGAGAATAGGGCTGACACCGGGTTATGGGTCCAGACCCCCTGCTCCGCCATGAGAGTCCGCCTGGGACGACGGGTCTCCAGTCTCCAAGAAGGGACCAGGCTTTGAGCGCTCCAGTCAGCACTCACCACGTCCGGTGAAGGCCACATCAGGTTTAGGATTTAGCTCTTTGAACGCTGTCATGTCTCGACGGTCTGGACGAGGCTGTGTGTTCCTTTACTTAGCTACGTGCGGTCTGCTCAGCCAGAGTTCTCAGGGAACATCTTGCCAGTTGTGTAGTTAGTGAAAGATTTTGTGTCACCTAGACTATGGAGAAGATGTGTTTTTGCCCCGAATTATTCTAAGCACATAGCGTTTTTCAGCACGACGTTGTTGGTCGTAGGAGGCCCGTGTGAGGCTGGGGAGCTTACGCAGATGTTAGGCAGTCGCAGGCTTGTGCCTCAGCGGGGTCTGTGTGGAGCCAGGCCTCCATCAGAAGCAGCCTCAGCGGCCAGGTGCCCGCTGTGTCCGCAGCTGTGCGGGCACCAGAGCGGAACCGGGGCGTGAGCCTGAGCGGACGGCGTAGGTCCCTGATCTCGGGAGGCGGCGCTGGCACACGCGAGGTCAGGGCGCTGTGGACCTAGCGGAGGTCGCGGGGAAGGGGCGGTCCGGGTGCTGGCCTTGCGGTCCGAGGAGTGTGCGGGCAGGTCGGAAGCGCCTGGAGACGAGTGCAGTGGTGGGAATTTGTCGAGGCTGGTGGTGGCGTCAGGGAGACTCCGTTCTTTCTCCTTCATGTGTGTTTGATGATGTGTGCGGTTCAGAAGCTTAAAAATAGGTGTACCTCAGAGATATGAACCTGTTGACTGCCCTGGCACACGTGTGCTTGTGGATTTTATAAAAACTGGTGCAAAGGGGCAGCCCTGGTGGCCCAGGGGTTTAGCACCGCCTTCAGCCCAGGGCGTGATCCTGGGGATCCGGGATGGGTCCCGTGTCGGGCTCCCTGCATGGAGCCTGCTTCTCCCTCCTCCCTCTGCCTGTGTCTCTGCCTCTCGCTCTCTCTGTGTCTCTCGTGAATAAATAAAATCTTAAAAAAAAAAAAATTGGTGCAAAGGAGAGCTTTAGAGCCCGTGTTGGGATGGTGGGTTGGGAGGGTTGCTCGCTGGCTGGCGAGGCTCACGGTGGCCGTGTCTGGGTTGCAGTGAACGGGTCTCCCGCCACCATCACCATAGAGACCTGTGAGGATCCTGGCGACTGGACCACGGCCATCGGAGGTACCAGTCCTTCTGGTTGGGCTGCTTGGGGGTGAGGGGCGGGATGTGCTGGGTGGCCCTGGGCAGGCTGCAGGCAGGCCCGGGGGGCTTCCCGGAGGAAGTGCCAGTGCGGCGGTGGAGCTCCACCCATGCAGACCTGTGCACGCTGGCCCCCAGCCCCAGGCCTCCTGGCAGCTCTGCTCCGGCCTGCGGCGAGAAGCCTGCCGTGGCTGCTTCTTCCTGCCCTCTGAGCCCCCCTGCCCCTCACAGACGACACGTTCTCCTTCTGGCGAGGCCTCAAGGACGCAGGCCTGCTGGACGAGGTCATACAGGAGTTCCACCAGGAGCTGATGGAGACCATGAAAGGCCTGCAGCAGCGGGTCCAGGACCCCCCCCTGCAGCTCCGAGGTGAGAGGCTCTGTGTGCCCGGCACCACCCTCCCCCCGCTCCCCGGCTGCCCCTCCTGCCCTGCCGTGCCCCTGTAGACTCAGGACCCGGCTGGGCCTGGTTCAGCTCTGGTGGCGGAAGGGGGCGGAGCAGAGGCCGGCGGCCGGCCCCCTGGGTCACTGTGTCCGCGGGACGTCTCTGTGGGGGCCGTTCTCACCGTGTGCTCGCGCCTTCAAGATGCCGTCCTCCTCAACAACATCGTGCAGAACTTCGGCATGCTGGACTTGGTGAAGAAGGTGCTGGCCAGCCACAAGTGCCAGATGGACCGCTCTCGGGAGCAGTACGCCCGAGACCTGGCAGGTACGTCGGGTGGCCAGGGCCTCCCTGGGCCCAGTGCTCCCGTGGCCGTCCCTGGTCACTGCCTGGTGGGACAGCTGCTCCTGAGAGAGCACAGGAGGCACAGTCTGGAGGGGGGAGGACCAGGAGAGCCTAGCGCCGTCTCACGGGGAAGCCACGCAGGGCCTAGGTGGCCCGCCCTCGGCTCCCCTGCGACTGTTTACAGGAGAAAAGTGGGAGAGGTGAGGCCGTGCCACTGGGGCCCCCAGAGTCACTCTCTGACGTGTGTGTTTCTCCTTCCTGGCGCTCCCAGGGCGCTCGTGTGCAGCAGATGGCTCACGTGTGTGGTTTTGACCTATTTTGTATCTTCATGCTTCACAAAAGCAACTTTCTGTGCAGATTCTAGAAAGATCAGAAAGTTAGAATGGGGAAGGTCTGTCCTCGTCTGGCAGCTTAGAGGCCGCCTTTGAGATGACATTTCTGCTTTCTCGGAGGGGCAGTCAGCACAGGCACCGCAGAGAGTGTCACTGGGGGGAGATGGGGTGGGACAGGGACAGAGCATCACTGGTCAGGGTACATGTGTTTCCCTCCCTGTGTCCGCACTGGCCTCTGTCCCCCCCCCCCACCTGACTCCTCCTCCCCACAGTGATGCTCTGTCCCATGTCCCCCATCCGCCCATGCAGTGACGCTCTGTCCCCCATGTCCCCCTGTCCTTGCAGTGATGCTCTGTCCGTGTCCCCCCCCACAGTGACGCTCTGTCCCCCATGTCCCCCTGTCCCCACCGTGACACTCTGTCCCATGTCCCCGTAGCCGCAGTGATGCTCTGTCCTGTGTCCCCCTCCCTGCAGTAACACTCTGTCCCGTGTCCCCCTGTCCCCACAGTGAAGCTCTGTCCCCCATGTCCCCCTGTTGCCGCAGTGATGCTCTGTCCCGTGTCCCCCCCACAGTGATGCTCTGTCCCCCCGCCCCTCCCAGTGACACTCTGCCCCTGTCCGCCCACAGCCCTAGAGCAGCAGTGTGACGAGCACCGCCGTCGGGCCAAGGAACTCAAGCACAAATCTCAGCACCTCAGCAACGTGCTCATGACGCTGACCCCCGTCTCCCTGCCACCCCCCACGAAGCGGCCCCGGCTGGCAAGGGCCACATCAGGGCCGGCTGCCATCGCCTCGCAGGTGCTCACCCAGTCTGCCCAGATCGCCCTCAGCCCCGGCGTGCCCGTCTCCCAGCTGACTGGCGTGCCACTCGGCAAAGTGGTGTCCACCCTGCCGTCCCCCGTGCTGGGCAAGGGACCCCCCCAGGCTGCTTCCGCCAGCTCTCCAGCCTCGCCCCTGCTCGGGGGCTACACAGTGCTGGCCTCGTCGGGCACCACCTTTCCTAGCACCGTGGAGATCCACCCGGACGCGTCCAGCCTCACAGTCCTGAGCACAGCCGCCATGCAGGACGGCAGCACTGTGGTCAAGGTGGTGAGCCCCCTGCAGCTGCTCACCTTGCCGGGCCTGGGCCCCACCCTGCAGAACGTGACCCAGGTGTCACCTGGGGGTAGCACCATCGTGACAGTGCCCACGGGGGCCGTCGAGAGCGCCGTGGCCGCCTCGGGGCCTGAGGAGCACACGGCCACCATTGAGGTGGCCGCCATGGCGGAGGGCCACGAGCACAAGTAGACGCTGGTGGAGGGCGAGGCCCCTCGTGGGCACAGGGCTGGCCGCCTCTCCTCAAGCCCCGGCCGGCCGGGAGCACGGCACCGCCGCCCCGCGGGTCACGTCGGGCTGAACCAAAGAGAGGGAACACCAAACAGACGGAAGAGAAAGGGATCGCCAGCGACAGGCCTGTGCAGTCAGCCTCCCCCTCGAACTTCCTCCCCCTTTTCTTAGGAAATACATTCTTCCATCTGTTGCTTATTGATACTGTTTACACGTTGGGCCTGATGAGGAGCCAGGCAGAGAGGACGAGGAGGCACCGCCGGGGAGCAGGGCGCGGACCCCGTGGGTGCGAGGGGCCCCCGGGGGGGGGTATCACGAACACAAGTCTTGGGAACCGTCCCCAAGTGTGGAAACCCATGGATCCTATGGATTTGGTTTCTTCCCACAGTTTTCTGTAGGTTTAGCGGGTCCCGGCACCCTGATCTCCCGTCTCTGGAGCGGGCGCCGTGCTGCTGCAGGTCCACACGCGGCCCTGGGCAGGGGCGCCTGGGCACCCGGGGCTGGAGTGCCACCCCCAGGGCACCCGCCTGAGCAGAGGGCCCAGAGGCCCCAGCAGCTGAGTTTGCCGTCTGCCCGCCTCCCTCCGCCCTGCAGGCGCTCGGGCCCCCCGGGTGGCCCCTGCACACGCGCCGTGGGTGTTTTTAAGTGAATTATTAGTAGGCTTCTAGGAAGAGTCAGATTTCTAGCATTTTCATCCTAAGCAATGCTGAGTGCCTAGGCTTCCTGCATCGCTCTGGGCTCCAGAGTGCTCAGTACGAGGCAGCTGTGGGCGCCGCCCCGGGGCGACTGCGCTGGTGGTTCCCGCTGCTCCGGCAGTGAGCACTCGCCCGGCGGGCCGCCCGGAGGAGGGTGGCGGTGACGGTGGTGCGCCCCTGCGGCTTTGGTTCCGGGGGTGCGGGTGCGAACACAGCAAGACAGGAACCGAGGAGGGGCTGCGTGGGGCGAGGTGCTCCCGCCTTTGGGGAACTCGTCATCCACCCCGTGCTCAGCCTGCTGGCGGGGCCGCCGTGACAGCTTTAGCCCCTGGCCCTCCGGGACCCCCACCCAGGGGTGGAGGTGCACCCTGCTGGCTGGCGCTGGTGCCCGAGGGCGTGTGGGGTGGCAGTTGGGTGGTCTGGACCAGGGTCTGTCACGGCGGGGCCACCCGGGGGCCATGCGCAGGTCTGCTTGTGGACCCAGGAGGAAGAGCAGCAGGGGTCCCAGGGCCCGCCCGAGCCCTTGAGTGGACGTCCCCGCGGCCACGCTTCCCCTGGCGGCCAGTTCAGTTGCCTGCGGAAGACCCTTCTCTGCCGGAAGGGGAGGGGGCTCCAGCGCAGCCACTGCCCTACTTTGTGCTTCGAAGGGAACTGGGTTGTCTGTCTGTCCTTCCATCCCAGGTGCCCCACACCTCCCCGAGTCTCCCAGGCGCTCCTTCCTGTTTTCTTTCTGTCACATACTTGTTTGCCGTGGTCACGGGTCAGCTGGTTTCAGCACGGTGTTTACCTGCTGGTTACGGAGTCCCGATGCCTGTGGCAGCGTGACCGCGGGGTGGGCGCGTCCTGTCCTGTCCTGTGCGTCTGCACCAGCTCGGGCAGTGCGAGAAAGCACATCTTGCCCTTGGGGCCTTTGTCAAAGTCAGACAAGCGGCCCCTTTGAAGCCGCCGCCCCGCCGGCAGTCAGACCGCAGGGCTGGAGGGAAGTGCACATCCGAGCCATAGCACGGAAGCCGCAGCTTCAGAAATAACTGCAGCCCCTCCCTCCACCTGGGCGGGGGGCGGGGGGACACCTGTGCCTGGCAGGGCCCCGAGTCCCGGCTGTCGGGGGGCCGCGGGGGCCGCCTGCACCCCTCCAGTCCCCGGGCGGGACCGCGGGCTGCTTCTGGGGAGCAGGACTGGACTTGGTTTCTCTCACGGCTGCCGGCCCAGAGGCAGCCTGGGGAAGGGAAGCATCCGGGTTCTACTTTGTATGTTTTGCAAGTATCTGCTTGGTACTTTGATTTACAGTAAAAACATTTTTCGTAACGTGTGTCTGAGTCTTGTGATGAGAGCTCATGGAGGGGGTCACGGTGGTGCAGGTGCGTGTCCTGCGCAGACGGCGCTCAGGCCATGCCACCTGCCCTGGGAGACTGTGGTCGGGGCCCAGGCCCTCCCTCCCTGTGTCCCTGAGGTCACCGGTGTTGTCGTGTCGGCACCATCCCCACCCCCAGGAGGCCAGCAGAGTGTGTGCATGTCTTCACCCCAGAGGTGGTGCGTGCTTACCACAGGCTGCAGGTGACACGAGGGGTTCCCGCGGTGGGCATGCAGTGGACGGCCTGACCCCCCTCTCACACAGGGGAGGAGGTTGAGCTACTTGGCAGGAGAGGGTGGCACAGCCTGGCTGGGAGCAGGCTGCCTGCCCCTGGTGGGGAGCTGCCGCCAGGACCGAGAAGCATCAGGGGTGACCCCCACGGGCAGCCGGGGGGCCTGTGTGGGCCCTGGGAGCAGGACATCGTCTGCAGGGGGTCTGCGGGCTCTGTTGTACCCTCCACCTCTTGCCCGCCGTAGCCCCTTCTGGGGCTCCCTTGACCACCAGACGCCTGCTGCGGTGCTCTGAAGACTCCCCACTCCTCTCAGGCCCCGCATCCAGGGGTCCCCTCGCCCTTGTTGGTGAAGTGTGTGGGGAGCCCCCCCCCCCAGCAACCGCCAGCTCAGGAGCACCGCAAGCCCCGACGCGGCCGCTCCCCACCCCTGCGTCCTCGTCCTCGGCTGTGGAGCAGCGGGTAGTGGGGCCTGCCCTGGGGACGTCCGGGAGCTGGGCCTGTGAAGCTGGTGGTCTATGTCCTGTGGCCTAGGGGGCCACCCAACAGGAAGGGTCGGGAGGGAAAGCGGTCACGGGGGTACTAACGAGGAGCACAGCCCTCTCCGGGGGCGGAGGGGACGAGAGGGAGTCCAGGTAGTGTCCGTGCTCGGGCGACCTGGAGAGGCCATCGCTGGAAGGTGGGCAGCAGGGTCACTGCTGGTGTCACAGCACCTGTGGATTTGGACAAACATGAAGACGTGTTTCACCCGATCATCCGGCCCTGAGGCCCTCTGAGCCACAGAGGGGCCACTCGTAGGAAAAGCAGCACTTTGGAAACTCTGGTTGTGATGCTGGTCAAAAAAGCTTGAAGACCACTCTGTGCTGGATCCCCTCTTTCATTAAGTCGTGTTCCTATATCTATTTATTTTGTGGGTGTTTTTTTTTCTCCTAAATTCTAGATCGTCTGAAGTTAATACTGCTATGTCAGCGTTGACTTATTTATGTTTGGTTGGTAGATGCCTGGCGTACCTGTTTCCTTTTTTATTTTTGACTGTATTAGGCTTTTGCGTTTGGGTGCATCTCTGGCATCTCTGACTTTCCTTCTTTCAAAATCCTCTCTCAGATTCTCAATCTCTTGATAGAATGTAGTCCTTTTACATTTATTGTACTGATGTGTTTGGGTTCAGGTCTCTTACCAAGTTGACTAGGGGCTGAAGTGTTTGTGACGAGTTGCCTTGTGCTCTTCTGCTTTCCTCCCTTTTTCCCTAGCGTGTGGGTCGCTCAGCTCTCTTCTGCCTGATGGCTTTACACCATGTCCGCAGATTCTATGACACTCGTCCCACGGAAGGTGGAGGTGGACCTCCCTCCCTTTGCTGTGAGCTGGCCTTAGTGACTCACGTTTAACGACCGGGACGAGGCAAAGGTCATCCAGGGCCGTGACTTCTGGGGCTGGGCCAGGGATGGGCAACGGTAGATCCACCTTCCGTTTTCCGTGTCTCAGAATGCGGCTGGTCTGCAGCATGGGGGGCCAGGCTGGAGAGACCACGTAAGATAGAGGCAGCCTCAAGGAGCCCCCGCGCTCCCAGCCGTGGCCCACGTGCCAGACGTGGAGTGAGGGGTCTCGGATGACCCCAACCACGGAACAGGAGTCTTTGGGCCGACGCTCTGGACACTGGAGCTGGCCCCGTGCCAGTTCCAACCCACAGACCTCAGGAGCGTAATACATGGTGGGTTGATTTAAGTGAGTTTTGGGGTCCCTTGTCAGGCACCCATATAACATCCTGGGACATACTTGTGTTCATCAGCTTCTCCATCTGAGCCACGTCTGGGTCCTACTCTCTGTTTGGTGGCCTGGGGAGGGGGCTGTCCCCTGGTTTCCTGTCTGCTGGAACAGCTTAGCTGGACACTCATCTGCAAGACAGTTTTGCTGTGGCCTCAGCCAGGCCCTGTGGTTTCCAGATGAGACTCTACGTGACCGTTCTGTGCTTTGGGAGCCTGCACCACGAGGGCGGGATGAGTCCGTAATTCTCTGACCTTGTGATCATTTCTCTTTCTTGAGCTTCATCTACATGGAGTCATGCGCTAAGTATTCTCTCAGGCCAGGATGCTTTTGCTCAACAGAACATCCCTCGGATCCATCCACGCTCTCGTGAGCGTCGGCAATGCTGTGGCTTCCTGAGTGGAGTGTCATTGTACACACGCCAGAATTTGTTTATCCAGTGGCCTGATTGTGAACATTTGCATTGTCTCCAGATTTTGGTTACAATGAACCCACAGGCCCAAGGACCAGGACAGCCACCAGCCCCTGCAACCGCAGGAGGAGCTCCGCTGACCAGGCCTCGCCAGGAATGAAGATGCAGGGCGCCCGCAGGGCAGGTGGTGGAGCATCCAGCTGCTGGTTTTAGCTTAGGTCCTGATCTCAAGGTCATGAGATGGAGCCCGGGGTCAGGCTACGTGCTGGGCGTGGAGTCTGCTTGAGATTTTCTCCCTCAGCCTGTCCTCACTTGTCCGCTCTTTGTCTCTGAAAGAAGAAGGAAGGGGAAGAAGCAGGGGAAGGAGCAGGAGCAGCATGTTGCTCTCTCTTGGGTAGACACCTGGGAGCTCATCTAACTTTATCAGAAACCACCAAACTGGGATCCCTGGGTGGCTCAGCGGTTTAGTGCCTTCCTTTGGCCTAGGGCGTGATCCTGGGGTCTTGGGATCGAGTCCCGCATCCGGCTCCCTGCTTCTCCCTCTGCCTGTCTCTGCCTCTCTCTCTCTCTGTCTGTCTCTCATGGGTAAATGAATAAAATCTTTAAAAAAAAAAAAAAAAGGAAGAAGAAACCACCAAACTGTTTTCCAAGTCTTCTCAGAGTCAGCCGCTCTTCTGTAGTCTGAGTGGCATCTCACTTAATCTGCATTTCCCTGGTGATGTCGGGCACTTTTTTAAAAAAAAGATTTTATTAATTTATTGGAGAGAGATTAAGAGCACAGCAGGGGGAGGGTCAGAGGCAGAGGGAGAAGCAGGCTCCCCACTGAGCAGGGAGCCGGACCAGGACTCACTCGACCCCAGGACCCTGGGACCATGACCTGAGCTGAAGGCATGTTGGGCCCCTTTTTAACGGGCTTGTGGTCATTTGCATATTTTCTTGTATGAAGCATGTGTTCAAATATTTGTTCATTTTTTAAAAGAATGCTTTAAAAATACTGAGTTTTTAAGATTAAGAAAAATAATCTGCATAGAGCTCTTCATCAGGTATGTGTATTTCGAATATTTTCCTTCAGCCCGTGTCTTGCTTTTTCATGTTTCTCACTGGTGTCTTTGAAGAACAGAGATTTTTGATTATTCATGAAATGCAGTTTATCAACTTTTTTTTTGAAAGGGAATTTTTTTTTATAGATTTTATATATTCATGTGACACACACACACACACACACACACACACACACAGAGAAGCAGGCTCCATGCAGGGAGCCCGATGCGGGACTCGATCCCAGGACCAGGATCACGCCCTGGGCTGAAGACGGCCCTAAACCGCTGAGCCACCAGGGCTGCCCCAACTTTTTCTTTTATATGAGCGCTTCTCATGTTCCTTTAAAGAAGTATTTGCCTACCCGGAGGCTGTGGTGATTTCTTCTGTTCTCTTCTAGAAGCCTTAGTGTCGGGCCCTGACACTGAAGGGATCCACGCAGAGTGAGTGTGGTGTGACGGAGGGCTGGGGTCCACTCCGTCCTCGGCAGAGCCGTCCCTGCCCTGGTGCCGTTGGAGAAGACGGGCTGCGGGTCAGGCCTGGGCGCTCTCCTGACCTTTGCAGGTGGACCGGGCCAGCATCCCACGGTTCTGGATGGTTCTGGATGGCGGGCGACTTCCCGCGGCTCCGCAGCCTGCCCAGCGCCTGCCATGCAATCAGCCTTCCTTGTCCTGAACTTTCTCTTTACACGACCAAGCCAGGTCCTGGAGGCAACGGGTGGGGGTGGCTGGGGACTGGACTTTGCCTGGGAGGGGACAGGGCGAGCTGGCTGCGAGCTGAGGAGGGAGGCCCAGAGGCCAGGTGTGTGGCCTGGAGGAGACCCAGGGCTCTGGCCCCCCGACCCGCATCCTGAGCCGGGGCTTCAGCTCTGCCCCCAATGGGTAGGAGGTGGAGGCAGGTACAGCCGCCAAGGGAGCACACCAGGTGTCCAGCCGAGGGGAGGGGGCCAGCGCCGGGATCTAAGGCAGGTGTGTGACGTCCCCAGAGGCCAGTCCTCCAACAGGAGCGGCTCCTCCCTTGCAGGGCTTGCCGGCACGCCCTCCACCTGCGGGGCGGCGCCCTGCCCCCAACCGGTGACCCTAGAGGACCCGGTGGGGAGGAGTCTGACTTGTGCGCTCTGTGCCAGGCTGGCCAGCTCCTCCCCCACATCGGGGGCTCGGGGGCTGTCCTCAGTCTTCACCACGGCCATCCTCGTCACTCTGCACAGCTCACTCTCAGGGGCTCCAGGAAGGGTTCCAGGCTCGAGGTGGGGGTGCACGGAGGGCGGCGCAGGGCAGCCGCACGGTCGGGTGGGGGCGGGGAGAGCAGCTGGGACAAAGAGCTGTGTAGACCTTTCCTGGGATGAGACCTCCCCCTCCCCTGCCCCCAGGTCAGGTGGGATGAGGGCCGCTCCACAGACCCTCCAGGCTGTGCCCTGGGAGCCTCCCACTCCTAGACTCAAAGGCCAGGGTGTGACCTCCTGGCTGGGTGGGTCCCTGGGAGGTCCCTGGGGGCCATACCTGGGTATTCAAATTCTCTTTAGGTGGGTCTGAAGGATTACCTGAGACCAGACGGGGTAATGTGAAGCCCGGGCCGGACCACGGCCCCGCAGTGGGACCTCCACAAGCCCAAGTGGTGTCTGTAGGGGCATCCGGGGCTTTCCCGAAGTTCTGGCAACAGCAGAGGGCCGCGGACGGCGAGGGCCGAGCTTTATCCACTAGGAGATCCTCTGTGTGGGGAAGGCCTGGTTAACTGGGGGAGGTGTTGGGTGGACGTCTTATTTATTTTTAATGTGATGTGATTTCAAACAAACTTAGGCTAAAGTTGCAAACATAGTGCAAAGCACTTCTATGTCCTCCATCTAGATTCACCAATTTTTTAAAAATTTTTATTTATTTATGATAGTCACAGAGAGAGAGAGAGGCAGAGACATAGGCAGAGGGAGAAGCAGGCTCCATGCACCCGGAGCCCGACGTGGGATTCGATCCCGGGTCTCCAGGATCCGCCCTGGGCCAAAGGCAGGCGCTAAACCGCTGCGCCACCCAGGGATCCCTAGATTCACCAATTTCTGACATCTGTCCCGCTTGGTTTATTATATAAATAAACTTATGTCTGAGCCCTCTGGGAGCACGTTGCAGACGTCAGGCCCTTTACCCTTGACCCCTGACGTCAGGCCCTTTACCCTTGACCCCTGACTTCGTAGTGTCTGCTTCCTAAGAAGGTGTACTTTGTCACTCATTAAACCAGGAGACTTGGGCGGTTGCTCACATCCACGTTTCCCCTTTAACGATGCCTCCTAATTCGATATATACGCACGTGCGGTTTTTAGTGTGAGAATCTGCGGTGCCCCGGCCTCTCCTGGTCTTTGATGACCCGGACGGTTTTGCAGGGGGTGTCATTTAGTAGAGTCTGTGATGGTTCCTTGTGAATTTTTTTTTTTTAAGATTTTATTCATTCATTCCTGAGAGAGACAGAGGCAGAGACCCAGGCAGGGGGAGAAGCAGGCTCCCTGCGGGGAGCCCGATGCAGGACTCGATCCCGGGACCCCAGGGTCACGCCCTGAGCCCAAAGCAGATGCTCAACCGCTGAGGCTGAGCCGCCCAGGCGCCCGCCTGATTGATAAGAGGTTTTGCATTTTGGTCTGGAAATTCAGGGAGGGGCTGTGTCCTCCAGGCGCCGTGCCCCATGCGAGATGTGTCTGCCTTGTGGGGGTGATGAGCCCTGATCCCAAGGCCGGGAGACGTCTGAACGCTTGTCCGTGGCAAGCACGAGGGGTCCAGGACGCCTGGACCCCCGGGAGGATGGGCTGCCCATCTGTCCATCTGGGGGCGGCAAGAGGAGAAGGTGTGGGCCCAGCATCGAGTGACGTGCCTGCCTGGCGCTCCGGGAAGAAGCCGAAGAGGCCAGGACGGCGTGAGTGCGAGCGTCCACGTCCGGGAGGAGCCCTGCGCCAGATGACCGCGTAGGCCCCATCAGTGCCGGGAGGAGCTGCAAAGCCCAAAGGTGAGGGCCGGGCCGGCGGAGAACCGCGAAGAACCGGCGCTCTGCAGCCTTCACCATCCAGGGCACGGCGCCTCTTACCCTCCGCCTTCCTATTTCAGTGAGGATCGCGAGCCCTTAGTATAAACTCAGGCCTACGAGAAAGGAGAGGGCAAAAGCCTTCCTCCCGCCCCGGCCACGCAGTTGGCTTCTGGTTCTTCTGATTCTGTAGCTGAAGTTCGAGCTCGTGCACGCGCACTCTCTCTTTATCTTTCTTTTTTTTTTTTTTTTTTTTTAGTGAGAGGGGGAAAGAGGGTGGGGGAGGCAGAGGGAGAGTCTTAAGCAGGGCAGGGCTCGATCCCATGACCCTGAGACCATGAGCTGAACTGAAATCAACGGTCAGCTACTCACCCAACTCAGGTGCCCCTGAACTTTATATGCTTTTCCTTTTTTTTTTTTTTTTTGAACCCAAGGTGCAGGGGCGCCTGGGGGCCTCAGTGGTTGAGCATCTGCCTTCAGCCCAGGGCGTGACCCCGGGATCTCGGATCGAGTCCCGCGTAGGGCTCCCTGCATGGAGCCCGCTTCTCCCTCTGCCTGTGTCTCTGCCTCTCTCTCTGGGTCTCTCAGGAATAAATAAATAAAATCTTTAAAAAAAAAGAATTGTTTTATTTTCGCGTGGTTGAATGTGTTCGTGGCGTGCTGGTAGATGGCTACCCGCGCTCTGAGGGGGAAAGAGAGAGCCACGATTCAGCGTCCGCGGCGGATTTCAAACCAGCACCTGAACGTCAGTGAAGCGAGTCCGAGGAGCTGGGGACGTGGCGGCCGCTGCACCTGCTGCCCGAGAGCGCCCCCGACCAGGGCCTTGCCCCCGCACCTCCCCGCACAAACGGCTCCTTCTGTGCCTTTCCGGCTGGCGGTTTTTTCCTGTTTATTTATTTTATTTTTTTATTTTTATGGTTTTATTAACACAAATATGACACGCACATAAGCTGTCTATTCCTTTTCTTCGCTACGCAGCCTGGCACTGGGATTGGTGACTGATGGCCAGCTGGGCTGCTCTTTCCACAGTGGCTTTGCGGTTCTTGGAGGATACATTGTGAGCAATCTCTGCACAGTAAGATTTGTTCACATCAGCAGCACTTGCAGCTCCTTGACGCTGTGGGCTAGGAACTTCCGGAAGCCACTGGGCAGCACGCGCTTTGTTTCCTTGTTGCTCCCGTAACCAATGTTGGGCATCGAGATCTGGCCCTTGAGTCTTCTGCTACCTATTGTCAATGCCTCTGGGTTTCCACCAGTTGCGCTTAATTTTGACATATCGGTCTGACTGGTGCCGGATGAACTTCTTGGTCCTCTTTTTAACGATCTTGGGCTTCCCCAGCGGTCTGAGGGTGGCCGTGATGCCCGGCGGTCGACGGCTGCCACCTCCGCAGGCGGCGCCGAGGAGGAGCGTTCTCTCCTGTTTAAATCTTTGATCCGTCTGCTATTTTATTGAGGTGCGAGGTCCTGTGTAGAGGATCCCCCGCCCTATTTTCGTTTCCAGATGCTAGCCCCTTGTCCTAGCGGAATCGTAGAGCTGCAGCAGCCCTAACAGAGCTGGTGGGAGGCAGCAGCTTTTCCCGGCCACACGGTCTCCCGCTGCGCAGGGAGCTCTGCAAGTCCGCCCGTTTCTGGACTTTCTGTTCTGCCCACGGCTTGTCCCCTTGTGCTCCAGAACCACACTCAGCAGCTGCACAGGGTGTTTTCATATTTGGCAGAACTCCTCTCCTGTTACTCTTTTCTTTTCTTTTTTTTTTTTAATTTTTATTTATTCACGATAGTCACAGAGAGAGAGAGAGAGAGGCAGAGACACAGGCAGAGGGAGAAGCAGGCTCCATGTAGGGAGCCCGACGTGGGATTCGATCCCGGGTCTCCAGGATCGCGCCCTGGGCCAAAGGCAGGCGCCAAACCGCTGCGCCACCCAGGGATCCCCCTGTTACTCTTTTCAAACTAACTCACCGATGTCCTCTTTACCCGTTGATCAGGTGACAGACGCGTGGGTTTCCGTGTCCTGGCCATGGGGGTGCAGGCGGCCTCCGAGGCTCATTTCACTTCCTCCAGATACAAACCCGGTGCCATTGCAGGTCCTAGGGCAGCTCTGTGTCTAACTTCTTGGGGACCCTCCACGCTGATCTCCAGGCGTCTGCACCAGCCTGCATCCCCACCAGCGGTGCAAGAGGGCTCCCCCCTCTCCACGTCCTCGCCAACATCTGTCGTTTCCTGACGTCTCTTGGTGGTTTTGATTTGCGTTTCCCTGATGCCAACAGATGTGGAGCATCTTTTCACGTGTCTGTCGGCCACCTGGATGTCTTCTTTGGAAGGGTGTCTATTCAGGTCCTTTGCTCATTTTTATTTTTTTAAAGATTTTATTTATTTATTCATGAGAGACACACAGAGAGAAGCAGAGACAGGCAGAGGGAGAAGCAGGCTCCCTGCAGGGGGCCCGATGTGGGACTCGATCCTGAGACCCCGGGGTCACGGCCTGGGCTGAAGGTGATGCTAAACCGCTGAGCCCCCCACGTGCCCATGGGCTCTCTATTCTATTCCTCTGGTCTATGTGCCCGTATTTATGCCAGGACCACAGTGTGTTGGTTACTACAGCTTTATATTATAACCTAGAATCAGAAAGTGTGACACCTCCAGCTTTGTTCTTTTTCTCAGCATTACTTTGGCTATTTGGGGTCTTTTGTGGTTCCAAATGGATTTTAGGATAGTTTTTTTCTATTTCTGTGGAAAATGTCATTGGAATTTTTATTGGGATTGCATTGAATCTGTAGATTCTTTAGTGACAATTTTTGCATCTATATTCAGCAGGGCTATTGGTCTTTAATTTTCTTTTATTGTGGTGTCCTTATCTGGCTTTGGGATCAGGGTAATGCTGGGCTTGTACGAGGAGTTTGGGAATGATCTCTCTTCTTCCGTTTTCTGTTACTCTTCCTCGTAATAATTTTCCTGCCCACTCTTGCTGGCTTAGGTAATGCTTTTCCCAGTGAATTTTAGTATATGTGCTGCCGAAGCGAGCACCCCAGTGAATTTTAAAATCAGCTTGTCTATCCCCCAATTCTTCTTAGTAATTTTATTGGGATTGTATTAAATTCATGGATGAGTTTAGGAAGAGTTAATATATTTATGTTAAATGTCCTTATCCATGAATGTAGTACTCCACTCCATTTTCGGTGGTATTCTGTTGTGTCTCGGGAACATTCCAGGGTTCTTGCATGTTTCTTGTTAAGGTGACTCCTAGGTCTTGTGTTGCTGCCCTTATTTATGGAATACTTTCTTCTGTTACGTCCTCTAACTTAATGATTGTGTATCTTTTTTTTTTAAAGATTTTCATTTATTTACTAACGAGAGACACAGAGAGAGGAAGAGAAGCAGAGACACAAGCAGAGGGAGAAGCAGGCCCCATGCAAGGAGCCCGATGTGGGATTCGATCCTGGGACTCCAGGATAGCACCCTGGGCCGAAGGCAGGCACTAAACCGCTGAGCCACCCAGGGATTCCCCAATGCTTATGTATCTTGAGGCTCTTAGTATGATTACTAAGGATGCACCCAGACAATTTCCTGAATTAGTTGGGGAGCTCCCATCATTGCCTCCCATCATCGTACCTCCGTGGTACAGGCGGGGCCCCCACGTTGGCCTCTGGGGCTGGTCAAGGGAGGTTCATTGAGGCCATTGTTGCCCCTTACAATGTGATGCTTGTCTCCATACAGGTGCATGTCACCGAGGTGCAGTTTTGGTGTGTTGACCATCTATTGCTGTGTGAGAAATCACCCGAAGACTTGTTGGCCTAAAACAACATTAAACATTTATTATCTCATAGTTGGAAGTGGCTTAGCTGGTGACTCAGGCTTGTGGTCTCTCTTGAGGTTGCCGTCAAGCTGGAACTTGAGGGTCCCCTTGCAGAATGACCCACATACATTCCAGACAATTGGTGCTGGGGTTTGGCAGGAGGCTGCTGTCCCTTCTGGCATGGGACTGTCAGCAGGGCTGCTGGAGCGCCCTCGCACGGAGGCGGCTGGCTTCCCCCCACAGTCAGCCTGCGAGCCGGGAGCAAGCACAGTGTCCTTTGGCCCAGCCTTGGTCGTCAGACAGCTGCCATATGTTAGCTCTCTCCATGGTTCAAGGGATGCTACAAGGTTATGAATCTAGGAAGCAAGGACCCTTCGGGGTACATCAAGTCCCAGTGGGGGCACTGGCTGCTTTGCTAGCTAGCTGCCTGCTGAGTCTCAGCCAGTGAGCACAGTGCCTCAGTTTCCTCAAAGGTGACCACGGATGACACCTGTGCAGGAAAGTTGGGAATCAAATACAATTAAGCTGCAAAACGCTCCTGACCCCTCCAGCTGTCTAGAGAGGGGTGTGGCCCCTCCCGGCTCGCTCGTTCAGGGTTCACCGGTAGCTTTGGTGTATTTTGAGGGGTTGGATGTGGCTGCAGAGCATCCTCAGGTGAGAACCTCCCCAGGTAAGAGGGCGGGTCCCCTCTGACCTAGACTGGACGGAGCCGGTTGGGAAAGCCCCGCCCCCGGCGCTCAGCCTCTCCCCTTCCCGGGCCTCCGGCGGGGTCCCCGGTGCCCCCTCCCCACGCCCCCTCCGCTGCCTGAGCGGCTCTGCAGCAAAGGGGCGCCCGCCAGCACCTGCCCTTTGCTCCGCTCGGCTCTCCCGCCCCCGGCCCCCGCGGGCAGGGCCCCTTCTGCAAACCGCACAGGAGCATCCTCCCCGCGGGGAGCGCGCGGGCACCTGGGGGCAGCTCGGGGCGCCTGCCGGGCCGGGGGTCGGGTCGGGTCGGGGCGCGGGCGGGGGCGGCGCCGCGGCGGGAGGCGGGCTGGGGGCGGGGCGGGGGGCGGTGAGGTAATTTCCGCGCTCGGGCGTCAGCTTGAGTCACCGGGGGCAGAATCGAAAGTGATCGCTGGCGCCGGGCGGGAGCCGGGGCGCCGGGCGGCGGGGTCCGTGCGCGGGGTAAGCGCCCGCGGGCCGGGCTCGGGGGTCTCCGGGGGCCGGGCCGGGGCGGAGGGGGTCGCCCCTGGGGGGCGGGGGGCCGGGGTGCTCGGAAGCCACCTGCACCCTGGGCCCCGAAGCCCCCGGCCTGCCCCCGTCCTGCCCCCGTCCTGCCCCCATCCTGCTCCCCTGTCCTGCCCTCCCCGTCCTGCCCTCCCCGTCCTGTCCCCGTCCTGTCCCCATCCTACCCCCATCCTGGCCCCGTCCTGCTCCCCCGTCCTGCCCTCCCCGTCCTGTCCCCGTCCTGTCCCCATCCTACCCCCATCCTGGCCCCGTCCTGCTCCCCCGTCCTGCCCTCCCCGTCCTGCCTCCCGTCCTGTCCCCATCCTGCCCCCATCCTGCCCCCGTCCTGCTCCCCTGTCCTGCCCTCCCCGTCCTGCCTCCCGTCCTGTCCCCATCCTACCCCCGTCCTGCCCCCATCCTGCTCCCCTGTCCTGCCCCCCATCCTGCCTCCCGTCCTGTCCCCATCCTGCCCCCCGTCCTGTCCCCCGTCCTGCCCCCATCCTGCCCCCCGTCCTGCCCCCTATCCTGCCCCCCATCCTGTCCCCATCCTACCCCCATCCTGCCCCCGTCCTGCTCCCCTGTCCTGCCCCCCATCCTGTCCCCATCCTACCCCCATCCTGCTGCCATCCTGCCCTCACCCCGGGGGTGGGAGGCGGCCGTGGTCTCCACACCTCAGGTCCAGAACCCTTCGCGTTGCCCTGTTTACCAATATCCAGCCGGCTGGAGGTCCCCCCGGCCCCCCTGCAGGTGGACTCAGGATTCTCTGTGGAGTGGGGTGGGCTTTCCCACTCGAGGCTGACGCTGCGGCTGCAGCTGTTTCCTCCAAAACATCTCTCAGTGCCCTCAAAGTTTTCCCCGAAAGTTCCCCTCAGACCCAGGGCATCCCCATTTCCTTCCTTCTGCAGCTCCGAGGCTCGCAGTCCTGGCTGCCCCGCCCCACCCCTCCGGCTGCCCCGCGGTTCTCAGGAGCTATCACTTTGCAGAGCCAGGGAGGGGGGCGGGGGTACATTGGGGGGCATGTGCTTGCTGTGTGTTTAGAGGAGTCTGTGCTTGAGGGGACTTCAGTACAAGGACCCAGGAGGGAGGCTCCCGGGAACCCAGAGAGTCCCTGGGCCCCCAGGGCATCTGCCTTTCTGCAGGCTCCTGTTGCCAGGGCAAACCACCCCCCCCCTCCGCCCCGCCGCAGGCTCCTCTCCAGCAGGTCCCAGAGACCCTTCAGAAGAGGGAGGGTCTTGGCTGGGTTGGGGTCAGTGGGGCCCAGCTCCTCAGACCTAGCACCTCTCCTCCTGTCTGGTGGACGGAATGCTCCCTGCTTCTGCTTCCACCTCCGCCGCCCCCGGCCTGATGGGGACACCCCGTGTATCCGAGCCCCCACCCCGGGGTACACGTGGGCCTCCTGGCCTCGGGGTCTGACCTTGCTCCTTCCCTTCCAGACATTTCACATGGCTGAACAGCCCCAGAGGACCAGCTGAACCGGGAGCCTGGGATGCCGCTCCGCAGAGCCAGGCCAGAGATGGTGTCCCCAGGGTCCAGCTCATCGCCCAGCAGCCCCATGGCCACCAAGGAGCTACCTCTGGCCAGACTGTGTGCCCAGCTGGACCTGCGACTAGGCTGCTCCCGCTGTACTCAGCGCCTCAATGAGAGCACCTACCTACTGCGCCAGGTAGAGCACAGCTGTCCCCAAGCCATCCTGCTGGCCCGCTTCAAAGGAGCCACCAAGAGCAGGGTCTGGCGCAAGGTGGACCGCCGGCCCAGCTTCCCACGGCCTGCCCGCTATGAGGTCTGCTGGTACTACAGCCCGGGGCTCGGCTGCCAGCGCCACCACAACCAGTGCACCTTTGCCCGAAGCCGGGAGGAGGCCCTGGTCTGGACCTTCGAGCGTGAGCACAACGTCAGGCGCATGTGGCTGAAGTCCGAGCTGCAGGGCGGTGGGGCCCAGGGCGAGCTGCGCAGCCCAGCTGAGGCCATCCGTGCCGAGTACGGCGGCCACTTCCAGCTGCTGTGCTCCCACTGCTTCCGCTGCTGTCCTCCCCGCGTCTGCCCGGTGGACGCCCGGGGCCGCTGCCCCGAGCATGGAGCCTGCCCCTCGCTCCTGACCCACGTGAGCACCGAGGGCCGCCGCAAGCAGCAGGTTGTGGAGGTGCGGCCGCAGCCCCAGTACGGCCAGCCACTGGCCTACTGCATGTTCGTGGGGCGCGGGCGGCCCTGCCGGCACGGGGCATCCCGCTGCCAGTACGCGCACAGCGCGGTGGAGATGGCCGTGTGGGAGGCTGAGCAGCTGGACGGCCTCAAGCGGTGCGACCTGCTCTCGCCCGCTGCCCCCAGCGGGGAGGAGCGCACAGCCCGCCCTGGCCAGGCCCCCAGGGTCAAGCTGTACTGCCGGGCCTGCCTGGTCACCTGCCACTCCCAGGAGGCCTTTGAGAACCACTGCTCGTCCCTGGAGCACGCACAGATGGTGGTCTTGGACCAGGAGGAGTGCTGGGAGCACCGCAGCCCACCCACGGGGCTCTCCACATTTGAGCTCTGCCCAAAGTAAGGACCGTGGGGTGGGGGAGCGGGGTGGGAGGGTGAGCCAGGGGTTCCCTGTCCCCTCCGTGGTACAGGCGGGCCCCCACGTTGGCCTCTGGGGCTGGTCAAGGGAGGTTCATTGAGGCCATTGTTGCGGGCCTCTTCTTGGCATAGGATAGAGGAGGTCCCTGCTCCCACCCTGCCGCCCCCAGGCCTGGAATGTGCCCCGCCTCCCCCACAAGCCAGCATGGGGCTGAGAGGGCTAAGCCCTGCTCTGCTTGCTCGCCTCCCCTTTCCTAGTCCCAGCCTCTGTGAGTATGGGGACATCTGCACCAAGGCGCATTCAGAGCAGGAGCTGCAAGAGTGGACCCGACGGGTGCAGGCCGTGAAGCTGCGGGAGCGGGCCGCCTGGCAGGAGGGGCTGGCGTCTTACCAGACGCGGCTGCTGGCTGAGTACCAGCGGAGTAGCAGTGAGGTTCTGGTGGTAAGCGGGGACCAAGTGAGTGGGAGGGCGTCGCTGGGGCCAGAGCCACCCCGCTGACAGCCAGGCTTCCCTGCGCAGCTGGCCGAGACCGTCGAAGGCGTGTCCATCACGTGCAAGCAGCCCCTGGTGCATGAGGCCCATGAGAAGAAGACTCAGCACAGCTGGATATTTGACGTCAACTCGAAGGTGAGGAGCCAGCAGGCCCCGGGTTGGCTGGGGTTTGGGGTCTGCGGCCGCTGCCTTGTGCCTCCCCTTGGCCACGCCCGTGTGACCCGGAGCACGTCAAGCGCTGTGGGGTTATTCTGTGCAGTGTCTGACAGAGGGTGGGGACCGGGCTAGTGACCGCGTGTGCCCGGAGCTTCCCTACACCGTGGCCTCACTCAGCATCCACGGGGGCTGCCTCAGCCAGCCTGTGGCCCCCTTTGCAGAGGGGACCCCAAGGTTCAGACTGGCCAAGCGCCCTTCTGGGGTGACAGCAGGGTGGGGAGGGCCGGGTGTGTCGCCTGGACTCTGACGGGCGGGCCGGGGCTGGGCGCCCTGACTGTGCAGTCTCTCCCCCAGGAGCCCCTGCTCCACGTGGCCCTGCTGAAGCAGGAGCTGGGCGCAGACTTCTGGCTGGCGGCCCCCGGCCTCCCGTCGGGCCAGCTCTATGCGAAGGGCGAGCGCTTCCAGGCACGTGCCTCGCCAGCCGCGTTCCAGGTGGAGGTGCGCGTGCGGACTGCCTCCTTCGGCTGCTTCGAGCAGTGGCTGGTCTTGGACTTCGGCCGCAGGCCAGTGCTGCTGCGGAAGCTGAGGCTGCAGGCGGGCCAGGTGCCCTGCCCGGGGCTGCGGGGGAGGCCGGGGGACAGCCGCCCCAAGGAGCTGGAGCGCTGGCACACCGGCAACCGCCACGTGGTGCCTGGTGTGGTGCGGACGGCCGAGCAGGAGGCCCTGGTGGCGATGTACAAGGTGCCCGCCCTGGCCCTGGACTTCAGTCCCGGCGGCCTGGCCTCCGGACCCATGTCCTGCACCAACTACCGGCAGAGGATGCACCAGTTTCTCTATGAGGAGGAAGCCGTGCAGCAGCAGCTGGTGGCCAAGTGAGTGAGGGCGGGTGGGCGGGGGACGGCCGCTGCTGGGGTGTCGACGGCCGAGTGCCGGCCCCGTCCGCTGACCCTTGTCCTCCCCGCAGGCTGAACTTCCGGGGCGCGGTGGCCCTGAGGACGTCACTGCAGACGCCGGCCCTGGGCATGCTCTTCCCGCCGTCGGGAGCCCTGTTCGCCGAGGTCCCCAGCCCCTCCTCTCTCTTGCCAGACACGGACCAGGGCTTCCTGCTGGGCCGGGCGGTCAGCACAGCGCTGGTGGCCCCCGTCCCCGCGCCTGACCACACCGTGTACGAGGTGCGGCTGGAGACCCGGGCCAGCTCCGAGCAGGCACTGTGGCTGCTGCTGCCCAACCACTGCTGCTCGGCCCTGGGGCTGCAGCCCGAAACCAGCCCCACCTTGGAGGTGCAGTTCCAGGTCGACCCGCTGACCTTCCGCTTCTGGCACCAGGCGGTGGACGCGCTGCCTGAGGAGCGCCTGGTGGTGCCTGACCTGCCGACTTGCAACCTGCCCCACCCTCTGCCCATCCCGCCCGCAATGCAGGGCAACCGCAAGCAGAAGCTGGCTGTGGCCTTCATTGCGGGCAGTAGCCCCGGGGGCCGGCGGCCCATTGCCCCGCTGCTCATCTACGGCCCTTTTGGCACAGGCAAGACCTACACGCTGGCTATGGCCTCCCTGGAGGTCATCCGGCAGCCGCACACCAAGGTGCTCATCTGCACACACACCAACAGGTGAGCAGAGCCACCACCCAGACCTGCCCGGAGCCTGCTTCCCTAGGATCTAGGGCTGGGGAGCGTGTGCCACTGGCTTGGGGGGTCACCGCCAGAGAGGAAGGGGAGGCCGCTGGAGGCCCGGGCATGACCGCCCGTGTTGCCTGGCCATCGGCCCAGTGGGGCTGGGCTCGGCTCGCATCCTCTGGCTGCCCTGTGGACGCTGGGGGGCGGGGAGCAGCGCGGCCCCTGGGGTGAGTCTGGTCACTCTGACCCTAGGGACTCTCTGTCCTAGCTGACTGGTCCTGGGCTAAGAGACACAGGGGACACCTGTGCTTCAGGCCCAGTGCAGGGCGCCCCGGGGTCAGGGTGTGCTGCTTGGGGAGGGGCCCGGGGCGAGGTCCTGGCGTCGTCTCTGAGACGAACACAGACTCTTCCCTCAACCTCTCACCCGATCCCCTCGGTCAGTGTGGTTTTCTTAGCTCCCAGCACTTGCTGCTCAGGAGGGGTCTCTCCCGCGGGGGCCCGGCTTCTGCCCCAGAATGCGCTGGCCCTGGGTGTGTGAGGGGCTGGCCTCAGTGCTCCTGAGAGCCGGCGCCAGGTCTCCCGGCCCCTGGCCCCCCTGCGGCTCCCCCATCTGCCTCTCTGCACGGCCGGCCCCTCCTTCACCTCCTCCGGGGAGCCCTCCCTGGCCTCCCCGACCTGCGCTGTTGCCAGTTCTCGTCTGGCTCTGACCTTCCGTGTTTCTCTGTCTGTGTGTCCGTCCTCTGTGCTGGTGTTTAAGCTCTGTGGGGGCAGGACAGGCCTCGCTGCAGGCCAGGCCGGGCTCACAGTCGGGGCCTGAATGGACAGCCGCTGAGGCCCCGTGTGCCCTTCTGCCCTCAGTGCGGCCGACATCTACATCGAGGAGCACTTCCACGGCTACGTCAGCAGCGGCCACCCCGAGGCCGCCCCGCTCCGGGTCATGTACACGGACCGGCCGCCCAGCCAGACGGACGCCACGGTGCTGCAGTACTGCTGCCTGACGCAGGACCGCCGGGCCTTCCGCGCACCGACGCGGGCCGAGCTGGAGCAGCACCGCATCGTGGTCACCACCACGTCGCAGGCCCGCGAGCTCAGGGTGCCCGCCGGCTTCTTCTCGCACATCCTCATCGACGAGGCCGCGCAGATGCTGGAGTGCGAGGCGCTCACCCCGCTGCGCTACGCCGCGCCCGGCACCCGCGTGGTGCTGGCGGGGGACCACATGCAGGTCACGCCCCGGCTCTTCAGCGTGCCCAGGGCCCAGGCGGCGGGGCACACGCTGCTGTACCGCCTGTTCCAGCACTACCAGCGGGAGGCGCACGAGGTGGCCCAGCGGAGCCGCCTCATCTTCCACCAGAACTACCGCTCCACGGAGGCCATCCTCAGCTTCGTCTCGCGCCACTTCTACGTGGCCAAGGGCAGCCCCATCCACGCCAGCGGCCGCGTGCCCCCACACCCCAGGCTGCACCCGCTCATGTTCTGTCACGTGGCGGGCAACCCCGAGCGCGACCTGTCCAGCACGTCCTGGCTGAACGCGGCGGAGGTGGCTCAGGTCGTGGAGCAGGTGCGGGACCTCCACGACGGCTGGCCCTCCTGCTGGGGCGCCCGGGAGCAGAAGCACATCTGCGTTGTGTCGCACGGCGCCCAGGTAAGTGCACCCACCTGCGCTTGAGCCCCGTGACTGCAGCCGGGGCGGGAGCTCCGGGGCACTGGGTGGGGGGGCCAGAGTCCCACCCTTGGGGGGCCCGCACCGCACGCCCAGCGCTCACCCAGGCCCGCTGCGCCGGCCGCGTGTCTCCAGGTGACTGCGCTGAGGCAGGAGCTGAGGAAGAGGAACCTGGGCCAGGTGTCCGTGGGCAGCTTTGAGATCTTGCCAGGTGGGCGCCGGGGGCGGGGGCGGGGGCGGGGGGGCCTCCCCTCCTGGCCTGGCCTGGCCTGACGGTGCCCCCTTGCAGGCCGGGAGTTCCGGGTGGTGGTGCTGAGCACCGTGCACAACCACCACAGCCTGCTGAGCTCAGGGACAGCCTCCCTCGGGTTCTTCACGGACGCCCGCGTGCTCAACACCATCATGACCCGCGCCCAGTCCCAGGTGGTGGCCGTGGGGAACGCTCTGGCCCTCTGCTCCTCCGGGGCCTGCAGCAAGCTCTGGAAGAGCTTCATCCGTGAGTGTGTGAAGCATCACAGCGTCTGCCCCGAGAGCCTGTCCCTGGAGCACATCGAGCAGGGCGTGCTTCAGCAGCAGCGCTGGGCCCTCCAGGCCGGGAGGTCTGCGGCAGCGGCGGCCCTGGACGCTGTCCCAGAGGAAAGGGCAGCAGGGGAGCCGGCCCCAGAGCGTGCGGCCACGGGGGCCACGGCTCGGGGGAGGACCTTCCCGTCTAAGACCTCGGCAGCAGGAGACAAGGCCGCGCCGCGGGCAGAGGCAGGGGACGCGGCCTCAAGGTCCGTGGCCAGGGTCTGCTCCGTGGTGGGGGGCCCTGCCACGGTGCCCACGGAGGTGGAAGGCGCAACATCGGCACCATCGAGGACCTCGTCGCTGGGGGACGGGACCTCCAGGAATGCGGTGGCAGGGCTGACGGCCACGGAGAACAGGGACCCCGAGGACCCTGAGGACACTGAGTCCGACTTCTGGCCTTCTGACACGGAGCTCAACGCGGACGACTCCATCCTGCAGGAGCTCCTGGATGAAGGCCGGAACGTGACGGTCACCGTCCGGGAAGATGGGCTACTGGACACCATTGCCAGGCCCGAGTCCCCGCACCAGGCCCGGCAGTACACACACCTGCCACGGGCCACCCTGCAGAAACTACTCTGCTCGGAGCCCGAGCTGTACCGCCACTGTGCCTTCGTGCAGGAGACCTTCGAGCAGGCGACAGCCCTCCCGCTGGATGACGTGGCTTCCAGCCCCATCCAGATCAGGGGCCGCCTGCACTGTGGGATGGCCTTCAGCGGGGACGAGGTGCTCGTGAAGGTCCTGGGCCAGGACACGGGCTGCCCGGGGAGGCGGCAGGGCTGCGTGGTGGGCGTGCTCAAGAGGAAGCGCCGGGAGCTGGTGTTCGTGTGCCGCATGGATGAGTGGGACTCTCGCATCATGACCCCCGTCGATGGCTCTGTGACGAAGATCTTCGTGGCCGAGCTGAAGGACCCGCTGCAGGTGCCCATCCACCGCGTCCAGCAGGGCCGCGTGCAGCGGGTGGGGTATGAGCGGCTCACGGCCGAGGCCCGGGGCAGCCGGCTCTTCTGGGTGCGCATCGTCCTGTGGCGGCAGCGCTTCTACTACCCCCTGGGCATCGTCCTGGAGGTGCTGCCCGAGGCCACCACGTGGGAGCAGGGCCTCCGCGTCCTGGACCTGGAGCACGGCTTGAAGAAGCCCTCACTAGAGCCCGCAGCCCTCTGCAAGGTGCTGCAGAAGTACCGGGCGGAGCTTGGCCGGGCCCCCGACCACCGGGAGGACTGTCGCGGCTTCCCAACCTTCACCGTGGACCCCCAGGGCGCCCAGTACCTGGACGATGCCCTCAGCGTCCGCGATCTGGGCCCCAGGTACCAAGTGGCTGTGCACATTGCTGACGTGGCCAGCTCCCTTCCCAGGGACGGGGCCGTGGACCTGGAGGCCCGCAGGCAGGGCATCACGTTCTATGCCCCTGACCGGGAGCCGGTGCCCATGCTGCCAGCCGGCCTCTGCCGTGACGTGCTCAGCCTCCTGCCCGGCCAGGACCGCTTGGCCATCTCCCTCTTCCTCACCGTGGAGAAGGGCAGTGACCAGATTAAAAGCCTGCACTTCGCGCCCTCTGTGATCTGCTCCGACCGCCAGCTGTCCTACGAGGAAGCTGAGGCCGTGATCCGGAGGCACCCGGGTGGTGGCCGCGAGCTGCCCGCCCAGCTGGACTCTGTGGACGCCTGTGTCGTGGCCGCGTGCCACTTCTCCCGGGTGCTGCGCTGGCGCCGCCTGCAGACCGACTCCCACTACGAGCAGCCCAGCGAGGACTGTGTGCTGGGCTTCCGTGCGGCCCACGTCATGATCAAGGAGTACATGATCCAGTTCAACAGCCTGGTGGCCGAGCTCCTGGTGAGCAGCGAGCCCACGCGGACCGTCACGCCGCTGCGGTGGCAGCCCACGCCCGGTGAGCGGCAGCTGGGGGCCCTGTGTGACAAGCACCAAGAGCTGGTGGCCCTGTCGCTGCACCTCCGCCACCACCTGCCCAGCCGCGGGTCCCCCGGCAGCCACATCTACCTCCTGGCCTCCCTGTGGGAGCACGTCCAGCTCGCAGCCCGCGCCGGGGACTGGAACCGCGTGGAGGACCTCATCACCACGGACGACTTGCACCCTTCTCTGGCTCCCGTGGGCCTGGACCTCCGCAAGGCTCTGGCCCGCTCTGCGTTTGGCCGCTCCTGCCAAGGTGAGCGGCAGGAGGCTGGCCACTACTCGCTGCAGGTGGACTGGTACACGTGGGCGACCTCCCCCATCCGCAGGTACCTGGACGTGGTGCTGCAGCGGCAGATCCTGCTGGCGCTGGGCCGCGGCGGCCCCGCCTACTCCGCCCGCGACATCGACGGGCTGTGCCAGGAATTCAGCTACCAGCACGGGCGCGCCCAGAGCTACCAGCGCCAGGCCCGAAGCCTGCATCTAGCGGCGCAGCTCAAGGTCCAGCCGCGGAGCAAGCTGGGCTTCGTGGTGGGCGTGGAGACCGGCTCCCGCTGCTTCAGGCTGCTCTTCCCCGCCGACCCCGAGGCCCTGCCGGACCTCTGCCCCGTGCACTACCGCTCCTTGCAACTGGCCGAGCACCCCGGCAACCTGGAGGGGCGGCCGGGCCTGCGGCTTGTGTGGCGGCGCCGCATCTACTCCGTGTGGGCAGACGGGCCGCGCTCCCCGCTGCCGGGCGCCCTGCTCGACCCACACACTAGGCCCGTGGACGCCAGCCTGTGGCAGCAGCTGCTGGAGCTGGTGCAGGAGCAGCGGTGGCCGGAGCTGGCTGCCCTCGTGCGGGAGCAGGGCGCGGCGAAGCCCCAGCAGCGCATGCTGGGCCGGGTGTGGCAGAGCCCCTGCGGCCACTTTGTGGAGGTGGCCCGGGAGCTGGGCGGGGGGGACACGCTGCAGGTGCAGCTCAGTGCCACCCTGCAGCGTGGCTTCCTGGCACCGAGTCTGCAGCTGTGCACGGTGGCACCCGGCTTCACCCTCTGCCTGGAGCACGTGGAGCGGCTGGGCAGCTGCTTCCTGGACCAGATGCCCCAGGCCGTGCGAGACCGCTGTCCCGACGTGGCCGAGTACTCCCGCGTGTGGGGGCCCTTCTGCTCCTTGGAGTCGGCCACCGGCGCCGTCTTGGAGAGTGACTCCATCACGCTGCAGCACGTGAGCATATCCTGGGATGTGAAGCAGATGCCGCAGCGGCGGCTCCGGGGCTCCTTCTGCCTGGAATCCTCCTTCCTCAGTGAGCACTGCATCGACCTCAGCTTTGGCCACTGCTACCTCTGCCTCCGGCTCGAGGGGCTGCTGGCCGTGCCCGCCGCAGAGAAGCGGCTCCCCTCAGCTGGCCCCGGCCAGCCTCCCCCGGCCACCCCGGCCTGCGGCCCCGGCCCCTTCCTGAGCATCGACCCCGACACGTACACGTGGGTGGCCCACGGGCTGACAGAAGACTGGGACCCGAAGGAGGGCCGGGCCGACCGGCAGGAGACCCCCAAGCAGGTGCACTTCTTCATCCAGCACATGGCCATGGAGAAGGTTCCAGAAGAGGTGCTGAGGCCTGGTGCCCGATTCACCATTGAGGTGCTGCCCAAGCAGCTTCCGGACATGTGAGTGGCCTCCACGGGGGGACGCCAGGGAGAGGCTGGCGGGCGGGGTGGGGCGACAGCTCCCTGGGTCCCCTCCCCGGGCCAGTCCTGCGGGTGCCCAGTGTCCCCCTCACCACCACCTGCCCCCAGTCGCAAGGAAGAAGCCGTGCGCGGGCTGAAGCGCGCATCCCCGCTGGTCATCAACATTGCCCTGGGCCGGCCCATCCCGCTGCCCCGCCAGCTTCTTTCCCAGCAGACCCGTGGCCGAGGTAGGTGGACGTCCGGCCAGCCCCCGCCCTGCCGCTGAGTCCCTTCATCCGGCCTGGGCCCTGCCCTGCACCCCTGCTCAGCCAGGCCTGACCCTCCCTTAGGGACATACAGCAGGTTCCTGGAGAAGCAGGCGTTCGACCTCCCTGGCGGCCCCCACACGCTGAACCGCAGCCAGAACAGGGCTGTCAGGGCGGCTCTGAAGAAGCAGTTCACCGTGATCCAGGGCCCTCCAGGTGGGGCCCCTGCCGGGGCTGTGGGTGCTTGGGGCTGCCCGGGGTAGGGGGGCGGCAGCTCTGCTCATCGCGTTCTCTGCCCACAGGGACCGGGAAGACAGTGGTGGCCTTCCACATCGTGTTCTGGTTTCACAAGTCAAATGAGGAGCAGACGGGGGCCTGTGACACCCCCAGGGAGAAGCAGCTGGGGGGTCCCTGCATCCTGTACTGTGGCCCCTCTAACAAGTCGGTGGACGTCCTGGCAGGTGCGTGGGGTTGGCTGTGGGGGCTTCGCCCAGGGGTGCTGGCCCGGGGACCGTCCCTGACGCCCCGTGGCCACCAGGGCTGCTCCTGAGCAGGAGAGCGGAGCTGAAGCCGCTGCGAGTGTACAGTGAGCAGGCCGAGGCCACAGAATTTCCGGTGCCGGGTGTGGGCAGCCGGGGCCTGCCCAAGAAGAGCCCCCGGGAGGGGAGGCCCAACCAGACCCTCAGGTGCGGTTGCTCAGCTGTGTGTGTGTGAGTGGAGGCCCCAATCCCGTCTTGGGCGAGAACTAATGCGGCTTCATGGATGTCCCCCACCCCAGGAGCATCACCCTGCACCACAGGGTCCGGCAATCCTCCAACCCCTACGCACCGGACATCAGGGACTTTGATGCCCGGCTGCAGAAAGGGGAGATCCTTTCCAAGGAGGACCTCAGCTGGTAAGCAGCCGGGGCCGTGGGGTTGTCTCTGGCCTCGGGCCGTGGGCTCGCTGTAGGACCAGATGGCATCCCGGTGCAGGTACAAGACCATCCTGGGGAAAGCACGGAAGTTCGAGCTGGACCAGCACAGGGTCATCCTGTGCACGTGCTCCTGTGCGGCCTCAGCCAGCCTCAGGAAGCTGGACGTCCGGCAGATCCTCATCGACGAAGCAGGCATGGCCACGGAGCCGGAGACCCTCATCCCTCTGGTGGCCTTCTCCAAGGCCGAGAAGGTGAGTGCCGGGAGCCCCGTGCGGGTGTCACGGGCTGTGGGTTTCAACCCGGAGGGCGGCATCGCGGTCATGGTGCGGTGGCAATGGCCACGGAGCTGCGTCCCTCTAGGCCTGTGCCCGCCTGCCCCCCAGGTGGTTCTTCTCGGGGACCACAAGCAGCTGCGGCCAGTGGTCAAGAACGAACAGCTGCAAAATCTGGGGCTGGATCGGTCTCTGTTCGAGAGGTACCACGTGGACGCGCACATGCTGGACACGCAGTACCGCATGGTAAGCCGGTCCCAGGGTCTAGGCCTCCGGCCCAGGTGTCACCACCCGGGGCCCTGACCTCCGGTGTCCACCTGGCCTTTTCTGGGCCACAGGAGGCCCCCAGGCCCCCCAGCTCTGAGCCCTAGGACAGGTAGAGAGTGACGTGCCCCTGGCACATGCCCTGCCTTGCAGCACGAGGGCATCTGTGCCTTCCCCTCCATGGAGTTCTACGAGAAGAAGCTGAAGACCTGGCAGGGCCTGAGGCGGCCGCCCAGCATCCTCGGCCACATTGGCAAGGAGAGCTGCTCTGTCATCTTCGGCCACGTGCAGGGCCATGAGCAGAGCCTACTGGTGTCCACAGATGAAGGGAATGAAAACTCCAAGGCCAACCCGGAGGAGGTGGCCGCGGTGGTGAGTGCCAGTGAGACCTTCCTAGTGCCCCAGGGTCAGGGAGGGCTTCCTGGAGGAGGAGGCAGAGGAACTGAGGGAACGGGCGAGGCCCTGGTGTCCAGGGCAGGAGAGGCGCCTGGGCCAGCTTCAACAGCACCCCCTTGGTCCCTCAGGTCCGCATTGCCAAGCAGCTGACTCTGGGCAGGACGGTGGAGCCCAAGGACGTCGCCATCCTCACTCCCTACAACGCTCAGGCTGCGGAGATCAGCAAGAGGCTGGTGCGAGAGGGCGTCTCCGGAGTGACCGTGTGCTCCATCACCAAGAGCCAGGGTGAGGGTGGCCCTGGGGCAGGGGGCGCGTGCCACGCGGGTCCCAGGGTGGGCGAAGCGCCGGGGCGGGCCTCATGGTGCCGGCCCAACTGCAGGAAGCGAGTGGCGCTACGTGCTGGTGAGCACGGTCCGCACGTGCCAGGAGAGTGACCTGGACCAGCGGCCAACGAAGAGCTGGCTCAAGAGGTTCCTGGGCTTCGTCGTGGACCCCAACCAAGTGAACGTGGCCATCACCCGGGCCAGAGAGGGGCTCTGCGTCATCGGTAAGGTTGCCTGCCCGGGGCTGGGGCGGGGCGGGGCGGGGCGGGGCTCCCTGGCTGGGCGGGGCTCCCCAGGGGTGTGGCTCCCGGTGGGCGGGGCTCCCCGGGGGTGTGGCTCCTGGGTGGGCGGGGCTCCTCCCTGGGGGCGGGGCTTCTGGGTGGGCGGGGGCTCCCCGGGGGTGTGGCTCCTGGGTGGGCGGGGCTCCCCCGGGGGTGTGGCTTCCTGATTGGGCGGGGCTCCCCTGGGGTGTGGCTCCCGGTGGGCAGGGCTCCCTGGGGGTGTGGCTTCTGGGTGGGCGGGGCTCCCCGGGGGTGTGGCTCCTGGGTGGGCGGGGCTCCCCCGGGGGTGTGGCTTCCTGATTGGGCGGGGCTCCCCCGGGGTGTGACTCCCGGTGGGCAGGGCTCCCTGGGGGTGTGGCTTCTGGGTGGGCGGGGCTCCCCGGGGGTGTGGCTCCTGGGTGGGCGGGGCTCCCGGGGTGTGGCTCCGTGATTGGGTGTGGCTCCCGGTGGGCGGGGCTCCCCGGGGGTGTGGCTTCCCGGTGGGCGGGGCTCCCCTGGGGTGCTCCCTGGGGGGGCACTGGGCGGGCTGGGCCCCCCACGGAGCCCTCCGCCTTCCCTCGCCCCGCAGGAGACCACCGCCTCCTGAGCTGCTGCCCCCTGTGGCGGCGGTTCCTGGACTTCTGTGAGGCGCAGCGCAGCCTGGTGCCCGCCGGCCAGGTGCGCGTTTGCAGGAGGCCCGCCGTGGCTCCCGGGAGCGGCCGCTCCACCTGCCCGGGCCTGGGGCTGCCCCGCGGCAAGGCCAAGCCCTGAGCCCTGCCCCGCCCACTGCGCAGAAGCCCGGGCCCTCCTCCGCGGGCCCTGCTGGCCGCCTACCTGGTGGCTCGTGAGCAATAATAACCCCTTTCCGGGGTCTTGGCCTCTCCCGGGGCAGGGAGCGGCCAGGCCCGCGCAGCCGGCAGGTGCGGACACTGGGGGAAGAACGCCGGCCTCCTGGGGAGCTGCTTCCCTTGGGACATTGGGTGACAGGGAACGCTCAGGGGTCAGGGAAGGGGGCCTCTGGGCCTTCTGGTGTTGCCCGGAAGGTTAGAGGCCGGGAAGGAGGTCCCAGCCGGGCTGCTCTTCGGTCCTTGGATGCCATCCCTGACCCCACTGGGTGCTGCTGGCTGGGGAGCTCGGTCTACTTTCTTCTTTCTTTTACTTTTTTTGTTTGTTTGTTTCAAGTAGGCTCCATGCCCAACGTGGGGCTTGAACTCCTGGCCCTAAGATTAAGAGTTGCATGTTGTACCGACTGAGCCAGCCAGGCCCCCCTATTTTTAATTTTTAAATAAGCCAAAAGCCAGTGGCTTTTTTTACTGGAACAAGTTCCTTCGCCCAAACTGACAGAGAGGCCCCCTGGAAGAGAGGGCCTGTTCTGTGTCCGCACCACCCTAAGTGGGACCCCAGCCCTGTGTCCTTCAGGAGCCACCTGCCCTTGCAGGAGGAAGGGAGGACCAGAACCAGGTGCCCACACCTGGACCATGGGTGTGCGGGGTGGCCTGGGATTGGGATGACCCTGGATGGGCAGCCTTCTTGTGCCTTCAGCCTGACCTCTGCCTCCCCTTTGCAACCTCAAGCCTGCTGCCAGGTCAGGACTTTTGGGACAACCTGTCCTGTGTTTGCAAGGTTGAGGACCTTCAGTGTCACTCAGGGTGCATTCATGTCCTTCCTGCTCTGGAAACTTCTGCCTTGATATCCGCCCTCACCTCAGGCCACCCCAGCCCACCCCCAGGCAGCTCGGGCCCAGAGTCTCTGCACTTCCACCGTCCCCACGGCCTGAGGGATGCTGCCAACAAGCTGCTTATACTAGGAGGGGCCTGCCCTCCCTGTGGCCTTGCTGCAGAGCCCTCTGCCAGCGGTGGGGCAGGGGGCCGGGGGTGGGGGGGTGGGCGGGGACGACAATGATGATGTTCTGATATTTGCTACAAATCAAATGTCTACATTCCAATTTATATATATTTTCTTGTTTCTGTGCTATACGATTCAATAATAATTTTATCATAAAGAACACTCCGAATGTTATTCTCACTTCTGGGTGTTTGGGGTTTACTGGGTCAAGAAAGGGTGGCCTGTCCTCTTGTTTTGGGTTGCAGGGTGGCTATGGCGTCTGTCAAGAACCAAGAGCCCATTATAGCTGGATACCGGACAAGCAAGGACTCAGGGGCTGGTGTCCCCACATCATAGCTGACAGCAGCCGGCAGGCTGAGGAGTGTCTGCCCCACAACACGGGAAGCTGGGTGGTGGTGACCAAGGGCCACAGGGGTGAGCTGCGTCTAGGACCGCGTGCCCAGCCTAGTGAACTCTGACCCCAGGCAGGGCTGGTTGCAGAGTCCAAGTCCAGAGTCCCCAAGGCTGCCAGCCCTGACAGCGTCCTGCGAGGTCCAGGGTCTGAATACTCCCCAAGGACGCCTGAACACTGCGTACCTCCTCCAGGCCAGCTCAGGCCACTCAGGGTTTGGCTCGTTTGCTCTGAGCGCCCGGGGCCTCCAGCAGCACCAGCTGTGCTGAGGCCAGCGCGGCAGGCCCTGGCCTCCCTGATTGCCAGCGTGGGTATCAGACGGGTGTGGAGGGTCAAGGAGCCTCCAAAGCCTGTGAGCCCCCTGTGAGGCTGCAGAGGGGGCCAGACCAGCCCGACCCGGAGGGGGTCTCGGACAGCCGTACAGGCACGGAGAAGTCCTGCTACCTGGGGAGTACTGAAGGGAGGACCAACAGGTGCCCTGCGGCAGGAATTCGTGCCCTCATCAGCCCGGAGTCCGGCGAGGCTCGAAGAGGCGGGAGTGCCAGGCTTGGTGGCGAGGGGCTCTCACCGCAGGGACCCGCCTCCCTTGGTGACCCCCAACACCGGACTCCCCCTTCTTGGTGCGATCTGTGACCTGGCACAAACCGGGATCCCTGGGCTCTGGCTCTGCTCTCTCTGCCCCACCCCTGCCCCCACCCACCTCCCCTCTCCAGGGTGCCTTGGGGTGACTGGGCCTTGAGGAACATCCAGGAGTGTCCACCCCACAGCCACTTAATGCCACAGTGAGGCCTGGCCTCCTGAATGGCATGCAGCAGCGCCCAGTGGGTCAGCTCCTGGCGAGGCCTAGGGGGAGCCTACCCCACGTCGAGAGCTGGGGGGCAGGTCCCGGGGCATTTCTGACAGTTGGGGACCCGCGCGCTCTGCAAACCACTCCTCTGCCAGTGGGGGAGACTATCCCTGTTCCTGGTCATCTTTTCCTGCCACACCTGCTCTCAGGGGCCCTTGCGACCCCGGAGACGGGCACGGCAGTGGAGGGGCGGTCTGCGGACGGCGGGTCCCCACGGCTCCCCACACAGGGCCGTCCTCCTGGACCTGGACGCAGGCAAGCCGCGGCAGCAGGACGTGTGCGCGGAGCCGAGCGGGCTGAGCACCCCGAGGTCGCGGGATCGAGCCGGAGGGCGAGGACAGGCTGTAGCGGCATCAGCGCGGGGCTGGCCGGTCGCCCGGGGCGTGGCAGCTGGCGCCGAGGGCCGCCACGCGGCAGCTGCACTGGCCTGTGTCTCGGGGAGGCCCGGGCCAGGCTGCCTTGCCCGGCCCTCACCGCCCCGGGGCAGGCGTGCGGATGAGCGTTAGCTCCTTCTGGGGAAAGACTTCACTTAACCCGGACTGTCCCCGTGAAGCTACAGGTCCCCGTGGGGAACCCTGGCCTGGGGCAGGCGGGAGGGGCTGGGCCACGGGGCTGAGGCCCCTGGAGAATCCCTCATGCTTGCTCGTGGCCGCAGGTCGCCGGGACTGCGGTTTCTTTCTCCCGGGACCGGCTACCCTGGAAGGTCCAGCCTGGGCCCGCACCGGGGAAAAGAGGGCGGGAGCCCGGGGCGCCTGGGGCAGAGTCTGAAGAAAACACTCGCGTGGCTGCTGCTGCCTCTAAAACGTAAGTAGGTTTGTTTCTTTGTGTGTGTGTGAGTTTATAGTCTTTATTAGTGGATAAATATTAGAAAATCATCTCTCAGAAAGTGTGGGCAGGGGCAGGCCCGGCTTGCCTAGCCGACTGGGGGCGCGCCCTTCGGGGGGCCCCGGCCTGGTGTGCAGGGTGAGGCTGTCCCGCCAGGGCTCGTACACCAGTGTGTAGCTCTCTGCTCTCTTGACGGTGAACTTGTAGGAGCGGTTGGGCAGCAGGTTGTGGATGTCGAAGGTGCAGGCGGCCACGGGGATGATGCCGCACTGCGTGCACTCCTGCTGTGTCCGTGGGTCCAGCAGCTTGAAGCGAAGCTCAAACTGCTCTGGTGCCGCTGGCTGGATGGTGACGAACCAGCGCAGGCTGACCCAGTCCTGGTGGGCCACCGACTCCTTTCGATCGAACACGACGGGCATCTTGGTGCTCAGCATGAGCCTGATGTGCGGGATCTTGGTGGCGCCGACGTCAGACACCAGGCGGTGCTTGATGTGCAGACGCCCGGGCACCATCAGGGCCAGGAAGCTGTCCACGACCGCCGACAGGTCGGCCAGCCGCTGCTCCACCAGGCCCCAGCCGGCCACAAAGGGCCGCGGGTCAGGCGACTCCAGCAGAGCGTCGAGCTCGGCGCGGCCGCGGTCCAGCTGCTCCAGCAGGTCCCCGAGCAGCAGGAGCTGGATCTTGGTCTGGGCGGTGCCCACCTTCTTCATGCGCTGGAACTTCCAGGGGTCGATGAGCTGGAACATGGTGCTGGGCAGCACCAGGGGGTTCTGGTCACCCAGGGCCAGGTGCTTGGGCAGGATCTCGATGTAGTAGGAACACTTCCTGAGCAGCTCCATGCGGGCGTGGTGGCGCTTGAGCAGCTGCGGGCTCAGCTCCGCCGTCAGGAACTCGCGCAGCGCCGCGCGGCGCTCCATGTAGGTCCGCCAAGCCGCCGGCGCCAGCAGCTGCTGCTCCTCCGCCTCCTCCGCCTCCTCCTGGTCCAGGAAGGACTGAGGACTGTCCAGCTTCATCTTGTCCAGGCCCAGGCCTGTCACCTGCAAGTTCATTGTCTGGGGGGGGGCGGGGGCTGTGAGCGGAAACAGCCCGCGGCCTCCGCCACCCGCGGGGGCTCACTCGGGTCAGTGTTTGTGTGCGGAGGGGGCGGCTCCGGGCCCGCTGCCCTCCATCCTGGGCCCCGGGGCCCGCCCCGCAGGAGCAGCTTATGGGGGAGCACGTCTCTCTGGGAAGGCGCTGCCGGAGGCAGGTGGCCAGGCTGCAGATCTGGGTAACACCGCCCGCTGGGGGGCAACCACTCGCTGGGGAGTCATTGTGATGACACAGGGAGGGGCGAGGCCAGTGGGCTCTGGGGCAGCACCGAGCAGCTGTGGGGCCTGGCTGAGGCCTCAGGGTGCGCCCTGGGGACTGTTGAGAGGATTCGGTGTGATCCTGTCCGGGCAGCAGCAGACTCCCTGTGGGGGCCACCACCACCCTGCCGGCCTGCTACCCCTCCCTGTCACTGCAGGCCGGGGCAGGGGGCCAGGGCTCACCCAAACACAAGGCCAGCTGGTGCCTGGAGCCAGTGGAGGCGGCGGGGTGGCCGCTGGCCTCAGCTCCTGGTTACTGAGCCCCACTCTGTGCCTCGACGCCCCTCGGGGCGGGAAGATCCTGGTGCCCCATCTCATAATCGGGGTACCTGAAGCTAAAATGCCTTGTAGCTCCTCAGTTCAGGATCTGAGGCCAGCCGTCAACTCCAGGGCCTGACCCTCCTCCCGTGCCACCCCTGCCCCGGCTCCCAGCTCTAGGGGGCGGTGGGAGGGAGCTGGCTGGGGCAGGCGCAGGGGCGCCAGGACCCCCCCTGCAGGCTGCACTCCTTGAAGGGCCAGCAGTCTGACGGCTGCCCTGGGCCCCAGCCGCCCCTCAGACGGGGAGACAGCCCCAGGTTCTGGGCCAGCCGCAGCCACCCAAGGCTTCGGTTAATCACAAAGAAAGTTGGCAGGAGCCCGGGGGTCAGCGGTTTAGCGCCTGCCTCCGGCCCAGGGCCTGATCCTGGAGCCCCGGGGTCAAGTCCCACATGGGGATCCCTGCATGGGGCCTGCTTCTCCCTCCGCTCGGCCTGTCTCTGCCTCTGTGTGTGTGTCTCTCATGAATGAATGAATAAAATCTTAAAAAAAAAAAAAAAAAAGAGTTGGCAGGTTGAGTGACTTGCTGAGAGCGCCCCGAGCGGCAGGGCGGTGCCGACCCCAGTCTGGGCCCTCCCCAGAGGCCAGCCCTTCACCTTCCCGGGGAGAAGCCAGAGCAGGCCCTGGGCACCAGAGAGGGGGTCTGCGAGGCCGGGCCGGGCCGGGGGTGGCCGCCGCTGGGCCGCCCTGGGTCCCACTGTGCCCTCCCCGGTCGCCCCGCCGCCCCGCCCGCGCCCACTTGCCCTGCGTCCGGGAGCGAGGGCCGCCCGGGACCTGCTCCGCGCCGCGTCCTGCGGGTTGCCATGGCGACCGCGGCCTCTGTGCGCTCCGCCCGCGGGGCGGGGGCGGGGGCGGGGGCGGGGGCGGGGCGGGCGCCGCCGGGGTGTGGGGAGGGGGCGGCCCCGACTGGGCGACCGGCCGAGGTGTCCCGCAAGCCAAGCCCAAGTAGGCTCCCGCGGGGAGGAGTAAACTGAGGCTGGCCGCCCGCCTGCCCGGCCCTGTCCCGGCGCCCGGTGAGAGGGGAGAGCTGGGCGGCGCCGGCGGGTGGTGACAACTGCCTGGGCGGGTACTCCCCATCCGGCTGGACACATGGGGCCGCCAGGGAGCCCCTTCCCTGAGCCGTGTCAGCGGCCTGGGGCCTCCCCGCAGAGGCCCCTCTCGGACACCCAGGCGCTATTGGCCTCCTTGGGGAGGATGGGGGTGGGCGTGCCCCCCGGGTACCCTGGCGGCCCCCCAGGATAGGGCACCTGTCTCGGAGCTCCCTGCCAGCCTGTTCTGCATGCAGGGACTCCCCCGAGCTGCACTGTCCCCTCGGGGTGACCCCCGGCGAGCGGTGGCGGGGCAGTCCAGGCCTGGCACGGAGGCTGCAGAGGTCAGCCCTGGGGGGCACGCGGATGCCATTTCCGCCCCGCTCAGTAGATGCTCACCCTTGGGTTTGGAAAGGGGGTGCTGTGTGAGGGCTGGGGGGAGGCGGCGCTGGAAAGCGGGGAGCCCGAGGAGGAAGCCACCCCAGGCTGCAGCCCACCCCAGAGAGCCGGAGACCCCTGCCCTCCTGGGCCAGGTCTTGGGCCTCTGCCCTCTCCTCGGCCCCACCCCCTTTTTTTTTTACTTAACTATAAAAACTTAAATTCTTGGTTTTGAGAGAATTGTAGATTCTCAGGCAGTTGTAAGAGAATGATGCTGGCCCAGTTCCCGGAGCGCAAACATCTTTGATGACACCTGGTCGTGCATGGGAGGAAATGCAGGACTGGCCCATCCCACAGCCGCCCCCACCTTCGGGGCCCTGGCAGGGGGCGGGCAGTACCGGGCTCTCCTTAGGCTGGGGAGCTGTGAGGGTGGGGGCCTGGGGGTGGTGGGACCCCAGGGGCACAGACCCCACAGCGTGTCCTCCAGAGAGCGACCCCCTCCTCCCAGCAGAGCTGCTCGGAGCCTTCACCCGGGCCCTGCGCGCTGTGTGCACCTTCCCCGACGTCCTGGGCTAGTGGGTGCCACAGCAGCACTGTCCTCTGGGGCACCGGGGGCTCCGTCAGTGAAGTGTCCGCCTTCAGCTCAGGTCATGGTCCTGGGGTCCAGCCCCCTGCTCAGTGGGGAGTCCGCTTCTCCCTCTGCCCCCCTCCCCACTTGTGCTCTCTCTCCCTCAAATAAAATCTTTTTTTTTTTTTTTTTTTTTAATTTTTTATTTATTTATGATAGTCACAGAGAGAGAGAGGCAGAGACACAGGCAGAGGGAGAAGCAGGCTTCATGCACCGGGAGCCTGACGTGGGATTCGATCCCGGGTCTCCAGGATCGCGCCCTGGGCCAAAGGCAGGCGCTAAACCGCTGCGCCACCCAGGGATCCCCATCCCTCAAATAAAATCTTAAAAGAAGCCTGTGCTCTGACCCCTTCCCGAGTTGGGGGGGGGGTCCTCCCGTCGCCCCCACGAAGCACCATTCCTGTGGTTAGGGCCAGCGAGGAGGGGAGGCTTGCAGGCCAGCGGCAGAGTCAGGGCTGTGCCCGGTGGCTGCCCCGGAGCCCGGGCGTTGGAGGGCAGCAGCTAGACCAGCGGGTGCCAGGGAACTCCGAGAGCTGCCAATGACAAGGTGGACATAGTGGCTCTTGCTCCCAGCCCCCCTCCCCGGCCCTGGGCGTGTGTGTAAGTGTGTGTGTGTGTGTGTGTGTGTGTGAGCGCAGGAGGTGGCTTGGAGGGGAGGGGCTGCCGAAGAGAGTTGGTCTGGGGGTTTGTGGGTGGGGCGACGGGGGAGGGCCCGGCAGAGAGGTTGTGGAGTGGGGTGCTCCCTGTGAGCCCACTGCCCTCTCTCCCTCTGGGGGACGGGGCCTTCTTCAGCTCCCCCTCCCCGGTCCTCGTCACCTGGAGGTGGGCCAGGCATTCTTGGCGAGCCAGGTCCCCACTGCCCAGCACACTGTCCTGCTAAGAAGTGTCCCCACTGGAACCCCGTGGAGGCCAGGCCAGAGGACCGAGGGGGGCCCCTCCCTACCTGCTCTGACTCCTGGACGGAATGTGCTGAGTCCCAGCAGCTGGGACTCTGGGGCTTGGAGTCACTGGGAGTGTCCAGGAGGCATCCGTCCAGTGCTCAGTGCTTGACCCCAAGCGTGGGTGTGGGCGTGCAGCACATGGAGGGCCGTCCCAGGACCTGGTGAGGCCTCCCTGCGTCCCAGGGGGTCAGAGGCTCTGAGCCTGGTTTCCCAGGGGTGGGGCGGGCAGAGTCACCGAGAGGCGGTGGTGCCCAAGCTTCAGGTGTTCCAGGCCCTTCCCTCCAGCTGCCGACCCACAGGATGAGGGTCGTGCCCGCCCCCCCCAGGCTGCCTGAACCCCAGAGAGCTGCCTTGGGGCTCCTCTGCAGGGTGCCGGGGAGGGCCAGACTGGAGGGCCGGTGACGTGGGGCCGTACAGTCTGCGAGCCTCGCAGGCGGCTCGGGCGGTCGAGTGCCCCGGGGAGCCCCAGGCTGTGCCCTGCTGCAGCTCCAACAGCCGCGGCGTGGGGCCGTGGGGCCGTGGGCAACCACATGGCTCAATCCAGCCCCGGGCGGCCGGGGTGTGGCCATCGGGGCCCCAAGGGGCTGAGCCGCCTGGGGCTGGAGCCCCCCCGCAAGGACCCTGCCCCAGGAACCCCGGGGCCGCCCTCCCATCCCGCCCAGAACCGGAGGCTGACCTGGCACCGACCCGGGAGCACAGCGGAGGGTGGCGTCGCCCCGGCCCAGGCTTCCCCGCCACCCTCTGTGCCGCCGCACCCCGCCCCTCCCCAGCTGGCTGTCGGGGTGTCCGGGCCGCGGGGGTCGGGTGCACGGCCCAGCACCGGGCGGCCCCGGGGAGCGCTCCTGCTGCTCCCGAGCCCCCCGGGGACACCGATGCTCCCTGCACAACGTGCAGCCGGGGCGCGGGGCGCTGACCGCACTTGCCAGCGCCGGGCTCCCCCGCCGGCTCCGGGCGGGCAGGGAAGGGCTGCGCAGGGCTTTGCGCCGAGGCGCGGCCCACGCCTACGGAACACCCGCCGGCGCCACGCGCGCAGCTCCCGGTCCTCGTCGGGAGCCCGGCCTCGGAGGGCAAGGCTCAGGTCAGGGCGGGCGCCCGCGTGCGCTTGCGCGGACGCCCCTTGGGCCCGTAGCCCCGCCCCTCCCGCGGCCCCGCCCCCTCCCGCGGCCCCGCCCCCTCCCGCGGCCCCGCCCCCTCCGCGGCCCCCGTGCGACCATAGCCCCGCCCCTCCGCGGCCCCGCCCCCTCCGCGGCCCCGCCCCCTCCGCGGCCCCGCCCCCTCCGCGGCCCCCGTGCGACCATAGCACCGCCCCTCCCGCGGCCACGCCCCCTCCCGCGACCCCCTTGAGCCCGTAGCCACGCCCCCGTAGCCACGCCCCCCTGCGGCCCCGCCCCCTCCCGCGGCCCCGCCCCGCCCGCACCTGCTCGGGCCCCAAACACGTCCAGGCCGTCGGGGCGCGGCTGTCGCGTGCGGGGGCTGCAGGGCCGCCCTGGGCCCCATCCGGCCCGAAGCCCGGCCGCGGCGACGCCGGGGGCATGGAGCCCTTCCTCAGGAAGCGGCTGACCTTCCTGTCCTTCTTCTGGGACAAGATCTGGCCGGTGGCGGCGCCGGACGACGGGCTCCCCGGGCTCCCCGAGCGCACGGCGGACTTCAGCGCGCGGGGCGCGGGGGAGCTGAGCGTCTGCCGCGGGGACCGGCCGTGCGCCCTCAGGGAGGACGGCGACTACCTCTTGGCGCGCAGGCTCTCGGGCCCGCCCAGCCCCGGGCCGGTACCGCTCAGCCACCTGGCCAGGGCCGCCCCGGAGCCCGAGCCGGAGCCGGAGCCGGAGCCAGAGCCGCTCCCGGACCGCCCGTGAGTAGCACCGCGCCCTGGGGGCAGGGGAGGCACAGGCTTGGGGCCAGCATCGGCTCCTTCCTTCCTTCCCTCCACCGACCCGCCCCCGTGTGCCCGGGACCCTGCGGCCTTCCCACCAGGCGGAGCAAGCACGGGGTTGTCCTGGTTCCTGGACGCCGGGAGGGAACGCGGGGATGGCCCCGGCAGGAGCGGTCGGCCGGCAGGGCGGGGGCCAGACACCGGGGCCAGCCAGGCCCTCCTGCTGTCACATGGGGATTCAGCGCTGGCCCTGAGCGCACCCTGGGGCCTCTCGTGCCGCCTTGGCCGAGCGTCGCTGCCGGCAGGGCAGGGGCTAGGGTCCTGGGCGCAGCTGCGGGTGAGACGCCGTTGACACGCCGGCCCTGTGGTCCTGGAGCTCCCGATGAGGACCTAGGTGAGCAGGAGGCCATCCGCAGGCCGTGAGGGCGTGGGGGTGACCTGCTGAGCTGAGAGGTGCGCTCACCTGCCCCCTCCCTGGACTGTAGGCGCCAGGACTCTCCCTGCTGCACTGGGCCAGGCATGGAGCGGACAGGGCCCTCCCAGAGGGGGGCACGCGGGGGGGGGTCAAGCCCCCACCCCCAGCACGCCCAGGAGCCCTGGGGCCGGCGAAGTCTGCAGGCGGGGGCGGGCTGGCGGACACCCGGCTGTTGGCTCGCTAGTCTGCGATCGTGGAGGGAATCGTGCAGGGCGGGGGTTCTCCCACGGGCTTGGGGAGGACGTGACCTTCAGCCCAGACTTAGGGTCTGCAGCTCGGGGAGCTCCTGGCACAGCCACTTGCCAGCTCCGGCTGGGTGGACATCGTGCCCCTCCCTGCCTCTCCCCTGGGTGCAGAGGGTCTGCCTGGATGTCGTGGCCACGGCAAGACCTGCTGTCTAGACAGATGAGACCCCGCTGGGGGGCACGGGGAGCGGGCTGGCGATGCCAGCGTGCATGGAGGTGATGGCCGGGTGAGAAAAGACCAGAAGCTGGTGAATAGCCAGCAGGGCCAGGCCCAGCTGCCCGGACTTCCCCCCAACACTGGCCTCTTGTCTGTGTCCAGCTGGGCTGGCCTGGGCCCCTCACGTCCTCTGCCAACCAGCGTTGGGGTTCAGCCTCGCTCAGGCCACGTCCAGTTTCCCAGGGGCCCTGGGCCTCCCCACCGTGTCCTGGGGTATTTGCATGTGCCACGGCAAGGCCTGGGTCACAGGGAGGCACCTTCTGAGGGGGCTCCAGGTGTCCCTACCCCGCGCCCGCCTACTGGCAGCCTCCGATGGGGAGGGGCGCACAGACCCTCTGCTTGCGGAGCTGCTCTTAGCAGAGGCTGCGGGGCTGGGGGGCACCGGGGCTGGGAGCGGGTGCCGGGAGGAAGCCGTAATGACTGTTTGCCTGGGCCCAGGATGAAAGGGCTGCCCACACTCGTGGTGTCATTCGCTGCAGACACCTGGTCGTCTGTCCCCAGGGCCAGGCAGGCTGGGCAGGGGGAGGACCCTCAACCAGTCTCCTGTCAGCCACTGTCCTGCCCCAGAGACTTCCCGAGGACTCAGCTCCAGGGGCGAGCTGGGGATAGGGACACCCGTGCCTCTGCTCCCTGGCGCTGCTGTCCCGGGCAGTCCCTGCGGCCCTTCCTAGGCGGGAAGCCGTCCTGGCCGGTGGGCCCCATGGGGCTGGGCATGCCCATGACTGACCACCTGGTCCATTCACAGGGGACACCCTGCTTGTGTCGACTTACTAGGCATCAGGCTTTGGGTCCTGAAGCCCCAAGGAGGGGTCAGAGCCACCCTGTGGCCCCTAGAACCCTGTGTCCCCCTTTAGGGTGGAAGAGGGCCGTGCTCATGGCTGTCCCTGAGGACGGGGTCCCCAGAATCCCTGGGAAGCAGGAGGTCCCAGGATGGGAAGCTGGGCAGGCGATGTGGGGGGGCGGGGCAGGAGCATTTCCATTTTCCTTCCCAGAACGAGGACCCAGGGATCCGCACCTGCTGTGACTCAGGTGGACTGCAACCCAGATGGGGTGTCCGATGGGGAAGCCCCGGGCACCCTCAGCGTGCTCGGCTTCATGGGGGCAGCGTGTCTGCGTGGGCTGAGGGCAAGGGCTGGCCTGCACCAGGGGACCCTCAGGGGCGGACCTGGGGTGCCTCCCGCCTGACCTCCAGCTCTGGAGGGAGCTTCTGTGGGCCCCACCTGTCGGCCATGCGGGGCAGGCGGGCCATGCCCGTCCAGGGGCTTCGGAGCCTCGTGCTGCAGTCGGGCCCCGGCGGACCCCGGCCCCAGTAGGGCTCGGCAGTCGGGGCTCGGCAGGTCAGCCCCCGGCCGGGGCCGCCGTCATTCTGTGAGCCCGGCTAACGGGGAATCTGTCGGGCCGCACTGTCCTCCTGTCCCCTCCCCGGTGACTCCACAGGCGGGCACTGCGGGGAGGGCGATGCAGACCCTGCCCCGGGACCCCCGGCCGGTCCCCGAGAGCCAGCGGCAGTCGCGCTCCTAGGGGCGTGGGGGCAGGGGCCGCGGGGGCCGGGCCTGGCGCTGACGCTTCTGCCCCGGCAGCTGGTACTTCAGCGGCATCAGCCGCGCCCGCGCACAGCAGCTGCTCCTGTCTCCCGCCAACGCGCCCGGGGCCTTCCTCGTTCGGCCCAGCGAGAGCAGCCACGGGGACTACTCGCTCTCAGGTACGCGGCGGGCCCCTGGGGTCCCCAGGCCGGGCTGCCCCACGGCAGGCCAGGCCCGCTCGCCCCACCCCACCTGCCTCCATCCACGCGCTGCCTGTCGGGGGGGGGCACCCTGGGCTCGCGGCCCCCCGCGGCCCACGCCCGCAGCTGCCCACGCCCCCTCCTTTTCCGCGAGGCTCCAGGCGTCTGCGGGGCGCAGGGAAGGCTGGGCCGCCACCCGGCCGGGGTGGAGGGAGTGGGCGGCCCGCACACGGCCTTCACCTGTGCCCACTGCAGTCCGGGCCCAGGCCAAGGTTCGCCACTACCGCATCTCCGCGGCCGCCGACGGTCTCTACCTGCAGAAGGGCCGGCTCTTCCCCAGCCTGGAGGAGCTGCTCGCCTACTACGCGGCCAACTGGAAGCTGATCCGGAACCCGCTGCTGCAGCCCTGTGTGGCCCAGGTGGGCCGGTGCCCCGCACCTCCTGCCCCGGCGCCCGGCCCACGTCAGGGCAGCGAGCAAGGCCACAGGCCCAGGCCTGTCCGCGAGCAGGACCAGGAGCCAGAAAGGCCTGGGAGCCCCGGGGGCCCGGCTGTGCCTCCACGCTCCAGCCAGGCCCTGCCTGGGCTGGCTCTGCCCCACGTGCGTGGCGTCGCCATCTCTGGGGACTCCCGGGGCTGCGGCGCAGGAGCCCTGGAGGCCCCACTCCCACACCCGGCTGTGCAGGGGGCGCGAGGGCTGGGGCAAGTCTGGGGAGGGGGCGCGGCCGTGGCCCGGGCGGAAGCCGTAGGAGGGACGCCGGGGGCCCTGCGCTGGAGCAGCTGCGCGCTGGCGGCGCCGGACGAGCCATCGTGCCCGGGCCGGGCGGCAATCCCGTTCCTCTGGTTTCTAATGACAGGCCTGGCAGGGCGGTAACGAGTGTCCGTGGGTGGGTGTCCACCTCCAGCAGGTGCCACTGAGGGCCAGGTCAGGGCCCGGCGCTCCGGGAGAAACCGTCCTTTGTTTCCAGGGAGCGGCAGGCGGAGGCTCGGGGTGCCCCCCGCCCCCTCAGAAGCTCCCCCAGCAGGACGAGTGGGAGCGGCCTCGCTCAGAGTTTGCCCTGCGGAGGAAGCTGGGAGAAGGCCACTTCGGGGAGGTGTGGGAAGGCCTGTGGCTTGGCTCCACGCCGGTGGCCGTCAAGGTCATTAAATCAGGTGGGTGAGGCCCTCTGCCCCCGCGAGCCCCGGGGCGGCCACAGGCTGCTGTGGGCGGGTGCGGCAGCGGTGCCCCCTCCCGCAGCCTACATGAAGCTGGCGGACCTCGCCAAGGAGATCCAGACACTCAAGAGCCTGAGGCACGAGCGTCTCATCCGGCTGCACGCCGTGTGCTCGGCCGGCGAGCCCGTGTACATCGTCACCGAGCTCATGCGCAAGGGCAACCTGCAGGCCTTCCTGGGCGGTGAGTGGCTGCCCCGGCCCACCCGCCAGCAGCCTCGGGGCACCCGGGCGTCCACGCGCAGCCCAGACCGCCGGGCCCCTTCCCGGCACGGCCTTGGGCGGTGCACCAGGTGCGGCCGTCGGAGGCCCAGAGGGGTGGCGGGCTCCGGCCAGCGGTGGGTTCGGGCGTCGGGCCAGTCCTGTGCCTTGTGGGGGCCCCGTCAGAGCACGGCGGGCCCAGGCTGAGCTGAGCGCAGCCCCGGGCGGCTCCCTGGTGTCTGGTTGCTCCTGGGGGCGCAGGCCAGGTCGCCAGGGAGCAGCCCCCCGGGGGTCACCGTGCAGCACGGTGCCTGCTGTCCCCCCTTAGGGGCGGGGACCCGAGGCACAGAGAGAGGCATGGTGTGCACACCCGGCCCCTGACGGCGGCCTTGCTCGCAGGCCCCGAGGGACGGGCCCTGGGCCTGCCCGTCCTGCTGAGCTTTGCGTGCCAGGTGGCTGAGGGCATGAGCTACCTGGAGGAGCGGCGCATCGTGCACCGGGACCTGGCGGCCAGGAACGTGCTTGTGGGTGACAACCTGGCCTGCAAGGTGGCCGACTTCGGCCTGGCCCGGCTGCTCAAGGTCAGTCCAGGTGGGGACCACCGACCCCGCGGTGGCTGGGGGGAGGGCGTCGCTCCGCCGCCCACCCACCGCTCGTGCCCCCTCGCCCAGGAGGACATCTACTCCCCAAGCAGTGGCTGCAAGATCCCTGTCAAGTGGACGGCGCCCGAGGCAGCCAACTATCGCATCTACTCCCCGAAGTCGGACGTCTGGTCCTTCGGGGTCCTGCTCTACGAGGTCTTCACCCACGGCCAGTGTCCCTACGAAGGTGGGCTGCGAGGGGGTCTGAGGGAGGAGGCGCCCCTGCCCTGGCGGCCGCTGGCGCGGAAGGGCGCCGAGCCTCCGGGGCGGGATCTGGAGAGCCGGGCGGCGTCCACGGCGACCCCGGGGGAGGAGAGGCCGCCCGCCAGCCCCTCTCACCGCCTCCGCAGGGCTGAGCAACCACGAGGCCCTGCAGCAGGTGACTCGAGGCTACCGGCTGCCGCGGCCCGCCGCCTGCCCGGCCGAGGTCTACACGCTCATGCTGGAGTGCTGGAAGGGCAGCCCCGCGCGGCGGCCGGCCTTCGCCACGCTGCAGGACAGGCTGAGCGCGGCCCACGGGCGCCTCTGCCCTGCTCACACGTGACCCGCGGCGCCGGGCATGGGGCTGGGGCCGGGCGTCCCTGCGTGGCCTGTGCCCGCGGACAGTATTGGCTGAACGCATCCGGGGTGCCGGCGGCCTGAAACCGCCCCTGGCCGTGGGCCTCGCACCCTGACACACCCTGGCGTGCACGCGTGTGCACGAGGAAGGCAGACGCCCGCTCACACAGGAGGGGCTGAGGTCCTCGGCCGGCGTGACCTGGTGTCCCTGGAGAGGGAAGGTCCCCGCGTGGGCGTCCAGGGGCTGCCGGGCTGGTTCTGGCCCACAGAGGAGCCCTGCTCCTGGACCCTTCGCGCCCTCTTCCCGACTTTCTGCAGAGTCCCCCTGTGGCCCGTGCTGGGCTCCCAGGCAGACCCCGGGCACAGGGCACACTGGCCCCCCGGGCACAGAGACCGGTGCTCAAGGCAGCACCCTATAAACATACGTGGACTCAGACACACGCACAGACACGCATTCCGCGTGGGCCGCGACCCCCAGAACCACAGCGGGAGTGGGAGCTGGTTGGTCACAGCAGGAGAGCCCACCCTGTGGCCCAGGGCATCCTGGTGCCCAGATCAGGGGACCCTGTTCCCAGGGTGCTGGCCCCCGGCAGGCCCGAGACTCCCTGAGGCTGCGACCCAAGTGGGGGACATCAGGCCGGGTGGCTGCCCCGGGTGGGAGACCCTTAGATGGGGCAAAGGTCAGGCAGGCAGGGTGTCCGCCTCGGTGCTGGGGGCGCTGGGAGCCGGCCTGGCTGTGCAGGGTCGGGCGGGGGCGCGGCTGGATGCCGTGGGGTTCAGGCCGCTGGCAACAACCGGCTCCTGGGAAGGCAGCAGTGGGCGTCCGGGCGGGCCTGCCCCACCTGGGCTGATCTCCCGCCGGTGGGGACGTCCGGGTGACACACGCGGTGCTGCTTCTCACTCCCCCGCCCGCTCCAGTCACCATGAGATGGTGTCCAGGTCCTCGCCCCCCGCGACCCCCGTGATGGCAACCGCGCCCGCAGAGGGCCCGGGGGACGGGAGGGGAGAGGCAGGCAAAGCCGCCCCTGCTTCTTGGGCCTCCGTGCAGTTCGGCCTGCTCTGTACCCTCCCCCCATCACAGGCCCTGCCCGAGGGCGGGCACAGGGTCACCGGGACCCCAGAGCGGGCACAGACGCCTCGCAGGGCTGGGGAGGGTGCCGAGGTCACCGCAGGCCAGGGCAGCACGGAGGGAGGGGGCAGGCACTGGCCGGCCAGGCTGGGGCCAGCACCCCCCACCTCGGGAGGGTTTGGCCTGCAGCCCTGGGACCCCTGGGTCCTGCCCTGGAGGGTGGGGGGCCTCCGGGTGAGACAAAGGAGCCGGTGCGGGTGGAGCCGGCCGGGCAGTGGCCTCTGAGGGAAGGAACGTGCTGGGCTCGGAGCCGTGCGTGGGGGTCGCGGCGCACTCCTGGCGTGTCACCAGCCACAAGCCGAATGGGTTCGGTGCTCCGGGGCCTCGGGCTGGCCTGGGCGGGGGGCCCTCCGTCCTCAGTACCCTCCTGCCTCCCGGGGTCGCCCACGGAGATCCCGGGAGGTGTGCGCTGAGCGACTCACCGAGGTGCCGGGACGGGTCCCCAGGGCACAGGGGACCGGAGCAGAGTGCCCAGGATTGGGGGTGGATGCGCAGAGGGGGCACCCCCCCCCGCCCCGCGCCGCCTGCTGCTGAACTTCCCGAGCAATACACGTTCCTCTTGATCCGCAACCGGACTGAGCCGCGGTGACTCCGCTCCCAGGACCATGTCGGGCAGGCATCACCTGCGCCTCCCCAGCCCTGGGCCTCAGCCATCTTCGCGCCGACCCCAGGGCGCCCCGGCCGCCCCAGCCCCCTCGGTGGGTGGTGGTGGCCGGGAGCCCCCAGGGCAGGGAGCGGACGGCAGCGCCCACCTGGGCCTCAGGCAGTGGAGACCTCGCCGTCCCTCCTGCCCCACTGGTCCGGAGCCCCCCCAGGTTGGGCCGGGGTGACCTCCCACGGGCCCTGTCCTTCCCCCTCCCCCTCCCGCCTCACTCCCACCTGAGCCCCCACGGCTGGCCGGGACCCCAGGAAGGGCCCAAGCGGCTGAGGCCCGGCTGCGTGGCCACGTGGTAGACACGCTTCCCGGAGCAGGTGGGCATGACGGTTGCCCAGGCGGACCCGGCCTCAGCGGGGGGGAGAGGGGGGGTGCAGGCGAGAGCTGCTGGGCCGGCGGGGGGCAGCCCTGGGTGCCGGGGAACCCAGGGAGAGGCCACCTGGTGGCTGCAGGTGGGGCCGCCTCCGCACAGGGGAGCAGGCCGGCTCCCGGCCTGGGAGGGGACGGCCGCGAGGCCAGGAGGCCAGTCCTGCTGCACCGGCCATGGGATTCCGGGCCAGGCCCACCCGGGGCCCCAGTACGTGGGCCTCTGGGACTTCCAGGCCCCACACGGACGAGGAGCTGAGTTTCCGGGCGGGGGACCTGCTCCGCGTGGAAGGAGGAGGACTGTGGGGGGCCGTGCTGCTGGATGCGGCCAGCGGGGCCTGGGCCAGGGCTACGTGCCCCACAGCTACCTGGCTGGGAAGGGGACGGTAGAGTCTGAGCCGTGAGTGTCCCCGTGGCCCTGCTGGGTCACCCCAAGGGGCCCCCCTCCCGCAGCCCTCAGGACAGTGTGTATTGCCCAGTGGCTGGGTCCTGGGGAGGGTCGAGGTGCGGGGCTGCTCCTGGGGGACACGCGACTCCACCTCCTGTGCCTCCTGTTGGGCTGGATGCCCCCGCCTGGTCCCGGGAGGGCGGAGTAGGTTTGGGCATGTGACATCTGGGGACAGGGGGCTGCAGGGGCACGCGGCCCCTCCTCTGGGCTCCCCCACAGTCACTTCATGGTGCCAGGACCCAGAGAGGACACAGGGGGTCCACCATGGGCTCCCGGATGGCCAGCCGAGGGCTGGGGTCTGCGTAGGGGTCCGGGGCAGGGACTAGGCCTTTTGGGGAGCGAAGCTTCACTCACCTTCCAAAGAGCCAAAACCAGACGCGTGACCGACTTGGAGCAGGACGGCCGATGCGACAGGCCTGTCTGGGTGCAGGGGCTCCCGGACGTGGTGGTTGCCCCACGGCCCGTGGGAGCACAGGGAGCGCAGGCCACCCTGGGCAGCCTGGCAGAGCCGTGTGCACGGCGCCCCACACTGCTCCCCTGAGCTCGGGGCCGAGAGCCGGCCTGAGGGGCTCTGTGCCTGCCTCCTGTGACCCGGGAGCTGCTGGGGCCCGGGCGAGGGGTCCTCCTCCTGCAGGGAGACCGGCAGTGCCATCGGACACAGCACGCTCTCACAAGGCAGGGTCCCGTGACAGCGACAGGGCAGAGCTGGCCACTGCTGGTGCAAAGGCCCTGAGGTCCCCACAACCTAGTGCATTTGAAAAGCAGGAAGGAGGAGGGTGGTCGGAGAGGTGAGCAAATGAGATTCAGGGTGTGTTAACGATCAGGGCGGGCGTGGGGCCGGGGCCCGGGGTGGGGGCTCCTGTTCATGACGCCTGAAGGAACAGGGACCAAGGGCAGAGCTGGGCAGCCACGCCCGGTGGTCCAGGGCTGGTCCTGCCCCGTGCCGGCGCGTGTGGGCGCCCGTGGGCCCGTGTGCGTGAGCACCCGCTGAGCCTGGCCACGCGGCTGCCGAAGCCCAGACCCCGGGGTCCCACTCATGTCCGTGGGATGGGAGTGGCTCTGACCCCACAGGTGGCACACCCTGGGCCCTGGGCAGGGGGCAGCGGTGCCTGCAGCCCTTCTGGGTCACTGCGGCCTTTCCTGGGGTCCAGCCCGGCCCCGTGGCACATCCGGGGTCTCCGAAGGGCAGAGAAGTGGCCGTTGGGCAGGGACGGGATCATGGGGGCTGTGGGTCGGGGAGTCGGGGCGCAGCTGGGAGGATGTGGGGTCAGCAGCCCCGGACCGCCCCGCCCCGGCCCAGGTGGCTCGGCCGCATCTCGTGCTCCGAAGCGCCGCACCGGCTGCAGGCCGAGGACACCCCGGGCGCCTCCCTGGTCGGGGCAGCGAAAAGCCGGGCGCCGACTACGTTCTCTCGGGTACGGCCTCCGCGACCCTTGGTGCCAGCCCGTGGCCCCCCGCGGGACTCAGGGTCCCCCCACCTGGCCCGCCCCCTCGGTCTGTGTGTCCGCCCAGACTCCCCCAGGGCGGCTAGTTCCTGGGGCCCCGGATGCGAGCGCCTCCGTCCCCTGCAGTGCGGGACAGGCGGGCCGTGCGGCCACGTCCTCCCGCGGGCTGCCCGAGCTCCCGGAGCATCACCGGACCCGGAGTCTGTCCCACGGCCCGCGGCTGACCGTGCCCTGCTGGAAGGTAGGCCACCCGCTGCCCCCCACCCACCCCCGTGCACGGCCCTCGGCGTGGGGGCAGGCGGCGGGGGTGGGATGTGCCTTCCCCCGGGCCAGGGAGGGGCCGGTTGTGCTCCCGCCCCGCCCCGTGTCCCCTGTCCTGTGTCCCTCCAGGCCGGGGCAGCCTGGGGACAGGGCGGCTAGCTGAGTCTTGTGTGAGTGGCCGCGGCTGAGGTCACTAGCCTGCGGGGGCCCTGAGGGTGTCTGCGGCGCCCGGGAAGCCTGGCCACAGGCCGGACCCTGTGTTGCTCTACATTTGAGGGCAGAGAGGGGCCCCCGTCCTGGGGTCAGAGGGGGGCATCCCTGAGGGTGGACTGGGGGGAGCACCCCTGGCCTGTGTCCCTGCTGTCCCTCCAGCTCGAGCCCAAGCCCCTGCCCCACGTGAAGGCTGGGAGAGGCCGCGGGGGGAGTTCACGCTCTGCAGGAAGCTGGGGTCCGGCTACCCCGGGGAGGTCCTCGAGGGGCTCTGGAAAGACCAGGTCCGCGTGGCTATCACGGTGATTGCTCGAGGCGAGTGGGGCCTCGCGGAGGGGGCGGGCGGCCCAGCCAGCCCGGGTGTCACGGCCTGCGCGCAGCACCCACGGCAGGGTCCTCTGGCGTCCTTTCGATGTATGTGCTATTGCCTAAATGCACTTATTTAAGAAAGCAATTTTAAATTCTTAATGTAAACGGAAAGCCATTAAAGTGAGTAGACCCCTAGAAACCTGCCGAGTCCTCTAAAATCTCCTTTCAACTCACGAGGTCCGGATCCCCTTCAGGAGCCAGGGGCTCGCGGGAACACACGTGGGGGATGTTCCGCTTTGCATGTGGCCTGGGCGGGCGTGGGCCGCGTGGAGCAGCCGTGACGCCTGGGGCGGGGGGGGGGGGATGGCAGGGCCGGGGCCGCAGCCACCCAGGCCTCCTGCCCCCACAGGTGACCTCCTACACCAGCACACGTTCCAGGCGGAGGTCCAGGCCATGAAGAAGCTCCGACACAAGCACGCCCTGGCACCGTAGGCCGTGGCATCCGGGGGGACCCCGTGTACATCGTCACGGAGCTCATGCCCAAGGGGAGCCTTCTGGAGCTGCTGCGGGGTGAGCGGGCTGGCGGGCGGCACCCGGGCTTCCTCTCTGGGGTCCTAGTGACCCGTGCTCGCTGGAGGGCGTGGGAGACGTGCAGAGAAACCCCTCGTGGCCCCGTGCCAGGCACAGGCCTCCAGCACGCCCTTCTGGCTTCCGGACACGCAGCCCGGGTCCTCACTGCTGTTCTGGAAGGCGCTGGCCCTTCCTCCGGGGTGTGTGCACGGGCACTTGCCCATGTGCACACGAGTCACAGCCCTCGCCCTCTGGGACCTCATTTAGCACACACAGCACACACGGCCGCTGCCCGTTAGAGATGCGAGTCGACGCGGGTGTGCCGCAGGACGGGCGGCGTCCACACGCGCGTGTGCCTGCCCAGACTGTAGCACCAGGGACGCTGGGTGTCAGGCGCGCAGCGTTCCCACGGGCCCACGACCACGTGCACCAGTGGAGCCGCCTTGCGCGTTCGCCGGCGCTGAGCCTCCACGAGGTCCTCAGCCGTGTCAGCGCTGCTGTGACGGACGCCCCGGTCCTTACGCCGCTCAGTTCCTATCACTTTAGTGTCCATTCCCGGAAAGGAAACTGGGGGGACGGCGACGGGGTGTGTACAGTCCGTGCCTGCGCCCGGACCCAGACCCGGCTTCCAGGAGGGCTGCGACAGGTCCACTGGTCCCATTTTTGCATCAGGCCCTGCCTCTGCAGCCGGGTCCCCGAGCCCCTGACCGCGGCTCCTGCCCCTGCAGACGCCCACGAGGAAGCCCTGCCCTCTCGGAGCTGGTGGGCCTCGCGTCACAGGTGGCCGAGGGCACGTGCTGCTGCAGTCGCAGCACTACACCCACCGGGACCTGGCCGCCGGAGCGCCCCCGTGGGGCCACACGACATCTGCAAGCCGGGGACTTCGGGCGCCAGGCTCACCAAGGTAGGCGGCCGCGGCGGGTGTCCGGTGCCTGCAGCCGGGGTGTCGGGCGCGGGGGGCCGCCCAGCCTCGGGGAGGCCGCGGGCGCAGGAAGCTGCGAGGGGACAGGCAGGCCCCCCCCGGCCCGGGCAGCCCGGCCTCCCAGGCCCATCCGCGGACCCCCTCCACGCGGTTTAGCCCCGAGCCCCGCGCACACTCAGCAGCTCTACAAACAGCCGCGACACCGGGCGCCTGACAGGGCCTCCGGCCCACGCCCCTCAGAGCCAAGTTCCCGAGCCCTTGAAAGCCACGAACGTGCGCGGCCGCTCCGAGCGGTCACCACGGCCTCCCGCGCTGGCCGCGCTCCCGGCTCCGATGTCCCCGCTGACGGCCGGCGTCCAGGGCCTCGGCTCCCGGGCTGCCGTCTGGACGCCGCGGCTCCGTGCTCGGCGCGAGCGGGTGCTGCCGGGAAGCCCGTCTCCTCGCCCACCCGGTGGCCGGCAGCAGGCAGGACAGGCGGTCGCACGGCCTTCCCGTGCCCAGCCCGCCGGGGGCAGCCCTGTGAGCCCGCGATGTGAACACCTCGCCCGCCTCCCGGCGCCCCCAGGGCCCGTGTCCAAGCGCCTCCCTCTGGGGGCACCTGCGCCCGATCCGGTTGCAGGAGGATGTGTACCTCTCCCAGGACCGCCCCCGACGCCCCCTCCCCAGCGCTTTACTCCATCGGATCTGACGCCTGGTCCTTCGGGATTCTCCTCCACAAGATTTTGAGCAGGGGGCAGGTGCCTTATTCGGGTACTGGGCCCCCAACAGGGTCCCTGACGGGGGTGGGGGGTGGGGCAGGAGGGTGCCATCACCTGGACCCGGCGCGTGCACCAGCCAGCCCTCCGGGGGTGTTAGGACTGTGTGCAGGGGTGCAGCGGGCGGGAGCTTGGCCCAGGGTTTCCCGCCAGGGCAGCAGATGGCAGTGTGGCTTCCTAGGGGGGAGGGGAGGGGAGGTGGGCGCCAGCTGCCGGCCCCCGCAGCCCCTCTCGCTGCCCCCCCACAGGCATGTCCAACCACGAGGCCTTCCTGAGGGTGGACTCGGGCTACCGTGGGCCCTGCCCCCCCGAGTGCCCACCCACCGCACACAAGCTGATGCTCTCGTGCTGGCACAGGGACCCCGAGCAGAGGCCCTGCTTCAAAGCCCTGCGGGAGAGGCTCTCCTGTGTCACCAGGTACGAGGACCCGCTCTGAACGACCCCCTCCTGCTGCACCGTGGAGGCAGCTGGCCCAGGACCCGGGGAGAGGGGCCGGGTGCCACCCTGGGCCTCAGATCAGGAGTACGGGCAGAGGAAGGTGCTAACACGCTCCTCGGGCCACGGGCCCACCCTGTCCCGGCGCAGTGGAGGCGTGGCCCCTGCTGTCCTCCTGAGGCTCTTGGACGGTGCCGCAGCTCTCCACAGCCAACGCCAATTCCAGAACCCTCCAGCGCCTGGTTACCCTCCTTCCTAAAGGGCCCAGGGCTCACCCTGTGCCATGTGGCCCAAGCCTCCTCCTGACTGGGGGGGGAGGGACAGAGACTTCCCAGGACGGACTGTTGGCTCATGGGGCTCTGCTGTCTGCCAGCCGGGGCTGGGCGCCGTCCCTGCCTTCCTGCCATGGCAATCAGCAGCTGGAGGGCCTCATCTGGACACAGCCCGAGCAGCTCTCAGGCGACCCTCTGGGGCCCCTATCCCACCCTGGGTCCATCTGATGAGGTGGGGATGGCCTCCCTAGCCAGCCTCCTGCCTGGACAGAGCAGACAGGACGGGGCTGCAGCCCCAGGGAACCGCAGGCTCTGCCCACACCTGCGATTGCTGGTGCGCAGCTATTTATAGCCCACTACGGGGAAGAGGGGCAGGAGCGCAGCCAGCAGAGCCCCTGACCTCCCTCCCGAGGCTGCCCTCTCCTGACCAGCACAGCCGGGCCAATCTGCGCTGGCCGCTGCGGTGTGTGGGCACTGCTTGTGCACCGGCCCGCCCGCCCAGGAGGACACGAGCACAGGCTCCCCAGGTCCCTGGTTGGAGCTGGTCCACAGCTGGGTCACCTGTGAGGAATGGGACACCCCTTTACCCCCTTGCCACTCAGCGTTAGTTTTGGCTCCCTGTACCCAGGACGTGTCCCACAACGGCCTAGAAGAGGCACCACCGTTATAGGAAGGCTCCTGGAGACAGTCTGGCCCTGTTCCCTCCCTGCAGTCACGAGCGGGGGGCAGGGGCACAGCTCCCTCTAGCCCAGGGCCCTGAGGGGAGGCTCCCTGTCCAACTCCTGAGCCTGCTCTCCCCGGCTCCCACCCCCTCAGCTGCCAAGGCCCCACACTTGTGGAAGCAGCTTGCCGGCCTGAGCCTGGGCCCGACCTGGCAGGGGGCTCCCCAGCGAGGGGCCCGGGGACGGCCCAGGGAGCAAGGCCAGCTCCTCGCCCCCGCCAGGAAGTGAGGCTGAGAAGGGTCTGGTGACTTCAACCCCAGGCCCGGGGGCACACGGCTCACAGCTCACGCACACCACCAGGGCCACTGGCTGCTTGGAGTTTATTTTCCACTTGGTGCAAGGCACACAGTTCCAGGGTGTCGGGAAGGCTCGCGTGCGGCTTGGGCAGTAAAGAGTGGGATTCTCTCAACTTCCTTTTTGGTGTTGTGCTATTTTGATACAAAAGAACCCAACAGCTTGTGCTCGCTGCAGCCTGCCTGGTCCATAGGGCAGGGCGGGAGGGGAGGGGAGGGGAGGGGAGGGAAGGGGAGGGGAGGGGAGGGAGGGGGTGAGCCAGGCCCCCCGACGAGCCGGGCGCCTCGGAAGCCTCGGAAGCCTCGGAAGCCTCGGAAGCGGTGCTGGCGCTCAGGACGGCGGCCCGGGGTCGGCTTGGCCAGGCTGGCGCCCGGGCTGCTTCCTCGCGGCTCGCAGGGCCGAGTCGCCGGTGCCGGCGCCGCCGGAGGCCTGGGGAGGCTGCGGGCTGGGGGAGAGCCTGGCTCAGAGGCGCCCGCCCGCCCCCCGCCCGCCCGCGCCCGGCCGAGCACTCACCGCGCCGGCGACTGCAGCACGGTGGCCGTGGACGCGAGCGCGGACCTCCCGGAGAAGAAGCCGGCCCACCAGGGGCCCGCGGCGGCCGTGGGGGGCCTGCCCTCGCCGGGGCGCTGCGGGGCGGCCTCCCCCGCGCAGTCGGCGCCGCCGCACGCGCTGTTACCGGACGCGGAGCCCAGGCGGCCTGCGGGGGGGGCCGGGTCAGCCTGCGCAGCGCCGCGCCGCGCCGGGCCGGGCCGCACGGGGCGGGGGCGAGGCCGTACTCACGCCGGTAGTAGTCGTGCGTGGCCACGAGCGAGCCGCCGGACGGGATGGCCGCCATGACGCCGCCGCCGCCGCCCGCGCCGGGCCCCGGAGCTCCCGGACGGCCGCCCCGCCCCCACCTCGGCGGCGCCCCCTCGCGGACCTCGGCGCGCGGGCACAGGTGGCGGGGACGGGGGCGCCGGGCCACGGACGCCGCGGGCACCGGAGACCGCGACGGCCGCGCCGCCTGCGCATGCGCGGGCGCACCCGCTGGGCTCGCGCCCCGGACGGAGGGTGCCCCGCCCCCGACCCGCGAGGCCCCGCCCCCGACCCGCGAGGCCCCGCCCCTCTGAGGCCCCGCCCCCGTCCCGCATGGCCCCCGCCTCCGTCCTGAGCCCCGTCCCTCTCTGAGGCCCCACCCCCGTCCGTGAGCCCCGCCCCTCTCTGAGGCCCCGCCCCCGTCCCGCGAGGCCCCGCCTCCGTCGGTGAGCCCCGTCCCTCTCTGAGGCCCCACCCCCGCCCGTGAGCCCCGCCCCTCTCTGAGGCCCCGCCTCCGTCCTGAGCCCCGTCCCTCTCTGAGGCCCCGCCCCCGTCCCGCATGGCCCCCGCCTCCGTCCTGAGCCCCGTCCCTCTCTGAGGCCACACCTCCGTCGGTGAGCCCCGCCCCTCCCGGAGGCCCCGCCCCGTTCGTGGGCCACGCCCCTCTCCGAGGCCCCGCCCCTGTCCCGCGAGGCCCCGCCTCCGTCCGTGAGCCCCGCCCCCTTTCGAGGCCCCACCCCCGTTCGTGAGCCCCTCCCCTCTTCGGGGCCACGCCCCCGTCCATGAGCTCCGCCCCTTTCGAGGCCCCACCCCAGTTCGTGAGCCCCGCCCCGTTCGTGGGCCCCGCCCCTCTCCGAGGCCCCGCCCCCGTCCTTGAGCTCCGCCCCCTTTCGAGGCCCCGCCCCTGCCGAGCCCCTCCCTGCGAGGCCTGGGTCCCAGCCCGCTGGCTCTGGGGGAAGTCCAGCCCCAAGGCTCCGTCCCTGGGGAGGCCTGGCCTGGGATTAGGGTGGTTAAATGACCCTCCTACCCGGTCCTGGAGCAGAGCTCTCCCGGCCTAAAGGAGGCCTCTCCCCCATCCCACAGCAGGGCTTGTCCACCTTCCTGAACCCTAGCAGTCCTCTGGGATCCAGGACCCCAGGTGGTCCAACCTGTCTCCACCTCTCCCACCCTTTGGAGGTGGTGGGGGCGCAGGGCCGTGGCCTCCTCTCATGGGGCCTTCTCTGGGGATAGGGCCCATCCCACTCTCCTTGGGGCCAGACTGGGGCGTGGCTCTGCATGCTCAGCCCTCTGAGCAGGCCCCAGCAGCATAGCCTCCCCACAGCCGTGGGCACCGGGTGCTCCCCAGGGGTACTGTGTGTGTCGGGCCCTGCAGCTGGACCTGTGGTGGGCACAGCCCTTCAGGACATCAAAGTAGGTGCCCGTCCCCGTGCGGGTGTCTCGGGAGCTGACTCCCTGGCGGCCAGCACAGCGCTGGCCTTCCCACAAGGCACAGGGTGCAGGAGAGGGTGGCAGTGGAGGGCCGCAGGGGCAGGGAGGCTCGTGTGCACGGTGGCCATGTGGGGATGCCTCCCCTAGCTGGAAGCACAGGCCCCCTGCTTGGGGCAAGCCCAGAATGTTCCCCTGCAGTGAGGGGGCCTCAGCACACCCTGCTGTGTCAGGAGGAGGCCTCTCCTGTTGTGGACATTCAGCCCTCCCCAGCCCCCGCGCCGGCCTCCCTCTGTGCAGGGGGCCAAGTTCTGCGCTCGGTATTCCTGGCCCTGGCCGGGCAGGCTCTGGAGGAGTGCGTGGGGCTTCAGGGAACAGCCCCGAGGAAGATCTCATGACCCTTTCCGCTGGGCCCGCCACATCTTCAACACCCCCCCCCCCCCCCCCCGCCCAGGACCCCTCCAGGATTCCTGGGCCTCACTCAGCAGACAGGAGGTCGAGGCCTCAGGAAGGGAGGGGCCTGGCAGCCGCTGGAGAGGACCCCCTGTCTGGCTGGGTGGGGGTCACGGCTGCAGACTTTCCGACCATGCCCCGGCTTGGGCAGCAGTGTGGCCCAGGGCACCGTGGGGGAGCGGCAGGCTGGGTAAGGCTCACTGCTTCTCCACCTCCTTCATCTCTTCCCCGTGGACCAGTCCCCTGCTGCCAGTCCCCTGCTGGCCCACGGGGAAGAGGACAGGTCCAGGGGCTGTCAGCAGGGGGTCAGCCGGCTCATACACGCAAGGGGCACAACACTGCCAGGCCTGTGCATCGGGGCGGGTAAGGAAGCTCCTGCTCTCTGCGGGCTGTGCCCAGAGGGTGACAGGTGCTGTGGCAGCCCCAGGGCGGGAGGCGCACAGGCCCAGGCCCCAGGAGCCCTGGGGAGCAGCGGGCGAGATGGGCCCACCGGCAGGGTACCCGCTCCCCCTGAAGCCTGGGCCCTGCCCCCCGGGAGGCCCTGACACCGCCGCAGCCCGCACCTGCTCCCCTCGGTACCCAGGCCCGGGGCTCCCAGGGGCTCCTCGTGTCGGGCCCAGGCCTGGGCTCCTGCGGGCAGAGGCTTCTGGGAGGAGGGCAGAGGGGCCAGGCTGGGGCCTAACACCCCTGCTCCAGAACCTCCATCAGAGGGGCAGGAGCTTCGGGCGCTCACGGGAGACGCGAGGCGAGTTCTCAGGCCAGGCCTCTCCCTAGGCTGGAGCTGGGACGTCCCGTGTTCTCTTCCACGTCCCAGAGCGTGTCACACAGCCACGTGGCAATGCTCCGTCTGCTTTGATGAGGTCTGGTGGCTCTCGCGTGGTCTCTCTAGCTGCAGCCTCCAGGCCCTTCCTCACCCTGTTGGGGCCATGGGACACCCCACCCTGCCCGGGTGCAGGCACGTGCTGGTGGGGACTCTGGGCCGAGCACCCTGCAGGGCTGAGGGCCAGGCCAGCCGTGCCCGGGGTCACCCTGCGGTAGGCCGGGTCGGGGAGCCTGGGCAGGCAGGGCACATGGCCTCGACCTGGCTGCGGCCACCTCCCCATGGGGCTGCCTCCCGTCGAGGTGTCACAGGCCAGGTCCTCGCGAGTGGTGGCTGGAGTCGCGGGGTGCGCGCTGGGGGGGGGCTGGGGGGCGGAGCAGTGGGGCCTGTGCGGCGCTGGAATGAGAGGTTCTGTGAGGGGTGGCTGGTTGGCAGGGCCTTTGCCCCCAGCGCGCTCGGCCAGCACGGCTGCCGGGGGACCGGGTCCCGAGGCCTGGGGGCTGGCGGCGGGGGCTGTGCGCTGACCACCCCCAGGCAGGGGCCTTCCCTGGAGGACTCCGATGCCCGTCCCCGCAGGCCACCCTCCGGCCACCTGCAGGCCGCCTGCCACAACCCACCGCCTCCCCAACCTCGCTGGCGTCCTCAGGAACAGAAAATCCGAAAGGGGGCGGTTTTCCTTGAAACTGTAAACAAGGGGGCCCCCGGGTGGCTCAGTGGCTGCACATCTGCCTTCGGCCCAGGCCGTGACCCCGGGGTCTCGGGATCGAGTCCCACGTCGGGCTCCCGGGATCGAGTCCCACGTCGGGCTCCCTGCATGGAGCCTGCTTCTCCCTCTGCCTGTGTCCCTGCCTCTCTGTGTCTCTCATGAATAAATAAATAAAATATTTTTAAAAAATAAAAAATAAATCAAAGGTTGCTGCTAGAGGGCCTGGCTTGTCACTCCGGCCGCAGGTGTTTGGGGTAAGGGAAGAGCAGGGCTGGGGCTCTCGGGGCTCAGGCTGCTCCTGGAGAAGGAGGCCCCCGGGGACCACAGCAGCCCAGCCCTGCCCCCCACCTTTGGGTCAGAGGTCTCCTTCCCCAGACCGCAGCTCTGTGGGCTTCCCTAGCAGGAGCTGGTGCCTCTGTAGGTGATGTCCCCCTCCGCAGGAGGAGGTAACGCTCCAGACTATGGGGGGCACTTCCTGCGGCCTGATGATGCCCTGGGGGCGGGACCGCAGCCCTTCCCATCATCTTACCTGTGGAATGGAAAGAGCCCGACTCACGGGCTATTTTGAGGTTAAAGATGCTTCACGTAAATGCTTAGACCAGTACCGAGCACGTAGCAGGTGCTCAGCGAAAGGCATGAGCTTTATTAACAGCGCTTTTCACTGCTGGAAATTAACCTAATTTGTTTACTAGGTGGTTAAGTAAAATTTGCAGGAGGGGGGTGCCCGGGGGGGGCTTAGTGGTTGAGCATCTGTCTTTGGCTCAGGGTGTCACCCCGGGGTCCCAGGATCGAGTCCCACGTCGGGCTCCCTGCGTGGAGCCTGCTTCTCCCTCTGCCTATGTCTCTCTCTCTGTGTCTCTCATGAATAAATAAATAAAATCTTTAAAACATTTAATAAATATATTTGATGAAAGGGTGAATTGAGTAATAAAAGATATTACAGATGAAGGAGTGAGGAGGTCAACATTCTCTCCAAAACGCAAATGTAAACCTGGAAAAAAAAAATGTCAGAAACAGCCATTTTAGTGTTCTGAAATTCAACCCAAGGCACACAACAAACTGGAAAGGGTTCATTCATCAAAAATACCGAACTTTAGGATAAAATCCAAAATTACTCAGCATAAAAGCACCAGGAAAAGCGCAGTTGGTGCGGGAAACCACAGCAAACCCCGAGACACTGAGACGTCGAGATGCTGGACGATGTGACAAAGGCCATAGGGCAGCTGTCGCAGGATCGGAGCCGCGGGCACTCGTGAGCACCCGTATCGAGTGATGGGGAAGGAGCTTTGGCAAAACCCAGCATCCGCTCACGGCAACTACCCAGCAGACGGGGAATAGAGGAGAGGGTGTGCGATGGATCGTGGAGCAGCGATGGAGAACTTAGGGCCGGCGCGGCCAGCCTTGTGCACGACGGAGAAGGACCGCGTCTTTGCCCCGGGACTAGGGACTGTCCACTGCCGCCGCCGCCGGTATCCTGCACCTGCTGGACGCGTCAGCCGGCACAAGGCCAGAAAGAGAAACAAAAGACACACGGACCGGCCACGAGGAGTGAAAGCATCCCTGTCCACTGGTGGCATGACGGCCTGTCATCAAGGACCCCACAAAAAAGCTGAGTGAACAAGCGTGGTGAGCAGGAGGCGGCGTTAGTCCCCTTCCACGGGCCGCTGACGACTGGAAGCAGATGCGTAGACACGGCCATCTATAAGGTGCGTCCCGGCCATGAGACACTTAGGTTTAAACCTGGCAAAACTTAGGTGCCAAACATAAAATGCCAACAACAGAAGCCAAGGAAGATGAGGGAAACAGAGGCTGAGCCCAGCGCACACGTCCAGCCCTGCGCCCGGCGCAGGCCAGGGACGACGGCAGCAAGGTTTCAGAGGAGAGACGAGCAGTCCCCGAGCTATGTGACAGACACACGAGGCATCAGCACTAGGACGTTTTTGGAAAAGAAGAATGTGCAGGAATCACAGCCCCCAAATTGGGGTGACATGCCTGTAACAGAGGAGCCGGCATCGTGCCACCGTGACCCCGGTCCAACGCGTTGGCCGCCGCCCCCAGGAGGCCCTGTGCTCACGCAGTGGTGCCTCCCTGGGCGCCTCCTCGCCCTGTGGCCAGGAGTCTGCCTTCTGCGTCCGTGGGCTCGGCCCGCGTGGGGGCTCCTGGGTCCGGCTTCCTTCCCTCTGCCGGGCGATGGGGCTCACGCACACTGCAGCGTGGCACCCGACGTCCCCTTTTCCAGAAAGATCGCCGTTGGTGTAAAGGACACGCCACAGAAGCGACGCCCCCGACTGTTGCTCAGCGTGCGGCCCGGCGGCGTTGGGAGAGCCCTCACTGCCGCCTGCTCCCGGCGCTTTCATCCCGTGGAACTGGGACTCTGTCCCCATTAACAGCCCCGGCACCCCTGTGTCCCCCGACGTTGTCCCCGCCACCTCCTGCGGGTGCAGCGCCGCCGCCCGTCTTTGGCTCCACTCTCACCCTCGGGGTAGAGCTCGTCCTCGTCTGAAGGTCACGTTGTTGACAGGAGACCTTTCTTGTGCTTTCACGGACGTTTGTCGCGATAAACATCCTCCTCGGCCCCATTTTTGGTGCGTGGCCTATGCCGCGGACGCCGTCATCCTTCCCCACCTTCCGCCAGGTCTTGCCGCCGTCCCCCCTCCGAGCCGTGTCGTCCGGTTTCCGTAGACCCGCAGGTGCTCCAGCGTGACCTGTTTCGGGCGCCCACCTTCAGCCTCTTGTGAGTCCAGAGGTGGCTTCACGCGAACAGCTTCCAACACCCTCCGAGACCCGGTCTATGCCCGACATCCGGTCCGTGCGGGAGGCCCACGCGGGTGTCCGGCGGGTGCTGCTGGGTGGCGGGTCCCGCATGCGCCTTCCACCTGCCTGGTCTGCAGCGTGAAGTCCTCGGCTTCCCTCCTTTGCTTCTGTCCGTCCGTCCGGGCGGCCTGCTCGTCGTCAGGGTGGGACTGACGTCTCCGACTGTCGCTGCAGAAACGTCTGTGGGTTTGCGTCCTGCATCTCGCTGACCCGTCACCACGCACAGCGACAATGACGTTGACTATCTTTTCCCGCACCTCTCGACCATCTGCAGGTCTTCTTTTGGATAAGTGTTTATTCAGATCCTTTGCCCTTTTTTATTTTATTTTATTTTATTTTATTTTATTTTATTTTATTTTATTTTATTTTATTTTTTTCTTTGCCCGTTTTTAAATTGACTTGTGGCCCGTGCGTCATGACGTCCTGATAGTTCCTCATACATTCGGGATACTAGACCCCGGTCCAGCGTGATTTGTAAATGTCCTTCCCATCCTGTAGGCTGTGTCTCCACTTTCTTGACTGTGTCCTTTTTAGTGCAAGACTTTAAAATGTTGATGAAGTCCCGTTCGCTTACATTTTATTCTGTTGTTCACGGACTTGGTGCCACATCTAAGAAACCACTGCCAAATCCAAGGTCATGAAGATTTACACCCATGTTTCCTTCTAACAGTTTTATAGTTTTATTGGGCCTTTGATCCATTTTGAATTAATTTTTGCACTTGGCAGAAGGCAGGGGCCTGGATTCAGTCTCCCTCACGTGTCTACCAGCTATTGCCGCACCATCGCTCTAGAGGCTGTTCTTTCCACACTGTCTACGTTTAGCAATTGTTATAAAACTACAATAATCAGGTCAGGTTGGTCTTGGTAAAGAGATGCAGACATAAATCAATGTGACAGAGCAGTGTCCAGAAGCCCTCCCAGCATATGTCCAACTGCGTTTTGAGAAGATGCAAGAGCAATTCAACAGAGAAAGTAGAATCTTTTCGATAAGCGGCGCCGGGAGAATTGGACATCCTTATGCAAGGAAAGTAAAACTTGACCTAAATCTCACATCTTATACAAAAACTAATTCAAAATGGGTTATGCGTCACATCAACAAGAGAAAAACAAGGTCCATATGATGCTCTCAATAGATGCGGAGAAAGCATTTGACAAAATACAGCATCCGTTCCTGATCAACACTCTTCAGCGTGTAGGGACAGAGGGAACAGTCCTAAGCATCTTAGAAGCCATCTACGAAAACCCCACAGCGACTATTCTTTTTTTTTTTTTTTTAAGATTTTATTTACTCATGAGAGACACACAGAGAGAGGCAGAGACACAGGCAGAGGGAGAAGCAGGCTCCCTGCAGGGAGCCCGATGCAGGATTCGATCCCAGGACTCCGAGGTCACGCCCTGGGCCGAAGGAAGACGCTCAACCGCTGAGCCACCCAGGGATCCCCTCACATATCATTCTCAATGGGGAAGCACTGGGAGCCTTTCCCCTAAGATCAGGACCACGACAGGGATGTCCACACTCACCACTGCTATTCAACATAGTCCTGGAAGTCCCAGCCTCAGCAGTCAGACAACAAAAAGAAATAAAAGGCATTCAAATTGGCAAAGAAGAAGTCAAACTCTTCCTCTTCGCAGATGACACGATACTGTACGTAGAAAATCGAAGAGACTCCACCCCAAGATTGCCAGAAGTCATCCAGCAATTCGGCAGTGTGGCAGGAGACAAAATCAATGCCCCGAAATCAGTGGCCTTTCTACGCACTGACAGTGAGACTGAAGAAAGAGAAATTAAGGAGTCAACCCCATTTACAATCACACCCGGAAGCATACGATACCTAGGAATAAGCCTAACCAAAGAGGTAGAGGATCTGTACCCTAAAAACTACAGAACACTTCTGAAGGACATTGAGGAAGACACAAGGAGATGGAAAAGTATTCCATGCTGATGGATCGGAAGAATTGATATTGTGAAAAGGTCTGTGCTACCGTGGGCGGGACCGCGGGCTCCCCAGCGAGTTACGAAGAGAGCTGCACTGCTGGGGATTTACCCCAAAGATACAGATGCAGTGACAGGACCCCTGCACCCCAGTGTTCACAGCAGCAGTGTCCACAACAGCCACACTGTGGGAGGAGCCTCGGTGTCCGACAGATGATGGGTGAGGAAGCTGTGGTCTCTGTATACAGTGGGATATCCCTCGGCCCTCAGAAGGGACGAACACCCACCATTTACTTCGACGTGGATGGACCTGGAGGGTATGATGCTCAGTGGAGTAAGTCAACCTGGGGACAGTCATCACATGGTCTCACTCATACGGGGAATATAAGAAATAGTGAAAGCGGGATCCCTGGGTGGCGCAGCGGTTTGGCGCCTGCCTTTGGCCCAGGGCGTGATCCTGGAGACCTGGGATCAAATCCCACGTCAGGCTCCCGGTGCATGGAGCCTGCTTCTCCCTCTGCCTGTGTCTCTGCCTCTCTCTCTCTCACTGTGTGCCTATCATGAATAAATAAAAATTAAAAAAAAAATAAAAAAATAAACATAAACTATTAAAAAAAAAAAAGAAATAGTGAAAGGGATTATAAGGGAAAAGAGGGGAACTGAGTGGGAAAGATCAGAGAGGGAGACAAACCATGAGAGACTCCTAACTTTGGGAAACAAACAAGTGGAAGCGGAGGTGGGGGGGGTTGGGGTGACTGGGTGACGACACTGAGGGGGGCACTTGACGGGATGAACACTAGGTGTGATACTATATGTTGGCAAATCAAACTCTAATAAAAGCAAATGAAAAAAAAACCCAAAATGGGTTATGTATCTAAACGTGGATTGGAAGGGGGACATGGGGGGCTCCATCGGTGAAGTGTCTGTCTTTGGCTCAGGTCACGATCTCAGAGTCCTGGGATCGAGCCCCACATCGGGGTCTCTGCTCAGCAAGGAGTCTGATTGAGACTCTTTCCCAAAAAAATCTTTAAAAAAGAAAAATAGTAACCAGTGCTGGTGAGGATGAGGAGAAGCTGAGCCCTCCCGTGTTGCTGGCGGGGATGCAAAATGGTGCAGCTGCTGTGGAAGACAGTCTGGCAGCTCCTTGAAAGGCTAATGGTCGCCCAGCACAGCGGTTTTACTCCTAGATATCTACCCCGGAGAGCTGGAAACACGCATCCGCAGAGAAAACTCGGACCCGGGTGTTCACAGCAGCTCCCAAAAGTCCATCGGCTGATGAACGATGAACAAGACGTGGTGTAAGGAACCAGCAAGGTTTTATTTATTTATTTATTTATTTATTTATTTATTTATTTATTTATTTATTTATTTTTGAACCAGCAAGGTATTATCCGGTGATTGAGAAAGGGGAGGAAAAAAAAAAAAGAGAGAGAGAGAAAGGGGAGGAGGTAACGATACGACCGCAACTGGGATGAGCCTTGAAAACACGCAAAGAGGCCGGTCGTAAAGGACCACATGACCCCTGACTCCGTGCCTACGGAGTGGCCAGCGCGGGCGAATCCAGACACACAGAGTCAGGTGGTTGCCTTGGGCTTGGTTTAAGGTAGGGGAGGGGTGGGAGTGATGGCCAGATGGTACAAGATTTCTTGTGGGGTGATGGAATGTCCTCGGTCGGGCAGACGGTGACGGTCCCACACTCCAAATACACTTAAAGCCATTGGATTATCCACTTTAAATGGATGCACTTTGTGGTATGTAAGTGACACCTTGATAAAGCTCTCCCTTCCACCCTCCCTCCTTCCTTCCTTCCCTCTTTCCTTCCTTTCTTCCCTCCCTCCCTTCCTCCTCCCTCCCTCCCCCCTCCCTCCCTCCCTCCCCCCATCCTTCCTTCCTTCCTTCCTTCCTTCCTTCCTTCCTTCCTTCCTTCCTTCCTTCTTTCAGATAAAAGACCAAAACAGAACTTCATGAAAGCAGATGCGCCCATCAGCATACGGGAAGTTATTCAACGTCATCAGCCATTAGAGAAATGCAGGCTAGAACCACAACGGGATGGCATCACACACCCACGAGAGCAGCAGAAAGCACCCTCCACCCAGACAATTCCACGCGCTATGGAGGGTGCGGAGTCCCGGGGACTCCTATGCCCTGCGGGGGGTGTGCAGGATGGGACCTGAGTCTGGAGACCAGTTTGGCAGTTTCTTTCTTTCTTTCTTCTTTTTCTTTTTTTCTTTCTTTCTTTCTTTCTTTCTTTTTTTTAAAATAATTTTATTTATTTATTCATGAGAGACACACACACACAGAGGCAGAGACACAGGCAGAGGGAGAAGCAGGCTCCACGCAGGGAGCCCGACACGGGACTCGATCCCGGGACTCCAGGATCACGCCTTGGGCTGAAGGCGGTGCTAAACCGCTGAGCCACCCGGGCTGCCCAAGTCTGGCAGTTTCTTACAAGGTTGAACACTCACATGCCATGCGACCCGGCAGTCCCACTCCTGGAATCTTCCAAGAGAACCCTAAACGTGTTCATACAAAAACTCACGTACAAACGTTGACGGCAGGGATCCCTGGGTGGCGCAGCGGTTTGGCGCCTGCCTTTGGCCCAGGGCGCGATCCTGGAGACCAGGGATCGAATCCCACGTCGGGCTCCCGGTGCATGGAGCCTGCTTCTCCCTCTGCCTGTGTCTCTGCCTCTCTCTCTCTGTAACTATCATAAATAAATAAAAAAAATTAAAAAAAAAAAAAAAAAACGTTGACGGCAGCTTTCTTCATAACCACCCAAACCGGAAACAACCCCAATGGCATTCGGGGGACGAGTGGATAAGTAAACTGTGGTCGCTCCACACACGGAACATTATTCATTGATAAAAGGAATGAACAGCTGGTCGAGAATAACCAGGATGAACCTCTAAGGTGCTGTGCCGAGTGCGAGGAGCCCCGGCCCCAAGGACGAAGCCCGTGCTTCCATCGCCAGGACGGAGCCCGGAGCACAGACGGCGGCCGGGGCAGGAGGACCGTCTGAGCAGAGGGAACACGGCGGTGGGTCCTGGTCAACAGAGCGTCAGGAACCCGTGCATGCGCTAACACTCATGCAACTGTGTGACTTCCCAGGGGCTCGTTTCTGTGTGATAATTTATTTATTTATTTTTATTTTTTATTTTTTTAAAGATTTATTTATTTATTTATGATAGAGAGAGAGAGAGAGAGAGAGGCAGAGACACAGGAGGAGGGAGATGCAGGCTCCATGCAGGGAGCCCGACGTGGGACTCAATCCCGGGACTCCAGGATTGTGCCCTGGGCCAAAGGCAGGCGCCAAACCGCTGCGCCACCCAGGGATCCCTCTGTGTGATAATTTAAAAAGATAAAAATAAAAAATAATAGGGACTCCTGGGGGGCTCAGTGGTGGAGTGTCTGCCTTGGGCTCAGGGTGTGACCCTGGGGTCCCGGGATCGAGTCTCACATCGGGCTCCCTGCATGGAGCCTGCTTCTCCCTCTGCCTGTGTCTCTGCCTCTCTCTCTGGGTCTCTCAGGAATAAATAAATAAAATCTTAAAATAATAATAATAATAATAATAATTTTAAAGCACAACCATCATAGTAAAAATCGATTCAGGTGAGAAGCATCACTGAGTGCTAGGCTGCGAGAGGGATTTCCATGAGGAATGGGATATTTATAGATCCCGAGGCACCTCCTCATTAATTAGCTATTGATTACAAAGGGAAAAATGTAACTTTACTATGGAAGAAGCTAGCGGCCACCACCTCAACCGGGGGACCGCTAAGGAGCACCCTGTGTCAGCAGCTTCCCTTCCGACGGGCTGCGGGGACTCGTGTCGCTCTGCTGGTGCTCCTGGCACAAAACAACACTTGAGTTTCTTCATGCAGAAACATCAGGAAAGCCAAAAGAGGATCATCTTCAAAACAGCTGGCCTGGGCTCTAAAACATCCCAGGGTCATAGAAGACACACGGCAGGGAACTGTTTCTAGCACATGTGGTCCTGGAACGGGGGGACGGGGTGCCAGGCAGCCCCAGGGGTTGGGCAGCCTTGCGGGGGATGGGGTTCTGGGCAGCCCAGGGAATGCCGTTCGGGTACTGGGGAGTAGAGGCCGTGACTCACGAAGCCCTCTCACACGTGGATCAGCATAGACACGGAGAGAACGATCACGGACAGGTGGACGCTGACGACTGGTGGGTGTGAACGAAGGCCACAGGCAATGCCTGGGACACTGACTCTGGCAACTTTCCTCCAAGTGTGAAATTTTTTCAAGATAAAAAAATGGATGCGTGTGGATCCTTCGTCCACTTCCGAGCACAGAGAAGTGGCAGGTCGCAGGCCAGCCCCGCTTCCACGAGCGACTGGAGCTCCACGCGAGGCGGGCAGCGGCTGGAGGGACGTCAGCTCCGCCGACCCACACTCGCTGGGCCGCCCACGGGGGCTCCGGGCTGGTGTGCAGGCCGCTGACCTGTGGGGAAGCTCGGGTGCGAGGCTCCCGCCTGTGGCCGGGGCGGGGGAGGCCAGCGGAGGCGTCCCAGGGCGGGCGGTACCGTGCCCCGAGTACTGGTACCGACTGCTGCACAACAGCCTCCCACAGATTCAGCGACTTTAAAAATCATGCGTTTAGGGGCACGTGGGCGGCTCAGTCGGTGAAGTGCCTGCCTTTGGCTCAGGTCACGATCTCGGGGTTCTGGGATCGAGCTGCGAGTCGGGCTCCTTGCTCAGCGGAGAGTCTGCTTCTCCCTCTCGTCCTTGCTCATTCTCTCGGTCACTATCTCTGTCTCTCTCTCTCAAATGAATAAATAAAGATCTTTAAAAAAAATTAAAAACATGCGTTTATTGTACGTACCTGGCTCTGTGGTCAGGTCCAGGCACCACTGATCTGCGTCCTCTGCTCAGGGTTTCAAAAGTGAGCAGTCAGAGCCGAGGCTTGGGGTCGTCTTCTAAGGTCACGGGGCTGTAGGACTGAGGCCCCCTTTGTCTGATGCACAGCTGGAGGCCTGCTCTGCATGGAGGAGCTGCCCACGGTCTCCTGCCATCGGCCCTCACCGGCCTTCTCACCTCCTGGGAGCTCACCTCTTCAAGGCTGGTAGGAGAATCCCTCGCTCAGGTCTGTCTGCCAAGACAGAGTCTTTTTTTTAATACTGTATTTATTTATTCATGAGAGAGAGAGAGAGAGAGAGAGGGGCAGAGACCCAGGCAGAGGGAGAAGCAGGCTCCATGCAGGGAGCCCGATGCGGGACTCGATCCGGGGACCCTGGGGTCACACCCTGGGCTGAAGGCAAAGCTCAACCGCTGAGTCACCCAGGTGCCCCCAGACTTATTTTTTTTAACACAAAAGTCGCCCATCAAGTGCAGCTCTTGATCTCGGGGTCTTGAGTTCAAGCCCCATGTTGAGTGTAGAGAGGACTTAAATAAATAAACACTTTAATACCAGAGGGGAAAGGCGACAACCCACGGTCATGTCTACTCTAGGACCATCTAAGAAGAGTTAGAGCCGAGCCCCGTGGAGAGCGGGGGACCAAGATTGAAAGTCGAATCTAACCAGCCCCGGGGCTCGGAAGACGCGCCGCCGGTTTTACCCGTAGACCGGCCGCAAGGAGCCCGCAGGCTTGCAGCCGAGATCAAATGGCTGCAAGACGAGAACCAGCAGGCCTCACGCGAGGACCACGGAACCCAGGGTTCCCAGAGCGTTCAACTTCCAGCCCCAGATTACTAGATGTGCAAAGCAATAGGTAAATGTCCTCATCGCCAGAGGGAAAAGGCCGCGTAGCAGCTCATCTGCTCTCAGCTGTAAGTCCGTCCTCACCGCCTGCCCTACAGGATGGATCTGCTCACCCGAAGCGGAAGCGCTCAGCTCTGCCCATCGTCACAGAGCAGGTGCTGAAGTGTGACCTGAGAGCCGAGGGGCAGTCCGCGGGCAGAGTGGCACACGGAGCCCACAGGACGCGCGGGCGGCTTGGTGGTCGTTCCAATTCGGAAACGGACTGTCGCGGGGCAGTGAGGAGGACCAACCAGCAAACACAACAGCTCGGACGCATGACAACAGGTGGCGGTGGCAGGAGCCACACAGAAGACCACGCAGGGCAAGTTTGCCAGCAGACAGTGCGATCTGGGGTCTGCAGTGGGGACCGCGGTGACCTTGGAGGGCAGGAGGGGGTGTTCTCTTTCTTGGGGTGGGTCAGGGACATGGGGACCCTTGCACTCCTAAGTATTTTCAAGGGCAGCGCCCGTCCCCGCCTCCTCCCCAGGAGAGGGCTGGCCTCCTCAGCCCGGCCGCCGTGCAGGGGGTCTTTCCTGGGCCCCCACCACCCATGGGGACAGTGACGCCACCGCAGCCTCCGCAGCAGTCAACCCGAGGCCCCCGGGGCCGCTGCTCTGGAGGCGGTGATTCCCCAGGTGAACACCTGGGCTCTGTTGCTAAGGAGCTTGGCTCCGCCAGGGCCTCCGAGCCGGGCCGCTCCTCCCTGAGCCCGAGCCCTCTCCCTCCACCCGCGGGCGGGCAGTGGGCCATCTCGCCCTCCCCCCTGTCCTCCCCCGGGGCTCTCGGTGGCCCCCAGCCGCATGGACCTGCCGGGAGGGCGCCACAGCCCTGGCCTCTCGGGGAGCTGGGGGGCCAAGCCCGCCACGCCCCTTCCCTGGAAGCAGGGGGACGCCGGGCAGGGGTGGAGCTCCAGTGTTGGCGGACCGCCCCCCGGCCCAGGTGACCGTCACCAGGCTCCTCCCGGCGGTGCGGCTCCGTCACCATGGCAACATCCAGGGCGCAGGTACCGCAGCTCCTGGGCGGGCCCAGGCCGGTGCCCCTCCTCCCGGCCCCTACCCCCCAGGCACGCTGGCTTCCCCCGGCGGCCTGGACTGTCCAGGGTCACCAGCGCCCCGGGGCGAGCACAGGGCTGGCCGCTGGGGGGTCGGGGTGCCGGCCGCGCCCCTCCAGCCCCACCCCCTGGGAGCACCAACTTCTCGGATCTGGGGCCTCGATCTTGCTTCTCTGGCGGAAGCTCCTGGCCGTGGAGGCCACTCGATTTCCGGCCCCAGAGGCTGCTCGGTTCCCGGGGAGCTGGGAGCGGGAGCGAGTGTCCCCGAGGCCGTCCAGGGTCGTGCTGCCCAGGACGGCTGGACACTGGATGTCACTGGCCCCGCAGGGAGGCTGAGCACTGACGTCCTGTCACCCCAGGCCGCGAGCTGAGGTCATTCAGAGACGCCCCAAGGCGGCGGGGCGCCCGAGCCCTGCCCCCACCCTGCCCCCACGCCTGGGCAGCAGCTAGCAGGGTGACCGGTGGCCCTGGCCCCCACAGGGCAGCACATGCACAGGTGGTCAGTGTGCATTCGCGGTTATTATTAACCGGGCGGTGACATCACCGGCAGCCAATCGGAGCAGCGTTTATTTCCAGGCTGACAGCTTGATAACGGTTAATTTTAGCTGGATCTTCTTTCTCCAGGCTCATGAAGCCTCAGCCAGCCAAAGAGGGGGCTGCGTGCGTCTCCCCAGGCCGCTCATGGCTGGGGGCACCTGCGGCCAGAGGGGCCTGAGGGGGCGGACCTGCACCCCCTCCTGCCCGCCCCCCTGCACCAGGCTGGCCGGCCCCTTCCTGGCTCGCGCCCCCCACCCTACCCGTGGTTGCTATGGGGGCCATCGTGACAGGTGGCTCAGATTTGGGAGAAGGAGAAGGAGGGGAGGGGGAGGTGTGGGGAGCCCGCCCCGGGGAGGAGAGGAGTGCAGGTGGGACCCAGTTGGCGTCTGTCCTGATGTAACACGGGCCTGGCTCGGCTGCAGCCTGCACGCTCTGCCCTCCTTGCTGTGTGACCTTGGGCACTGTGGTCTGCGGTCCGCGCCCAGTGGGTGCTCGGTGGCCGGCGGCCCCGCCCAGCACTTGGTGAGCCGCGGGGCTTGGCGACCGGCTGCGTAGTATTTGGTATTCAGCAGACCTCCCCGGCCAGGAGTCACCGGGCGCAGGCGGCAGGCGGCAGGCGTGTCATTATTCAGCGCCGTACCTTGTTTACGCACGGTCCAGTGAGCTTGCGGGTCTGCTGGCCGCCGTGGGGTCCAGGCTCCCCGGCAGGCAGCCCACCCCGGGCGGATGGGGCACAGCCTGGGGACACAGGCACTCGGGAGACCCACCGAGACCCCTTGGGGGGGCTGCGCGCAGCACCTTCGGGGAGGCTGCTGCATTCCACCAGCAGTGGCCGCCGCCCCGGGCAGCGTGGCCTCCTGGCACAGGCCAGCCCCGGTGTGATTTGGTCGCCACTAGGCTGACCGCAGTGGGTGAGCCAGGAGTGGAGGGGCGCAGCTCAGACCTGTTGGGGGGCCGGTCTGCAGGCAGCCCAGGGTCCTGGGTGCTGGTGGTCCCTCTGGGGCAGTTGGGTGCACATCCCCAGGGACTGGGCCTCTGCAGTCATGGTTTGGCCCATCCCAGCTTCATCCAATCCCAGTGTCTTCCAAATCCCTGCTAACCTTCAGGCAGGAGGGACACGTCAAATATAGAGGGCAGCTGGGCGGGGGTGGGGTGGGTCTCCACTGCTTGCCAGTTTATTTTTAATCCTGGCTCCTGTTTGATGGTATCAGCAGCACTTGGAAGTGCCCCGAGTCATCTGAGGGCCCCTCCCTGCCCGGAAGGGTTAGGAGTGCGGCTGTGGCTGCAGATGTGGGTCCTGTGGGGCAGGGCCTGGTGGGAGGGCCTGTCCCCTCCCCAAGAGGCCCCCCATGGGCTGGGGAGACCTGCTTGGCCCCCAATCACTGCCCTGGGCCCCTTTACTTCCTGCTGTGCTGCGGGGGCTCTGTGAGGCATTGCCCCAGGGGAGGGTGCTAGGCACTGGGCCTCTGCTGTCACCCACTCACCTTGCTTGACCTTCTCCCAGACCTCGCAATTACAAAGATGAATAAGACAGGAGTGGGAGTGGTCTCGGATGGATGGAGCCGCAGGGAGAGGTGCGGGGGGCCAAGAGGCCTGCGCCCCGGGCTTTCACACAGCACGGGCCTGCCTGGTTCCCTCCTTAGAACCCACGTTGGCCATTGCCCTGGGCTGCCCTGGACCCTCCAAGACCCCCCCCAACACACTTTCTACAGAACTGGCCCATCCGTGGCTTCGCACTCTGGTCACATGGGGGCCAGGAGTGAGGCCAGAGCCTGGACTCTGCCTGCCCGGGACCCCTCCCCGCTCGCGCGCACCAGGGCAGCCTGGAGGGTGTCGGTGGGCTCTGGGAACAGACTTGCGTGGACAGAGGCCCAGGGTGGACAGCAGGGGAGGGAGGTTGAGGTGGATCTCCCACAGAGCCTCGAGCCACTCGGCCGGCTGAGGGGACCCTGGAGACACCGTTCTCCGGCTGTGCCGTGGGGCCGGGCTGGGAGCATGCCAGGGTGACCCATGTGGCCGACGCACGGGGATGGGGGCCCTGAAAACAAGCAATTGCAGGGTCCCAAAGGAGGAAGGCCCCAGGGCTCCGGGGCCTCGCTGGGAGGCACAAGGGAGCTTCATTTGCTCACCAGGCACCAAGCGCATGGAGGGCGGGGGCGAGCCCCCCAGGCCCACGGCCCAGAGCCCGGGCCCAGCCCCACTCCTGGCGCAGGCCTGACCTGCTCCTACCACGTCTCCACCTCGGTTTCCTGTCCCCAAGGACCCCCTTTCAGGTTTCACTGCCTTTGGCCTGGCCGTCCCCACCCCTTCTGCGTCCAGGAGGGCCTGAGCCTGGCGCCGCTCGGCCTCCATCTCTTGCGCTGCTCTCCCCCGGCCCCCCTCGCTCGGCTCGGCCGGTCCCCGCGCCCCCGCGAGCCCCGACCCGCTTTCTCTCCCTGCCTGCACTCCCTCCGGGTCTGGCGCCGCGCCGGGCGCTCGCTGCCTCGCCGCATCCTGTCGCCCGCATCCCGCACCCCTCGGCTCCGGCCGCCCCGCCCGCCCCGCCCCCGCCGGTACCGCATTGCCGTACTGCAGGGGCGCAGTGCATTGCGCCCGCGCCGTCAATAGGTGGACCCCCTCCTGGAGAGATAAAACCGCCGGCGCCGCGCCGCCTGTCCCTCTGGCTGAGACCTCGGCTCCGGGTAAGGACGCTCGGCCTCGGGCTCCGCCTCCGCCCCCAGCGCTCCCGGGGCTTCCTCTGTCCCCGCGGCCGGGCCCAGGGAGGCTGCGGGCACCTGGCGACGCTGCGCTGCTCGCTCCGGCTTCGGCCAGCGGCTCCCCGCACCGGGCACCGGGCACAGGCACCGGGCACAGGCACCGAGCACCAGGCACCGGGCACCGGGTCGGCCCCGCGGGCGGTCGGGGTGGGGTGGGGGCACCGCGGCGGCGCTTGTTTATGCGCTGGGGGCAGGACCGTCTTCTGGGTGGCGGCGAGCGCCCTGCCGCTGTGACCTTGGGACCGGCCGGGTCCCCGCGGGCTGGGGCAGGGTGGTCAGTGCTGGGAGCAGCTGGGGATCCCGAGGCCGGGGAGGCGGCGAGACCTGGGGGCAGTGGCACCGGCCCCACCCCGGCGGGCCCAGGAGCCCGGGCTGGGTGTCGGCTCCCCACAGTGCGCTGTGGGCATCTGCTTCCCCTGGCCCAGCCACCTGTCCCCTCGTGGGCTGCCCAGGTTTCTGCCCTGAGCTCCAGGACGGGGCAGGGGCTGTGACCCCGGGCCGAGACCAGAGGGAAAAGCGGAGGCGCCCCCTCCCCCAGCGGGCTGCCGGCATCTCCGTCCGGAGCTTGGCTGCTGGGGCCACATTCCTCCCCGCTCTCAGGAGCAGGGACCCCACCTCCCTGCCCCCAGCCGCCCCGGCCCATCCGATCGGGAGCGCCCGAGCTGTGCAAGCCGCCCTGCGGGAGCTGGGGCCCAGCCTGTCCCCGGGGCCGCCGCAGGGGTGAGGGGATGCCAGAGGGGCAGGGGGGCACTGGCCACCTGCTGGCGGGGTGGGGGGCAGCGCAGGGCCCGGGACTCCTGGTGGGGCAGCAGGCGGCAGGGCCGAGCGCTGGAGAGCAGGGCAGGGTGACTCATCACCAGGCTCCTGACTGGTCATGGGGTTCGCCCAGCCTGGTGTCTCTCCATCTCTCCAGAGGGGGGCTAACCTGCTTCGGGGGGCCCTGTGGGCACGACACCCAGATATTTGGAGGACACTGGACCGTGGGGGCTTGCCGGCTGACCCAAACGGGCCAGGCCCAGGCTGAGGGGGGCTGAGGGGGCTTCCCGCCCCAACAGATGTGGGAATGTCGCTCCTTCTGCAGGCAGGGGTGTGCTGGGCACTGTCTTTGGTTTCTCTCTGAAGCCCCCATCACCTGTCCCCCGCCCCACCCCACAGAATCCCAGAATCCCAGCCACAGCGCTCCAGGCCGTCCCAGCCCCTCCCCACCCCCCCGGGCAGCATGGGCAAGGAGAAGACCCACATCAACATCGTGGTCATTGGCCACGTGGACTCGGGCAAGTCCACCACCACGGGCCACCTCATCTACAAGTGCGGAGGCATCGACAAGAGGACCATTGAGAAGTTCGAGAAGGAAGCCGCTGAGGTGAGCCTGTCCCCTCCCCCGCCCACTAAGAGGTCGGCCCCACGTGGTGGCCGGGCTGGCGCTCAGTGACTCTGGGGCATGAGGCTCCGCTGACCTCCCCCAGGGTGAGGGGGCACGAGGGGGCACGAGCCCTAACGGGCCTGCCTGGGGGCCAGTACCCGAGGGATGGGGGCCCTGGGGGCAGCCTCCCTGGGGATGTGCTTGGAGTGGGGCAGGGCCGGCCGGCTGGAGGGGCTCCCGGGTCAGGGAGGTGCCCTGGGGGCAGCCTTTCTGGCTCTGGAAACCTCTGGCGAGTTGGGGTGGAGCACCCTGGAACCCACGTGGGGTTCCTGTGTCTCCGGGGCTGAGGGGGTGATGCCCTCACTTGTCCCAGGGCTGGGCCAGGACTCAGGGCGGCTATTAATAGCTGATTGATGGGCACCCAGCCCATCAGCTCCATTTTCTCAGGCTGGGCTGGGGAGGGCTGCTCGTCCAGGGTGGAGCTCTTTTGGGGGGGTCCTGGTTGCCTCTTGTGCCTCGTGACGATGATGGGGGCCCCGTTGACTGACCTCCTTTCTCTTAAGTGGCCGAGCCGGTGGGTGGGAAGTGACCACGGAGTGGGTGTCTGCCCTTTGCAGCCTCTACCCCCACCCCTGGGCTCCGGGAGAGGCCCCGTCTGGGTGGCCGTGAGGGTGTTTCCTGGATGACAGGGGCTGGGGCCTGGGCCCAGGAGGCCTCAGTTGCCGGCCTGGGCTGACCCTGCTCAGAGTGAGTGTGTGGGTGTTGCGCTGGGCGGCCTCCCTCCGCGCCTGAGCCCAAAAGCTGCGTCACTCCCTCCTTCCATGCGGGGTTGGCGCTGGCGGAGGCTGTGGGGGTTTGCAGGATGCCTGGCTCAGGTCTCGCTGGGTCCCCTCTGGGCCCTGTCTGGGTGGCCCTCCTGGCTGGGCAGCCTCCCTGGAGGCCAGAGCCCTGTCCATGCACAGCCCTGCGGGGGTTTTGTCCAGCTGGGCAGCAGCCTCAGCTCTGGCCCAGGGTATGGGGGTCTCCGCCGGGCTGGGCACAGGTGTCTGCAGGTGGAGCCTTAGAGCTACTTGGAAGCCTTGGCTGTCTGTAGAAAGAGCTGGAAAGCCAGGCCCTTCCATGCAACCTCATCCAATTTCCTTTTTTTCCCTTAAAAAAAAAATCGTCATAGAGGGTTTTGTTTTGTGTTTTGGGCTTGACACCTTGACGGTGGCGTTGTGGGCCTCCGGTTCATGCAGGGATCTCCGGGGCTGGGGGTGGCCAGCGCGGAAAAAGGGGAGCCCTCAGCCAGGGGAGGGGTTTAAAGGCCTGGTGGCTTCTCTCCAAGCCTGGCTCCCAGGCCCTTGCGCCACCTCCTGGAGGACGTCCGAATGGCAACCATCTAGAGGGCAGGAGCCGGGGACACCGGGTGGCAGGGCCCGGGCAGGGCAGGGCTGAGGTCTGGGTGCCCCTCAGGGTCCTTGCTCCTGGCTCCCTCATTCCACAGACGATCAGAGCCCTAGGGCCCCGTGGGGAGTGAGGGAGCCTGGCACCCAGGCCTCTCTGCTGCGAATGCTCCCGTGGCCCAGGGGGACCCATGGCCAGCGGGCTGAGTCCCGGGTCCCTCCTTAAGCCATGCCCCACCTGTGCAGATGGGGAAGGGCTCCTTCAAGTATGCCTGGGTGCTGGACAAACTGAAGGCGGAGCGGGAACGTGGCATCACCATCGACATCTCCCTCTGGAAGTTCGAGACCACCAAGTACTACATCACCATCATCGACGCCCCCGGCCACCGTGACTTCATCAAGAACATGATCACCGGCACGTCCCAGGTGGGCGGGGCTGTGGGGGGCCAAGGGGACCCGAGGGGCCAGGGCCCTGGGGTCCTGGAGGGGTGGCTGGGCTCCCTCCGCTTCCTTGCCAGGGCAGGCACCCCCCGCCCCACCTGCTACAGAGCCGCCCCCAGAGAATGATTAGGTGCCCGTCACCTCAGCCAGGCAGAGGGGCCGGGAGGGACTGTGGGTCAGGGCCGCCGTTGCAGACAGACACACGGACCCAGATAGACGGCCGTCCGCACGGATGGACAAGGCCCTGCTGCTGCCCCTGGTCGAGACCCCTGGGGCCCACCCCCGGGCGACCGCCTGGAGGGGCCCGGGCTCACGGCGACCTGCGGGCAGGCGGACTGCGCGGTGCTGATCGTGGCGGCGGGCGTGGGCGAGTTCGAGGCGGGCATCTCCAAGAACGGACAGACCCGCGAGCACGCGCTGCTGGCCTACACGCTGGGCGTGAAGCAGCTCATCGTGGGGGTCAACAAGATGGACTCCACGGAGCCGGCCTACAGCGAGAAGCGCTACGACGAGATAGTCAAGGAGGTCAGCGCCTACATCAAGAAGATCGGCTACAACCCGGCCACCGTGCCGTTCGTGCCCATCTCGGGCTGGCACGGGGACAACATGCTGGAGCCCTCGCCCAACGTGAGTGCCCGCGGGCGGGCGGGCGGGCGCGGGGCTGCGGGGACCCCTCCCTGAGAGCCGGGCCCGGGCGCGGACCAGGCGCGGGCAGGACCCGGGCTCCCCCGGGCATCCACGCCCCGCCCTGCTGCGCTCGCTTCCGCGTGGGGCTCGTGCTCGGGGCGCGGGCCTCGTGGCCCCGCGAGGCCGGCACAGGCCCCTTCCCTGGCCAGGGGTGCCCCCTCCGGCGGGCAGCGCGGGAGCAGTGCCGCCGGGTCCGAGGCCCGGTGCTCGGTGCCTGGGGGCTCTGCCCGGCCCGTCCTCACCTTGCCAGGAGCCTCTGCGGGCGCGGGCAGGTTAGGCTCTGGGAGGGGCCGAGGGCTCGCTCTCCACCGGCCGGGTGGGAAGCCTGTGGCTCGGGCAGCCTGCGGCGCGGGGACTGGGGAGGTGAGGAATTCTCAGAGCCTGAGGCCAGGTGCCTGGACAGTGGGGCCAGAGGACGCGCCTGGCCCAGGAGGGCGGCCGTCTGCTCTGGCCAGTGCTGCGGGCGGGGAGGGGCCCTTGAAGAGCCAGGGGGACTGTCCTGGAGCCCTGTGGTCAGGGGATGAGGCTGGGGACCCTGCCCCCGGCTCGCTGGGCTGCGGGTTTGCCTGGTGAGGGTCCCACACGGCTGTCGTGTGGCGATGGGTGAGTGGACTGCACTCCCCACCCTCCCGGGAGGCGGACAGGGCGCCCTACCCTAGAGTGTCCCGTTCCTGACCTGCTGCTCGGGGAGCTGGCTGCTGATCTGTGCCCCCCACAGTACCCAGTCCCACCGGGCGGGCTGGGCGGCGCTGCCGGCCCCTCGCCTCTGCCTGCCCGTGGCCAGCGGGCCGGGGGGCTCCATGCCAGGAGGGTGCTGGGTCTGCTGCCGGGAAGCCCTGGGCAGGGAAGGGCCAGCCGGGCGCGGAGACGGTTGGCACAGTGGCTGGGGGCCGCGTGGACTCTCTGCCTCTGGCCTGGCCGCTGGCCAGCCTCCAGCCCTTCCCGCGCCGGTGCCAGCCCTGCCCGGGGGGTCCGAGGGCTGCAGGAAAGGGGGACTAAGCGGGGCTGGGCTCCACATCTTTTCCCCGGCCTCTTCCAAGGCTTCCGTGATGTTGGGAGTGTGAACTGGGGGGTGAGGAGGGTGCGGGGACCAGCCGTGCAGCATCGTGATGGACGTGGGTAAAGAGCTGAACATTGGGCAGTGGAGAGGGCGGGTCTTTGCTCCCCTGCTCCCCAGGCCCCCCTCAGGTCAGGTACCTCCACCGGGATTCCTGGAGGGTCCCGGGAGGCCGTGGGGCTATGGTGTAGGGCAGCGAGGGTGCAGGAGGTCTCTCCCTCCAATGGATACCTTCTTCTTCCCATCCAGATGCCGTGGTTCAAGGGCTGGAAAGTGGAGCGTAAGGAGGGGAACGCCAGTGGCGTGTCCCTGCTGGAGGCCCTGGACACAATCCTGCCCCCTACACGCCCCACAGATAAGCCCCTGCGTCTGCCACTGCAGGACGTGTACAAGATTGGTGGTGAGTGAGGGTTCAGTGTTGGACACCTGCTGCTCCACTGGGGGCACCCGGCCCGCCCACCCCGCTCCTGAGCCCAGGGCCCCTGACAGGAGCTTCTGAGGCCAAGTTATCTGCCTCTTCCCCAGTGCTGTACACTCTGGGGACCATCCATCCATCCGTCCATCTCCCATCCATGCTCCATCCCTTCATCCAACCATCCACATATGCATGTACCCCCATCCATCCCTCCATCCTTTCATCCATTCCTCCATCCCTCCATCCCTCCCTCCATCCATCCCCCATCCCTCCCTCCCTCCACTCCCTCCCTCCGTCCATCCTTCCCTCCATCCTTCCATCCATCCATCCATCCCCCATCCATCCATCCCTCCCTCCCTCCCTCCCTCTATCCTTCCATCCATCCATCCATCCCTCCATCCATCCCCCATCCATCCATCCATCCCTCCCTCCATCCATCCCTCCCTCCATCCATCCCCCATCCCTCCCTCCCTCCACTCCCTCCCTCCATCCATCCATCCATCCCCCATCCATCCCTCCCTCCGTCCATCCTTCCCTCCATCCTTCCATCCATCCATCCATCCATCCATCCCCCATCCATCCATCCCTCCCTCCCTCCCTCTATCCTTCCATCCATCCATCCATCCTCCATCCATCCATCCCCCATCCATCCATCCCTCCCTCTCTCCCTCTCTCCCTCCCTCCATCCCTCCCTCCATCCTTCCATCCATCCATCCATCCCTCTATCCACCCTTCCCTCCATCCTTCCATCCATCCATCCATCCATCCATCCATTCCTCCATCCATCCATCCATCCCCCATCCATCCATCCCTCCCTCCCTCCCTCCCTCTATCCTTCCATCCATCCATCCATCCTCCATCCATCCATCCCCCATCCATCCATCCCTCCCTCTCTCCCTCCCTCCCTCCATCCCTCCCTCCATCCTTCCATCCATCCATCCATCCCTCCATCCACCCTTCCCTCCATCCATCTCTCCGTCCAGATAGCTATTTACTCCCACACATTCATCTGTCCATTCACCCATCCATTCATCTACCTGTCCATGCATCCATTCAAACATCCATCCACCTGTCGATTCACACAGCTGTCTACCCTCACAATCCATCTGTCCATCCACCCGCCCACCCACTCATCCACCTGTGTATCATCCATTCACACATCCATCCACCCCCACCCATCCACCCATCATCTGTTTCAGGGTCTTCTTCCCTTCAGATAAGCACTCAGCCCTGTGACAGGAGTGGGTGGCACAAGGGTAACTCACATGTCCCCTCCCTCCATGACAGTCCCAGGCTTGTGGGAGACACGATCTAGTCCAGCTCCAGGCATGAGAAAATCTATTCATTAGATGACAGGGCAAGCATAAACAAGCACAAGGCCCTGAGGGGCACTGCTGGAGACTCCCAGTCCAGAGGCTACGGGCAGGGCAGGGCAGGCGTGACACACTCACCCGGCACACAGAACAGCCACCAGCCTTAGTCTCTGTCGCATCACAGCCAGGGATGTGGGGGTGGAGCCTCCCCCCCACACATGCGGGGGGAGGGGACCAGATACCCACTGGGCAGCCATGTGAGTGCAGCAGGTCCATGACTAGGGGTGGAGCACCCGCCCCTTTGGGGGTGGCTCCCCTCGACACCAGCAACAGCAAAGCCAGGCCAGGAGTCCCGGGTGGGATGTTCATCCGCCCACTCTGCTGCTGCCGCCTCCCCAGGAGGGGAGTCCAGGGAGGGAGGGGTCCCTACAGTGCCCCTCCAGGGGATAGCTGCCGCCTGGGGCAGGGGTAGGACTCCAGGTCCAGAGAGGCCTCTCTTTGCCCATGTCGCCCTCCTGTTGCTCCTGCCCAGGCATTCCTGGGCATTCTCTCTTGTTCAGTCTCTTCTGTTCCTGACAGGGCCAGGGGAGCCTCCACTTGTGTCTGAACCCATGTCTGCCTTGCGGGGTCTCCCCATCCCCTCCCTCCATCTCTGGGGCTACACCCAACCGGCCCCTCACCACCCCTTTCCTCCCCAGGCATTGGCACCGTGCCCGTGGGCCGGGTGGAGACGGGCATCCTTCGGCCGGGCATGGTGGTGACCTTCGCTCCTGTAAACATCACCACGGAGGTGAAGTCGGTGGAGATGCACCACGAGGCTCTGAGCGAGGCCCTGCCTGGTGACAACGTCGGCTTCAATGTGAAGAATGTGTCGGTCAAGGACATCCGTCGAGGCAACGTGTGTGGGGACAGCAAGTCCGACCCACCCCAGGAGGCTGCCCAGTTCACCTCCCAGGTGGGCGGCCCTTCCCTCAAGGGCGGGAGCAGGGCTGTCCCCGGTGACGTGGCTGCCTGGCATTAGCAGAGTCCTTGACAGCCCCTTGGCCTGGTGCTTGGGAGGACCCGGACCCTGGCCTTCCAACCAGGCCACCGAGGCTCAGGGGTTTGCGCCAGGGCCGGGGGCCCAGGCCTCCTGAGAGTAGTTTTATGTAAGGCCAGAGACATCTCTGTAAACTGGATTCTCTACGTTTTCACTGCACCCTGTGTGACCTCCGAGGTGTAGTGCTCGAGGTCCAGTCTCTCCTCCCCCGTCGCAGCTCCGGCCTCTGCAGACCGCACAAGCCCGGGCCCCTGGCCCTTCACGGCACCCATCTCCTTGGCTTGCCAAAGGCTTCATGAGGACCCTGGCGCCTATGTCAGGGGTGGGGGTCCCCCGTGGCGTGACCGGCCCTCATGGCCAGCACCCAGGCCCGGGCAGTAAAGCCTCCCTCGGCCTGAAGCCCTCCTTGCCCCCGCGGGGCACACCTGACAGCCCCACGCCCCTGCTCTCCCAGGTCATCATCCTGAACCACCCAGGGCAGATCAGCGCCGGGTACTCCCCGGTCATCGACTGCCACACGGCGCACATCGCCTGCAAGTTCGCCGAGCTGAAGGAGAAAATCGACCGGCGCTCGGGCAAGAAGCTGGAGGACAACCCCAAAGCCCTGAAGTCCGGCGATGCGGCCATTGTGGAGATGGTGCCTGGGAAGCCCATGTGTGTGGAGAGCTTCTCTCAGTACCCGCCTCTCGGTGAGCTGGGCGGGCGTCCAGGGAGGTGCGGCCGGTGGCCCGGTCGGGGCGCGGCCCAGGGAGCCCTGCCCTTGGCTGTGCTTAGGGTTTAGCGGGAGACAGGCGCCTCCCTCCCGTGGAGCGCAGGTGGCCCTGCTGGCCGGGCCTGGGTGGTGTCCCCTGCAGACAAGGCCCCCGGGCGCGCACGGTCTGCGGAGGTCAGACGCCCCTAGGACGACAGCCACAGCCGAAGGGTCACCGGCGCCCACCACGCCTGGGCCGCGTCCCAGGGCCCTCCCTGCCACCTCGCTTTAGCGGGTCACACTCCTCGGGCGGGCGAGGGAGCCCAGCCGCGCCCCGGGAGGCGCGGGCGGTGGAGGGCGGGGAAGGATGCTCGTCGCGAGTGCGCCTGCGCTCTGCATCCCGGCCGGGGGCGGGGCCCGGGCCGCTCGCCCTCACGCCCCCTCCCCGCAGGCCGCTTCGCGGTGCGCGACATGCGGCAGACGGTGGCCGTGGGCGTCATCAAGAACGTGGAGAAGAAGAGCGGCGGCGCGGGCAAGGTCACCAAGTCGGCGCAGAAGGCGCAGAAGGCGGGCAAGTGAAGCGCGGGCGCCCGCGGCGCGACCCTCCCCGGCGGCGCCGCGCCCCGGCCCCGCCCCCGCCCCCGGCCCCGGCCCCGCCCCCGGCCCGGCGCCCCGCCCCCCCGCCAGGCGCATGTCTGCACCTCCGCTTGTAAGAAGCTCTCGGTCAGCGACTGGATGCTCGCCATCAAGGTCCAGTGGAAGTTCTTCAAGAGGAAAAGCGCCCCCGCCGCCCCCGCTTCCGCGCCCCGCCTCCGCGCGCTCAGTGCCCGTTTTACCAATAAACTGAGCGACCCCAGACCCGTGTGCGCCTGCATCTGGGGGGCCCGCCCTGCGCTCCCCAAGCCCCTTCCCTGCCCGGGTCCCACCTGCGTCTGCCCCCCCCGCCCGCGGGCCTGGCCCCGGGCACATCCCAGTCCAGCTGGTCTGGCTTGCAGGGGGTGGGGGGGTTGGAAATGCCCCCCTGGGGGCGTCTGGGACGACGAAGAAGCGGTCACCCGGGTCACTCCGAGTCCACAGAGGGGGCTGAGGGCTCTCTGTCTCTCCTCCCCACCCCTGGCGGTCACTCCCGTCTTGGGTCTTGCCCTCCCGGCTCCGGCTCCGGCTCCATCCCGGCACCCTGCTCCCCAGCAGGGCCCTGGGCACACCATTCCCCGAACCCCGGAGAGAGCCCTGGCCTGGTCGGCGAGGACCACCCCCTGCCCGCCACCGCGGCTCCAGGAAAGCAGCCCCCAGCCTGGGGCGGGCGGGGCGGGGGCTTCCCCGCAGGCGCCGGGGACCACCGCCTCCGTGTCCCTGGGCTGCCGCCACAAATGGCCTCCAACCGGTGCCTTAAAACCACAGCAGCGGCCTCTCTCCTTGGCCAAAGTCACCACTAGGGGGGACAAAACTCAGGCTTTGGTTAGGGCCGCGCTCCCCCCAGAGGCTCTAAGGAGGGTCCATTCCACGCCTCCTGCAGCTTCTGGTGGCTGCCCCCGGGTCACATGGCTTCTCCGTGTGTCACCCTCCCTGGCATGTGACGGCCTCCGTGATAACCCAGGGTAATCTCATCTTGAGATCCACGTTGGAGTTGCTTCTGCAGAGCCCGGCCCGCCACACAGGCCACATCTCTGGGTTCCAGGGGTTGGGGCCCGAACTCCGTAGGGGCACATCCAGGCCACTGGCTGAGGCTGCCGGCGTCCCCCCACCTGTCCCAAGGTGGGCCTGGCTCCCGGGAGGGTGCGGGAAGAGTGGGACAAGAAGGAAGAGCCAGACCGACCCACACGGAAGGGTCTGGATGGACCCACAGGGGGAGGGGGCGGCGAGCAGGCGAACACACACACGGGAAGCCCTGGCAAACTGGGATTTCAGATAAACAGTCGATAGTTTTTTAATATAAACACACCAGTATTCACACTGAGAAATATTTGTTCTTTGAGATTTGAACTTGACCATATACCTTGTCTGCGACCCTACCTTAGGAGACCAGGTGCTTCGTGCACCCCCTTTCCCCCGCTACTGTCACTGCCAGGGGGGACCTGGCGTCCCTACTGTCTGCCCCAGGAAGTTGTCCTTACAGGCTTGGCCCAGTTAGGATTGGGCCCCCATAGAAGAAAACTCAGCCTGGGGCAGCATAGGAGTGAGATAAGCCCCCACTGGGGAGGAAGGTCCACAGTGAGCCCCTCACCCTCCGTCCCCGTTCTTGGCAGCTCTGGCTCCCCCACCCAGACGCAGGGCCCTGCTGAGGACCCTCCAGGGGGCTGTGTTCCTGGGATGGGGTCACAGATCCCGCCAGGGGCACGGACTCTGCCAGGGCACACGGGAGGGTGTGGAGGCAGAGGTGGGAGCACTCGCTCGTTCCCACCAGAGTCTGAGGCAGACGAGGGTCCTGCCCGTGGTGCAGCGTGGGGTTTCTGGGGAGAGTATCAGCGCTTTGGGCCTCCTTTCGGGGAGAAGGTGAGGAGGGCATGCCCAGGAATGTCCAGGCGCTCGGATCTGAAGCCCAGCAGGGTTCTGGGCCTCGCGCCCCCCGCATGCCAACCTCAGAGTGGGGCCCATGGGAAGGCCAGGGGACCCGGGGCCTCAGCCTGGTGGGGGTGCAGCAGCTCTGGGCCCCCGTGGGGGCAGCACTCCTCCCCAGGCTGTTCCCCCTGCATCCAGCACTGGGCCGGGTGGGGGGGTGAACCCGGGCTGTTCACGGAGCTGCCCACACCCACAGGGTGGACGGGACGGGGGGGCACCTACCCCAGGGGGGGCTGCGGGGAACCAGCACAGCCCCTCATGTGACCTTGGTATTACTGTGGAAACAGCTTTGACCTCCAGGGCCTTCTAGAAGGTTCTTAGGACCTGAGGTTCCTGGACTGAACTCTCAGAGCGGCGGATCTCAGCAGCAGTGCAGGGGGCAAGGCGTCAAGGACAGGCAGGTGGTGAAAGGAGCCGCACCAAACAGCGCTCACGGTGCGGCCCGCTGACCCCCCTCCTACCTCTGCCGCTGCCCAGCTCTGAGTGGCCGCAGGGGTAAGACGGAGGTGCAAGCTTGGGGCACGGGGGACCTGGGGGGTGGTCCTTGGTCCAGTGGGGGGTGGCCCTTTCCCACTCAGGCAGGGGCTGCCGTGCAGGGTAGGAGGCAGGGTCCACTGGGCTTGGGGGGCAGTATGTCACCTTGGGGAGCCCTGTGGGAGCCGGACTGGGCTGTGGTCGGTGACGGTGGCACAGCTCGACGGTGCCCCTGGGTGCGGAGGCCCAACCTCGGGGCTGCAGGCCCACGCTGGGGACACAGGTGGGCGCTCCCAAAGGCTTCGCGCACCTGGGCCGTGGAGGAGAACGTGGGGGCCCAGAGAGGTGCCCTGCCTGGCGGCCACAGGGCCAGCTCAGACCCAGGCTCGGGGAGCTGGCACCCGAATGGCCTCCGGCCGGGAGCTACCACTCTGCTGGGCTGTGAATAATTTAGGGCAGGACCCACCAGGACCTGAGGGCAGCTTCAGTCTTCGCTTCGGGTGCCTCTGAAAAATTCATGAGTCCTCGAGCCTGTGGGGTCCTGCCGCGTGGGCCAGATCTGCTCTGTCTCCTGCCCTTGTCTGTCCAGGGCTCCCGGCGCCCTCCCCGCAGAGTGGAAGACATCTTGTCACCCTCCCCCGGGGCCCAGGGTGGCCCTGGAAGTGACGGTTCTGTGCCTGGCCGGTGGCTTCGGAGCCTCCGCAACGGGATTTCGGGGTTTCCCACAAGGGAGCATTGGTTGTTGTGAGTAGCCGTGGGGGCTCAGTGGGACCACGAGTGACGTGCCACGAAGCGTGTGCCCCTGGTGTGCACCCAGTATAGACCCGCATGCCTGCGTGAGTGTATCTGGGTGGTTCCCGGGGCTTGGGAGCCGGCGTGGTGAATGCATGCATGTGCCCGTGTGTATACGAGGGCCTGTAGGTGTGTGGGCGCGTGTGCACCCGCCCAGTGGACCCGCGGAGGGCCCCCGGCTCAGGAGAGAGCACATGTGCACGCATATATGTGCAGGAGTGTGAGTGTGTGGACAATCACCCGCCCTGCCGCCGGCTGTCTAGCGCGAGCCCGGCCTCTGAGAGGCACCTGTCACGGGCTGGGTCCAGGCTGCGCTGCGCACTTTCTCGGTCTCGGGGCAGCTGGAGGGTCAGGGGTTTGGTCTCCGGGTCACTCCCCACCCTGCCGGGTGAGTCAGTGGGGGGCAGAGAATGGTGTCAGTAAGAGATGCGGGTGCTGGTTCCTTTGCTGGCTTGGCCTGCGGCTCCTGGTGTGTCGCTGTGGGGTCATCGGGGGAGGCCGTGCAGGAGGGTCAGGGTCGGGGCCGACCGCGAGTCAAGAGGAACTGAGACGCGGGCTCAGGGGCTGGGAGTCCTGCACCGTGACTGCCCACGGAGGCCCAGTCGGCCTCATCACGGCACGCTGGGCCCGGACTGGGGGCTGAGTGGGGCCCGAGGCAGGGGTGGGCAGAGTGGGTGGGCGTGGAGAGGTCAGTGGGGCCGTCCTCTCTGGGCTGTCTCCCGAGGGTCCCGGGTGAAGTGGAGGTGGGCGCCCTGGGCAGGAAGGGAGCTCGGCGCCCGCAGGCTCCGCGGGAGGGCCGGCCCCAAGTGCCCGACCGGCCTGCGGGGGTCTGGTGACCGCCAGCTGCCGTAGGCCATGCGGTGGGTCGAGCGGGCGGGCCCCGGCTTCCAAGGCTCGGCTGCCGGGAAAGGGGGATCCGGAGGACACAGGCGGAGGGCGGGGGTGAAGGGGCCCAGGGCGGGTTCACCTCCAGGTCTGCGAGTGGGCAGGGCCGGGCGGGCTCCCCTGCGGGGCTGGGGCGCTCCTGGGGCGCTGGCTGCCGCGCTCCCCGCCCCCGCCTTGGCCTCTCCCAGCGCGCAGGCTCCTCATGGGGTTGAGGACGCAGAGCGCGAAGAGCGAGCCCCGCAGCCGAGTCACGGATGTTGCTGTGCTGTTATGTAAGGCGCTTCCTGCTAGGCGCTGGCTCACGGCTCGCAGGGCCCCCTGCGCTGTCCCAACGGCCCTGGGGTGTCCGCGCTATTATTCCCCCACTTCCAGGCTCGGCAGGGGGACGGAGCCTGCCCAGAGCCGCGCGTGTAAACGAAGCCCGTAAACCGTGAAACACAGCCAAGACTCCGTTGTTCTAGAACGGGGTGGAAGTGGTTGTCAGCAAGCCAGAGCCTGAGCGGGGAAGGGGCAGGGCCGCGGTCAGCTCTGATCACGTGCTGCTGACACGCCTGA